>NC_083630.1:574375-938750 GCF_963584025.1 Labrus mixtus | reverse complement strand
GAAATCTTTTCATGAAAATTTTCAACTTTTTTGAATCTGAAATACTTCATGAAAATGTTCGACTTTTTTAACGCCGAAATCCTGTCGTGAATATTTTCAACTTTTTTGAATCCGAAATACTTCATGAAAATGTTCGACTTTTTTAAAGCCGAAATCCTGTCGTGAAAATTTTCAATTCTTTTGAAGCCGAAATCTTTTCATGAAAATTTTCAACTTTTTTGAAGCCGAAATATTTTCATGAAAATTTTCAACTTTTTTGAAGCTGAAATACTTCATGAAAATGTTCGACTTTTTTAAAGCCGAAATCCTGTCGTGAAAATTTTCAACTTTTTTGAATCCGAAATACTTCATGAAAATGTTCGACTTTTTTGAAGCCGAAATCTTTTCATTAAAATTTTCAACTTTTTTGAAGTCGAAATCTTTTCATGAAAATTTTCAACTTTTTTGAATCTGAAATACTTCATGAAAATGTTCGACTTTTTTAACGCCGAAATCCTGTCGTGAAAATTTTCAACTTTTTTGAATCCGAAATACTTCATTAAAATGTTCGACTTTTTTAAAGTCGAAATCCTGTCGTGAAAATTTTCAACTCTTTTGAAGCCGAAATCTTTTCATGAAAATTTTCAACTTTTTTGAAGCCGAAATCTTTTCATGAAAATTTTCAACTTTTTTGAAGCTGAAATACTTCATGAAAATGTTCGACTTTTTTAAAGCCGAAATCCTGTCGTGAAAATTTTCAACTTTTTTGAAGCCGAAATCTTTTCATGAAAATTTTCAAATTTTTTGAAGCCGAAATCTTTTCATGAAATTTTTCAACTTTTTTGAAGCCGAAATCTTTTCATGAAAATTTTCAACTTTTTTGAATCTGAAATACTTCATGAAAATGTTCAACTTTTTTAACGCCGAAATCCTGTCGTGAAAATTTTCAACTTTTTTGAATCCGAAATACTTCATGAAAATTTTCAACTTTTTTGAAGCTGAAATACTTCATGAAAATGTTCGACTTTTTTAAAGCCGAAATCCTGTCGTGAAAATTTTCAACTTTTTTGAAGCCGAAATCTTTTCATGAAAATTTTCAACTTTTTTGAAGCCGAAATCTTTTCATGAAAATTTTCAACTTTTTTGAATCTGAAATACTTCATGAAAATGTTCAACTTTTTTAACGCCGAAATCCTGTTGTGAAAATTTTCAACTTTTTTGAATCCGAAATACTTCATGAAAATTTTCAACTTTTTTGAAGCTGAAATACTTCATGAAAATGTTCGACTTTTTTAAAGTCGAAATCCTGTCGTGAAAATTTTCAACTCTTTTGAAGCTGAAATACTTCATGAAAATGTTCGACTTTTTTAACGCCGAAATCCTGTCGTGAAAATTTTCAATTCTTTTGAAGCCGAAATCTTTTCATGAAAATTTTCAACTTTTTTGAAGCCGAAATATTTTCATGAAAATTTTCAACTTTTTTGAAGCTGAAATACTTCATGAAAATGTTCGACTTTTTTAAAGCCGAAATCCTGTCGTGAAAATTTTCAACTTTTTTGAATCCGAAATACTTCATGAAAATGTTCGACTTTTTTGAAGCCGAAATCTTTTCATTAAAATTTTCAACTTTTTTGAAGCCAAAATCTTTTCATGAAAATTTTCAACTTTTTTGAATCTGAAATACTTCATGAAAATGTTCGACTTTTTTAAAGCCGAAATCCTGTCGTGAAAATTTTCAACTTTTTTGAATCCGAAATACTTCATGAAAATGTTCGACTTTTTTGAAGCCGAAATCTTTTCATTAAAATTTTCAACTTTTTTGAAGCCAAAATCTTTTCATGAAAATTTTCACCTTTTTTGAATCCGAAATACTTCATGAAAATGTTCGACTTTTTTAAAGTCGAAATCCTGTCGTGAAAATTTTCAACTCTTTTGAAGCAGAAATCTTTTCATGAAAATTTTCAACTTTTTTGAATCCGAAATACTTCATGAAAATTTTCAACTTTTTTAAAGCCGAAATCCTGTCGTGAAAATTTTCAACTTTTTTGAATCCGAAATACTTCATGAAAATTTTCAACTTTTTTAAAGCCGAAATCCTGTCGTGAAAATTTTCAACTTTTTTGAATCCGAAATACTTCATGAAAATGTTCGACTTTTTTAAAGCCGAAATCCTGTCGTGAAAATTTTGAACTTTTTTGAAGCCGTAATATTTTCATGAAAATTTTCAACTTTTTTAAAGCCGAAATCTTTTCATGAAAATTTTCAACTTTTTTGAAGCTGAAATACTTCATGCAAAAGTTCGACTTTTTTAACGCCGAAATCCTGTCGTGAAAATTTTCAACTTTTTTGAATCCGAAATACTTCATGAAAATTTTCAACTTTTTTGAAGCCGAAATCCTGTCGTGAAAATTTTCAACTTTTTTGAAGCCGAAATCTTTTCATGAAAATTTTCAACTTTTTTGAAGCCGAAATCTTTTCATGAAAATTTTCAACTTTTTTGAATCTGAAATACTTCATGAAAATGTTCGACTTTTTTAACGCCGAAATCCTGTCGTGAAAATTTTCAACTTTTTTGAATCCGAAATACTTCATGAAAATTTTCAACTTTTTTGAAGACGAAATCTATTCATGAAAATTTTCAAGTTTTTTGAATCTGAAATACTTCATGAAAATGTTCGACTTTTTTAACGCCGAAATCCTGTCGTGAAAATTTTCAACTTTTTTGAATCTGAAATACTTCATGAAAATTTTCAACTTTTTTGAAGCCGAAATCTTTTCATGAAAATTTTCAACTTTTTTGAAGACGAAATCTATTCATGAAAATTTTCAAGTTTTTTGAATCTGAAATACTTCATGAAAATGTTCGACTTTTTTAACGCCGAAATCCTGTCGTGAAAATTTTCAACTTTTTTGAATCCGAAATACTTCATGAAAATTTTCAACTTTTTTGAAGCCGAAATCTTTTCATGAAAATTTTCAAATTTTTTGAAGCCGAAATCTTTTCATGAAAATTTTCAACTTTTTTGAATCTGAAATACTTCATGAAAATGTTCGACTTTTTTAACGCCGAAATCCTGTCTTGAAAATTTTCAACTCTTTTGAAGCCGAAATCTTTTCATGAAAATTTTCAACTTTTTTGAAGCCGAAATCTTTTCATGAAAATTTTCAACTTTTTTGAATCCGAAATCTTTTCATGAAAATTTTCAACTTTTTTGAATCTGAAATACTTCATGAAAATGTTCGACTTTTTCAACGCCGAAATCCTGTCGTGAATATTTTCAACTTTTTTGAATCCGAAATACTTCATCAAAATGTTCGACTTTTTTAAAGTCGAAATCCTGTCGTGAAAATTTTCAACTCTTTTGAAGCCGAAATCTTTTCATGAAAATTTTCAACTTTTTTGAAGCCGAAATCTTTTCATGAAAATTTTCAACTTTTTTGAATCTGAAATACTTAATGAAAATGTTCGACTTTTTTAACGCCGAAATCCTGTCGTGAAAATTTTCAACTTTTTTGAATCCGAAATACTTCATGAAAATTTTCAACTTTTTTAAAGCCGAAATCCTGTCGTGAAAATTTTCAACTTTTTTGAATCCGAAATACTTCATGAAAATTTTCAACTTTTTTAAAGCCGAAATCCTGTCGTGAAAATTTTCAACTTTTTTGAATCCGAAATACTTCATGAAAATGTTCGACTTTTTTAAAGCCGAAATCCTGTCGTGAAAATTTTCAACTTTTTTGAAGCCGTAATATTTTCATGAAAATTTTCAACTTTTTTAAAGCCGAAATCTTTTCATGAAAATTTTCAACTTTTTTGAAGCTGAAATACTTCATGCAAAAGTTCGACTTTTTTAACGCCGAAATCCTGTCGTGAAAATTTTCAACTTTTTTGAATCCGAAATACTTCATGAAAATTTTCAACTTTTTTGAAGCCGAAATCCTGTCGTGAAAATTTTCAACTTTTTTGAAGCCGAAATCTTTTCATGAAAATTTTCAACTTTTTTGAAGCCGAAATCTTTTCATGAAAATTTTCAACTTTTTTGAATCTGAAATACTTCATGAAAATGTTCGACTTTTTTAACGCCGAAATCCTGTCGTGAAAATTTTCAACTTTTTTGAATC
Organism: Labrus mixtus; assembly: GCF_963584025.1. Classification (NCBI taxonomy): domain Eukaryota; kingdom Metazoa; phylum Chordata; class Actinopteri; order Labriformes; family Labridae; genus Labrus; species Labrus mixtus. The sequence goes on along the minus strand of NC_083630.1, from coordinate 934,649 downwards.
CGAAATACTTCATGAAAATTTTCAACTTTTTTAAAGCCGAAATCCTGTCGTGAAAATTTTCAACTTTTTTGAATCTGAAATACTTCATGAAAATGTTCGACTTTTTTAAAGCCGAAATCCTGTCGTGAAAATTTTCAACTTTTTTGAAGCCGTAATCTTTTCATGAAAATTTTCAACTTTTTTGAATCCGAAATACTTCATGAAAATTTTCAACTTTTTTGAAGCTGAAATACTTCATGAAAATGTTCGACTTTTTTAAAGCCGAAATCCTGTCGTGAAAATTTTCAACTTTTTTGAAGCCGAAATCTTTTCATGAAAATTTTCAACTTTTTTGAAGCCGAAATCTTTTCATGAAAATTTTCAACTTTTTTGAATCTGAAATACTTCATGAAAATGTTCAACTTTTTTAACGCCGAAATCCTGTTGTGAAAATTTTCAACTTTTTTGAATCCGAAATACTTCATTAAAATTTTTAACTTTTTTGAAGCTGAAATACTTCATGAAAATGTTCGACTTTTTTAAAGTCGAAATCCTGTCGTGAAAATTTTCAACTCTTTTGAAGCTGAAATACTTCATGAAAATGTTCGACTTTTTTAAAGCCGAAATCCTGTCGTGAAAATTTTCAACTTTTTTGAAGCCGAAATCTTTTCATGAAAATTTTCAACTTTTTTGAAGCCGAAATCTTTTCATGAAAATTTTCAAATTTTTTGAAGCCGAAATCTTTTCATGAAAATTTTCAACTTTTTTGAATCCGAAATCTTTTCATGAAAATTTTCAACTTTTTTGAATCTGAAATACTTCATGAAAATGTTCGACTTTTTCAACGCCGAAATCCTGTCGTGAATATTTTCAACTTTTTTGAATCCGAAATACTTCATCAAAATGTTCGACTTTTTTAAAGTCGAAATCCTGTCGTGAAAATTTTCAACTCTTTTGAAGCCGAAATCTTTTCATGAAAATTTTCAACTTTTTTGAAGCCGAAATCTTTCCATGAAAATTTTCAACTTTTTTGAATCTGAAATACTTAATGAAAATGTTCGACTTTTTTAACGCCGAAATCCTGTCGTGAAAATTTTCAACTTTTTTGAATCCGAAATACTTCATGAAAATTTTCAACTTTTTTAAAGCCGAAATCCTGTCGTGAAAATTTTCAACTTTTTTGAATCCGAAATACTTCATGAAAATTTTCAACTTTTTTAAAGCCGAAATCCTGTCGTGAAAATTTTCAACTTTTTTGAATCCGAAATACTTCATGAAAATGTTCGACTTTTTTAAAGCCGAAATCCTGTCGTGAAAATTTTCAACTTTTTTGAAGCCGTAATATTTTCATGAAAATTTTCAACTTTTTTAAAGCCGAAATCTTTTCATGAAAATTTTCAACTTTTTTGAAGCTGAAATACTTCATGCAAAAGTTCGACTTTTTTAACGCCGAAATCCTGTCGTGAAAATTTTCAACTTTTTTGAATCCGAAATACTTCATGAAAATTTTCAACTTTTTTGAAGCCGAAATCCTGTCGTGAAAATTTTCAACTTTTTTGAAGCCGAAATCTTTTCATGAAAATTTTCAACTTTTTTGAAGCCGAAATCTTTTCATGAAAATTTTCAACTTTTTTGAATCTGAAATACTTCATGAAAATGTTCGACTTTTTTAACGCCGAAATCCTGTCGTGAAAATTTTCAACTTTTTTGAATCCGAAATACTTCATGAAAATTTTCAACTTTTTTAAAGCCGAAATCCTGTCGTGAAAATTTTCAACTTTTTTGAATCTGAAATACTTCATGAAAATGTTCGACTTTTTTAAAGCCGAAATCCTGTCGTGAAAATTTTCAACTTTTTTGAAGCCGTAATCTTTTCATGAAAATTTTCAACTTTTTTGAATCCGAAATACTTCATGAAAATTTTCAACTTTTTTGAAGCTGAAATACTTCATGAAAATGTTCGACTTTTTTAAAGCCGAAATCCTGTCGTGAAAATTTTCAACTTTTTTGAAGCCGAAATCTTTTCATGAAAATTTTCAACTTTTTTGAAGCCGAAATCTTTTCATGAAAATTTTCAACTTTTTTGAATCTGAAATACTTCATGAAAATGTTCAACTTTTTTAACGCCGAAATCCTGTTGTGAAAATTTTCAACTTTTTTGAATCCGAAATACTTCATTAAAATTTTTAACTTTTTTGAAGCTGAAATACTTCATGAAAATGTTCGACTTTTTTAAAGTCGAAATCCTGTCGTGAAAATTTTCAACTCTTTTGAAGCTGAAATACTTCATGAAAATGTTCGACTTTTTTAAAGCCGAAATCCTGTCGTGAAAATTTTCAACTTTTTTGAATCCGAAATCTTTTCATGAAAATTTTCAACTTTTTTGAATCTGAAATACTTCATCAAAATGTTCGACTTTTTTATCGCCGAAATCCTGTCGTGAAAATTTTCAACTTTTTTGAATCCGAAATACTTCATGAAAATTTTCAACTTTTTTGAAGACGAAATCTATTCATGAAAATTTTCAAGTTTTTTGAATCTGAAATACTTCATGAAAATGTTCGACTTTTTTAACGCCGAAATCCTGTCGTGAATATTTTCAACTTTTTTGAATCCGAAATACTTCATGAAAATGTTCGACTTTTTTAAAGCCGAAATCCTGTCGTGAAAATTTTCAATTCTTTTGAAGCCGAAATCTTTTCATGAAAATTTTCAACTTTTTTGAAGCCGAAATATTTTCATGAAAATTTTCAACTTTTTTGAAGCTGAAATACTTCATGAAAATGTTCGACTTTTTTAAAGCCGAAATCCTGTCGTGAAAATTTTCAACTTTTTTGAATCCGAAATACTTCATGAAAATGTTCGACTTTTTTGAAGCCGAAATCTTTTCATTAAAATTTTCAACTTTTTTGAAGCCGAAATCTTTTCATGAAAATTTTCAACTTTTTTGAATCTGAAATACTTCATGAAAATGTTCGACTTTTTTAACGCCGAATTCCTGTCGTGAAAATTTTCAACTTTTTTGAATCCGAAATACTTCATGAAAATGTTCGACTTTTTTAAAGTCGAAATCCTGTCGTGAAAATTTTCAACTCTTTTGAAGCAGAAATCTTTTCATGAAAATTTTCAACTTTTTTGAAGCCGAAATCTTTTCATGAAAATTTTCAACTTTCTTGAAGCTGAAATACTTCATGAAAATGTTCGACTTTTTTAAAGCCGAAATCCTGTCGTGAAAATTTTCAACTTTTTTGAAGCCGAAATCTTTTCATGAAAATTTTCAACTTTTTTGAAGCTGAAATACTTCATGCAAAAGTTCGACTTTTTTAACGCCGAAATCCTGTCGTGAAAATTTTCAACTTTTTTGAATCCGAAATACTTCATGAAAATTTTCAACTTTTTTGAAGCCGAAATCCTGTCGTGAAAATTTTCAACTTTTTTGAAGCCGAAATCTTTTCATGAAAATTTTCAACTTTTTTGAAGCCGAAATCTTTTCATGAAAATTTTCAACTTTTTTGAATCTGAAATACTTCATGAAAATGTTCGACTTTTTTAACGCCGAAATCCTGTCTTGAAAATTTTCAACTCTTTTGAAGCCGAAATCTTTTCATGAAAATTTTCAACTTTTTTGAAGCCGAAATCTTTTCATGAAAATTTTCAACTTTTTTGAATCAGAAATCTTTTCATGAAAATTTTCAACTTTTTTGAATCTGAAATACTTCATGAAAATGTTCGACTTTTTTAACGCCGAAATCCTGTCGTGAATATTTTCAACTTTTTTGAATCCGAAATACTTCATGAAAATGTTCGACTTTTTTAAAGTCGAAATCCTGTCGTGAAAATTTTCAACTCTTTTGAAGCCGAATTCTTTTCATGAAAATTTTCAACTTTTTTGAAGCCGAAATCTTTTCATGAAAATTTTCAACTTTTTTGAATCTGAAATACTTAATGAAAATGTTCGACTTTTTTAACGCCGAAATCCTGTCGTGAAAATTTTCAACTTTTTTGAATCCGAAATACTTCATGAAAATTTTCAACTTTTTTAAAGCCGAAATCCTGTCGTGAAAATTTTCAACTTTTTTGAATCCGAAATACTTCATGAAAATTTTCAACTTTTTTAAAGCCGAAATCCTGTCGTGAAAATTTTCAACTTTTTTGAATCCGAAATACTTCATGAAAATGTTCGACTTTTTTAAAGCCGAAATCCTGTCGTGAAAATTTTCAACTTTTTTGAAGCCGTAATATTTTCATGAAAATTTTCAACTTTTTTAAAGCCGAAATCTTTTCATGAAAATTTTCAACTTTTTTGAAGCTGAAATACTTCATGCAAAAGTTCGACTTTTTTAACGCCGAAATCCTGTCGTGAAAATTTTCAACTTTTTTGAATCCGAAATACTTCATGAAAATTTTCAACTTTTTTGAAGCCGAAATCCTGTCGTGAAAATTTTCAACTTTTTTGAAGCCGAAATCTTTTCATGAAAATTTTCAACTTTTTTGAAGCCGAAATCTTTTCATGAAAATTTTCAACTTTTTTGAATCTGAAATACTTCATGAAAATGTTCGACTTTTTTAACGCCGAAATCCTGTCGTGAAAATTTTCAACTTTTTTGAATCCGAAATACTTCATGAAAATTTTCAACTTTTTTAAAGCCGAAATCCTGTCGTGAAAATTTTCAACTTTTTTGAATCTGAAATACTTCATGAAAATGTTCGACTTTTTTAAAGCCGAAATCCTGTCGTGAAAATTTTCAACTTTTTTGAAGCCGTAATCTTTTCATGAAAATTTTCAACTTTTTTGAATCCGAAATACTTCATGAAAATTTTCAACTTTTTTGAAGCTGAAATACTTCATGAAAATGTTCGACTTTTTTAAAGCCGAAATCCTGTCGTGAAAATTTTCAACTTTTTTGAAGCCGAAATCTTTTCATGAAAATTTTCAACTTTTTTGAAGCCGAAATCTTTTCATGAAAATTTTCAACTTTTTTGAATCTGAAATACTTCATGAAAATGTTCAACTTTTTTAACGCCGAAATCCTGTTGTGAAAATTTTCAACTTTTTTGAATCCGAAATACTTCATTAAAATTTTTAACTTTTTTGAAGCTGAAATACTTCATGAAAATGTTCGACTTTTTTAAAGTCGAAATCCTGTCGTGAAAATTTTCAACTCTTTTGAAGCTGAAATACTTCATGAAAATGTTCGACTTTTTTAAAGCCGAAATCCTGTCGTGAAAATTTTCAACTTTTTTGAATCCGAAATCTTTTCATGAAAATTTTCAACTTTTTTGAATCTGAAATACTTCATGAAAATGTTCAACTTTTTTAACGCCGAAATCCTGTTGTGAAAATTTTCAACTTTTTTGAAGCTGAAATACTTCATTAAAATTTTTAACTTTTTTGAAGCTGAAATACTTCATGAAAATGTTCGACTTTTTTAAAGCCGAAATCCTGTCGTGAAAATTTTCAACTTTTTTGAATCCGAAATCTTTTCATGAAAATTTTCAAGTTTTTTGAATCTGAAATACTTCATGAAAATGTTCGACTTTTTTAACGCCGAAATCCTGTCGTTAAAATTTTCAACTTTTTTGAATCTGAAATACTTCATGAAAATGTTCAACTTTTTTAACTCCGAAATCCTGTCGTGAAAATTTTCAACTTTTTTGAATCCGAAATACTTCATGAAAATGTTCGACTTTTTTAAAGCCGAAATCCTGTCGTGAAAATTTTCAATTCTTTTGAAGCCGAAATCTTTTCATGAAAATTTTCAACTCTTTTGAATCCGAAATACTTCATGAAAATGTTCGACTTTTTTGAAGCCGAAATCTTTTCATTAAAATTTTCAACTTTTTTGAAGCCGAAATACTTCATGAAAATTTTCAACTTTTTTGAAGACGAAATCTATTCATGAAAATTTTCAACTTTTTTGAATCTGAAATACTTCATGAAAATGTTCGACTTTTTTAACGCCGAAATCCTGTCGTGAAAATTTTCAACTTTTTTGAATCCGAAATACTTCATGAAAATTTTCAACTTTTTTAAAGCCGAAATCCTGTCGTGAAAATTTTCAACTTTTTTGAATCTGAAATACTTCATGAAAATGTTCGACTTTTTTAAAGCCGAAATCCTGTCGTGAAAATTTTCAACTTTTTTGAAGCCGTAATCTTTTCATGAAAATTTTCAACTTTTTTGAATCCGAAATACTTCATGAAAATTTTCAACTTTTTTGAAGCTGAAATACTTCATGAAAATGTTCGACTTTTTTAAAGCCGAAATCCTGTCGTGAAAATTTTCAACTTTTTTGAAGCCGAAATCTTTTCATGAAAATTTTCAACTTTTTTGAAGCCGAAATCTTTTCATGAAAATTTTCAACTTTTTTGAATCTGAAATACTTCATGAAAATGTTCAACTTTTTTAACGCCGAAATCCTGTTGTGAAAATTTTCAACTTTTTTGAATCCGAAATACTTCATTAAAATTTTTAACTTTTTTGAAGCTGAAATACTTCATGAAAATGTTCGACTTTTTTAAAGTCGAAATCCTGTCGTGAAAATTTTCAACTCTTTTGAAGCTGAAATACTTCATGAAAATGTTCGACTTTTTTAAAGCCGAAATCCTGTCGTGAAAATTTTCAACTTATTTGAATCCGAAATCTTTTCATGAAAATTTTCAACTTTTTTGAATCTGAAATACTTCATCAAAATGTTCGACTTTTTTATCGCCGAAATCCTGTCGTGAAAATTTTCAATTCTTTTGAAGCCGAAATCTTTTCATGAAAATTTTCAACTTTTTTGAAGCCGAAATATTTTCATGAAAATTTTCAACTTTTTTGAAGCTGAAATACTTCATGAAAATGTTCGACTTTTTTAAAGCCGAAATCCTGTCGTGAAAATTTTCAACTTTTTTGAATCCGAAATACTTCATGAAAATGTTCGACTTTTTTGAAGCCGAAATCTTTTCATTAAAATTTTCAACTTTTTTGAAGCCGAAATCTTTTCATGAAAATTTTCAACTTTTTTGAATCTGAAATACTTCATGAAAATGTTCGACTTTTTTAACGCCGAAATCCTGTCGTGAAAATTTTCAACTTTTTTGAATCCGAAATACTTCATGAAAATGTTCGACTTTTTTAAAGCCGAAATCCTGTCGTGAAAATTTTCAACTTTTTTGAAGCCGTAATATTTTCATGAAAATTTTCAACTTTTTTAAAGCCGAAATCTTTTCATGAAAATTTTCAACTTTTTTGAAGCTGAAATACTTCATGCAAAAGTTCGACTTTTTTAACGCCGAAATCCTGTCGTGAAAATTTTCAACTTTTTTGAATCCGAAATACTTCATGAAAATTTTCAACTTTTTTGAAGCCGAAATCCTGTCGTGAAAATTTTCAACTTTTTTGAAGCCGAAATCTTTTCATGAAAATTTTCAACTTTTTTGAAGCCGAAATCTTTTCATGAAAATTTTCAACTTTTTTGAATCTGAAATACTTCATGAAAATGTTCGACTTTTTTAACGCCGAAATCCTGTCGTGAAAATTTTCAACTTTTTTGAATCCGAAATACTTCATGAAAATTTTCAACTTTTTTAAAGCCGAAATCCTGTCGTGAAAATTTTCAACTTTTTTGAATCTGAAATACTTCATGAAAATGTTCGACTTTTTTAAAGCCGAAATCCTGTCGTGAAAATTTTCAACTTTTTTGAAGCCGTAATCTTTTCATGAAAATTTTCAACTTTTTTGAATCCGAAATACTTCATGAAAATTTTCAACTTTTTTGAAGCTGAAATACTTCATGAAAATGTTCGACTTTTTTAAAGCCGAAATCCTGTCGTGAAAATTTTCAACTTTTTTGAAGCCGAAATCTTTTCATGAAAATTTTCAACTTTTTTGAAGCCGAAATCTTTTCATGAAAATTTTCAACTTTTTTGAATCTGAAATACTTCATGAAAATGTTCAACTTTTTTAACGCCGAAATCCTGTTGTGAAAATTTTCAACTTTTTTGAATCCGTAATACTTCATTAAAATTTTTAACTTTTTTGAAGCTGAAATACTTCATGAAAATGTTCGACTTTTTTAAAGTCGAAATCCTGTCGTGAAAATTTTCAACTCTTTTGAAGCTGAAATACTTCATGAAAATGTTCGACTTTTTTAAAGCCGAAATCCTGTCGTGAAAATTTTCAACTTTTTTGAATCCGAAATCTTTTCATGAAAATTTTCAACTTTTTTGAATCTGAAATACTTCATCAAAATGTTCGACTTTTTTATCGCCGAAATCCTGTCGTGAAAATTTTCAACTTTTTTGAATCCGAAATACTTCATGAAAATTTTCAACTTTTTTGAAGACGAAATCTATTCATGAAAATTTTCAAGTTTTTTGAATCTGAAATACTTCATGAAAATGTTCGACTTTTTTAACGCCGAAATCCTGTCGTGAATATTTTCAACTTTTTTGAATCCGAAATACTTCATGAAAATGTTCGACTTTTTTAAAGCCGAAATCCTGTCGTGAAAATTTTCAATTCTTTTGAAGCCGAAATCTTTTCATGAAAATTTTCAACTTTTTTGAAGCCGAAATATTTTCATGAAAATTTTCAACTTTTTTGAAGCTGAAATACTTCATGAAAATGTTCGACTTTTTTAAAGCCGAAATCCTGTCGTGAAAATTTTCAACTTTTTTGAATCCGAAATACTTCATGAAAATGTTCGACTTTTTTGAAGCCGAAATCTTTTCATTAAAATTTTCAACTTTTTTGAAGCCGAAATCTTTTCATGAAAATTTTCAACTTTTTTGAATCTGAAATACTTCATGAAAATGTTCGACTTTTTTAACGCCGAATTCCTGTCGTGAAAATTTTCAACTTTTTTGAATCCGAAATACTTCATGAAAATGTTCGACTTTTTTAAAGTCGAAATCCTGTCGTGAAAATTTTCAACTCTTTTGAAGCAGAAATCTTTTCATGAAAATTTTCAACTTTTTTGAAGCCGAAATCTTTTCATGAAAATTTTCAACTTTCTTGAAGCTGAAATACTTCATGAAAATGTTCGACTTTTTTAAAGCCGAAATCCTGTCGTGAAAATTTTCAACTTTTTTGAAGCCGAAATCTTTTCATGAAAATTTTCAACTTTTTTGAAGCTGAAATACTTCATGCAAAAGTTCGACTTTTTTAACGCCGAAATCCTGTCGTGAAAATTTTCAACTTTTTTGAATCCGAAATACTTCATGAAAATTTTCAACTTTTTTGAAGCCGAAATCCTGTCGTGAAAATTTTCAACTTTTTTGAAGCCGAAATCTTTTCATGAAAATTTTCAACTTTTTTGAAGCCGAAATCTTTTCATGAAAATTTTCAACTTTTTTGAATCTGAAATACTTCATGAAAATGTTCGACTTTTTTAACGCCGAAATCCTGTCTTGAAAATTTTCAACTCTTTTGAAGCCGAAATCTTTTCATGAAAATTTTCAACTTTTTTGAAGCCGAAATCTTTTCATGAAAATTTTCAACTTTTTTGAATCAGAAATCTTTTCATGAAAATTTTCAACTTTTTTGAATCTGAAATACTTCATGAAAATGTTCGACTTTTTTAACGCCGAAATCCTGTCGTGAATATTTTCAACTTTTTTGAATCCGAAATACTTCATGAAAATGTTCGACTTTTTTAAAGTCGAAATCCTGTCGTGAAAATTTTCAACTCTTTTGAAGCCGAATTCTTTTCATGAAAATTTTCAACTTTTTTGAAGCCGAAATCTTTTCATGAAAATTTTCAACTTTTTTGAATCTGAAATACTTAATGAAAATGTTCGACTTTTTTAACGCCGAAATCCTGTCGTGAAAATTTTCAACTTTTTTGAATCCGAAATACTTCATGAAAATTTTCAACTTTTTTAAAGCCGAAATCCTGTCGTGAAAATTTTCAACTTTTTTGAATCCGAAATACTTCATGAAAATTTTCAACTTTTTTAAAGCCGAAATCCTGTCGTGAAAATTTTCAACTTTTTTGAATCCGAAATACTTCATGAAAATGTTCGACTTTTTTAAAGCCGAAATCCTGTCGTGAAAATTTTCAACTTTTTTGAAGCCGTAATATTTTCATGAAAATTTTCAACTTTTTTAAAGCCGAAATCTTTTCATGAAAATTTTCAACTTTTTTGAAGCTGAAATACTTCATGCAAAAGTTCGACTTTTTTAACGCCGAAATCCTGTCGTGAAAATTTTCAACTTTTTTGAATCCGAAATACTTCATGAAAATTTTCAACTTTTTTGAAGCCGAAATCCTGTCGTGAAAATTTTCAACTTTTTTGAAGCCGAAATCTTTTCATGAAAATTTTCAACTTTTTTGAAGCCGAAATCTTTTCATGAAAATTTTCAACTTTTTTGAATCTGAAATACTTCATGAAAATGTTCGACTTTTTTAACGCCGAAATCCTGTCGTGAAAATTTTCAACTTTTTTGAATCCGAAATACTTCATGAAAATTTTCAACTTTTTTAAAGCCGAAATCCTGTCGTGAAAATTTTCAACTTTTTTGAATCTGAAATACTTCATGAAAATGTTCGACTTTTTTAAAGCCGAAATCCTGTCGTGAAAATTTTCAACTTTTTTGAAGCCGTAATCTTTTCATGAAAATTTTCAACTTTTTTGAATCCGAAATACTTCATGAAAATTTTCAACTTTTTTGAAGCTGAAATACTTCATGAAAATGTTCGACTTTTTTAAAGCCGAAATCCTGTCGTGAAAATTTTCAACTTTTTTGAAGCCGAAATCTTTTCATGAAAATTTTCAACTTTTTTGAAGCCGAAATCTTTTCATGAAAATTTTCAACTTTTTTGAATCTGAAATACTTCATGAAAATGTTCAACTTTTTTAACGCCGAAATCCTGTTGTGAAAATTTTCAACTTTTTTGAATCCGAAATACTTCATTAAAATTTTTAACTTTTTTGAAGCTGAAATACTTCATGAAAATGTTCGACTTTTTTAAAGTCGAAATCCTGTCGTGAAAATTTTCAACTCTTTTGAAGCTGAAATACTTCATGAAAATGTTCGACTTTTTTAAAGCCGAAATCCTGTCGTGAAAATTTTCAACTTTTTTGAATCCGAAATCTTTTCATGAAAATTTTCAACTTTTTTGAATCTGAAATACTTCATGAAAATGTTCAACTTTTTTAACGCCGAAATCCTGTTGTGAAAATTTTCAACTTTTTTGAAGCTGAAATACTTCATTAAAATTTTTAACTTTTTTGAAGCTGAAATACTTCATGAAAATGTTCGACTTTTTTAAAGCCGAAATCCTGTCGTGAAAATTTTCAACTTTTTTGAATCCGAAATCTTTTCATGAAAATTTTCAAGTTTTTTGAATCTGAAATACTTCATGAAAATGTTCGACTTTTTTAACGCCGAAATCCTGTCGTTAAAATTTTCAACTTTTTTGAATCTGAAATACTTCATGAAAATGTTCAACTTTTTTAACTCCGAAATCCTGTCGTGAAAATTTTCAACTTTTTTGAATCCGAAATACTTCATGAAAATGTTCGACTTTTTTAAAGCCGAAATCCTGTCGTGAAAATTTTCAATTCTTTTGAAGCCGAAATCTTTTCATGAAAATTTTCAACTCTTTTGAATCCGAAATACTTCATGAAAATGTTCGACTTTTTTGAAGCCGAAATCTTTTCATTAAAATTTTCAACTTTTTTGAAGCCGAAATACTTCATGAAAATTTTCAACTTTTTTGAAGACGAAATCTATTCATGAAAATTTTCAACTTTTTTGAATCTGAAATACTTCATGAAAATGTTCGACTTTTTTAACGCCGAAATCCTGTCGTGAAAATTTTCAACTTTTTTGAATCCGAAATACTTCATGAAAATTTTCAACTTTTTTAAAGCCGAAATCCTGTCGTGAAAATTTTCAACTTTTTTGAATCTGAAATACTTCATGAAAATGTTCGACTTTTTTAAAGCCGAAATCCTGTCGTGAAAATTTTCAACTTTTTTGAAGCCGTAATCTTTTCATGAAAATTTTCAACTTTTTTGAATCCGAAATACTTCATGAAAATTTTCAACTTTTTTGAAGCTGAAATACTTCATGAAAATGTTCGACTTTTTTAAAGCCGAAATCCTGTCGTGAAAATTTTCAACTTTTTTGAAGCCGAAATCTTTTCATGAAAATTTTCAACTTTTTTGAAGCCGAAATCTTTTCATGAAAATTTTCAACTTTTTTGAATCTGAAATACTTCATGAAAATGTTCAACTTTTTTAACGCCGAAATCCTGTTGTGAAAATTTTCAACTTTTTTGAATCCGAAATACTTCATTAAAATTTTTAACTTTTTTGAAGCTGAAATACTTCATGAAAATGTTCGACTTTTTTAAAGTCGAAATCCTGTCGTGAAAATTTTCAACTCTTTTGAAGCTGAAATACTTCATGAAAATGTTCGACTTTTTTAAAGCCGAAATCCTGTCGTGAAAATTTTCAACTTATTTGAATCCGAAATCTTTTCATGAAAATTTTCAACTTTTTTGAATCTGAAATACTTCATCAAAATGTTCGACTTTTTTATCGCCGAAATCCTGTCGTGAAAATTTTCAATTCTTTTGAAGCCGAAATCTTTTCATGAAAATTTTCAACTTTTTTGAAGCCGAAATATTTTCATGAAAATTTTCAACTTTTTTGAAGCTGAAATACTTCATGAAAATGTTCGACTTTTTTAAAGCCGAAATCCTGTCGTGAAAATTTTCAACTTTTTTGAATCCGAAATACTTCATGAAAATGTTCGACTTTTTTGAAGCCGAAATCTTTTCATTAAAATTTTCAACTTTTTTGAAGCCGAAATCTTTTCATGAAAATTTTCAACTTTTTTGAATCTGAAATACTTCATGAAAATGTTCGACTTTTTTAACGCCGAAATCCTGTCGTGAAAATTTTCAACTTTTTTGAATCCGAAATACTTCATGAAAATGTTCGACTTTTTTAAAGCCGAAATCCTGTCGTGAAAATTTTCAACTTTTTTGAAGCCGTAATATTTTCATGAAAATTTTCAACTTTTTTAAAGCCGAAATCTTTTCATGAAAATTTTCAACTTTTTTGAAGCTGAAATACTTCATGCAAAAGTTCGACTTTTTTAACGCCGAAATCCTGTCGTGAAAATTTTCAACTTTTTTGAATCCGAAATACTTCATGAAAATTTTCAACTTTTTTGAAGCCGAAATCCTGTCGTGAAAATTTTCAACTTTTTTGAAGCCGAAATCTTTTCATGAAAATTTTCAACTTTTTTGAAGCCGAAATCTTTTCATGAAAATTTTCAACTTTTTTGAATCTGAAATACTTCATGAAAATGTTCGACTTTTTTAACGCCGAAATCCTGTCGTGAAAATTTTCAACTTTTTTGAATCCGAAATACTTCATGAAAATTTTCAACTTTTTTAAAGCCGAAATCCTGTCGTGAAAATTTTCAACTTTTTTGAATCTGAAATACTTCATGAAAATGTTCGACTTTTTTAAAGCCGAAATCCTGTCGTGAAAATTTTCAACTTTTTTGAAGCCGTAATCTTTTCATGAAAATTTTCAACTTTTTTGAATCCGAAATACTTCATGAAAATTTTCAACTTTTTTGAAGCTGAAATACTTCATGAAAATGTTCGACTTTTTTAAAGCCGAAATCCTGTCGTGAAAATTTTCAACTTTTTTGAAGCCGAAATCTTTTCATGAAAATTTTCAACTTTTTTGAAGCCGAAATCTTTTCATGAAAATTTTCAACTTTTTTGAATCTGAAATACTTCATGAAAATGTTCAACTTTTTTAACGCCGAAATCCTGTTGTGAAAATTTTCAACTTTTTTGAATCCGTAATACTTCATTAAAATTTTTAACTTTTTTGAAGCTGAAATACTTCATGAAAATGTTCGACTTTTTTAAAGTCGAAATCCTGTCGTGAAAATTTTCAACTCTTTTGAAGCTGAAATACTTCATGAAAATGTTCGACTTTTTTAAAGCCGAAATCCTGTCGTGAAAATTTTCAACTTTTTTGAATCCGAAATCTTTTCATGAAAATTTTCAACTTTTTTGAATCTGAAATACTTCATCAAAATGTTCGACTTTTTTATCGCCGAAATCCTGTCGTGAAAATTTTCAACTTTTTTGAATCCGAAATACTTCATGAAAATTTTCAACTTTTTTGAAGACGAAATCTATTCATGAAAATTTTCAAGTTTTTTGAATCTGAAATACTTCATGAAAATGTTCGACTTTTTTAACGCCGAAATCCTGTCGTTAAAATTTTCAACTTTTTTGAATCTGAAATACTTCATGAAAATGTTCAACTTTTTTAACGCCGAAATCCTGTCGTGAAAATTTTCAACTTTTTTGAATCCGAAATACTTCATGAAAATGTTCGACTTTTTTAAAGCCGAAATCCTGTCGTGAAAATTTTCAATTCTTTTGAAGCCGAAATCTTTTCATGAAAATTTTCAACTTTTTTGAAGCCGAAATATTTTCATGAAAATGTTCAACTTTTTTGAAGCTGAAATACTTCATTAAAATTTTCAACTTTTTTGAAGCCGAAATCTTTTCATGAAAATTTTCAACTTTTTTGAATCTGAAATACTTCATGAAAATGTTCGACTTTTTTAACGCCGAAATCCTGTCGTGAAAATTTTCAACTTTTTTGAATCCGAAATACTTCATGAAAATGTTCGACTTTTTTAAAGTCGAAATCCTGTCGTGAAAATTTTCAACTCTTTTGAAGCAGAAATCTTTTCATGAAAATTTTCAACTTTTTTGAAGCCGAAATCTTTTCATGAAAATTTTCAACTTTTTTGAAGCTGAAATACTTCTTGAAAATGTTCGACTTTTTTAAAGCCGAAATCCTGTCGTGAAAATTTCCAACTTTTTTGAAGCCGAAATCTTTTCATGAAAATTTTCAAATTTTTTGAAGCCGAAATCTTTTCATGAAAATTTTCAACTTTTTTGAAGCCGAAATCTTTTCATGAAAATTTTCAACTTTTTTGAATCTGAAATACTTCATGAAAATGTTCAACTTTTTTAACGCCGAAATCCTGTCGTGAAAATTTTCAACTTTTTTGAATCCGAAATACTTCATGAAAATTTTCAACTTTTTTAAAGCCGAAATCCTGTCGTGAAAATTTTCAACTTTTTTGAATCTGAAATACTTCATGAAAATGTTCGACTTTTTTAAAGCCGAAATCCTGTCGTGAAAATTTTCAACTTTTTTGAAGCCGTAATCTTTTCATGAAAATTTTCAACTTTTTTGAATCCGAAATACTTCATGAAAATTTTCAACTTTTTTGAAGCTGAAATACTTCATGAAAATGTTCGACTTTTTTAAAGCCGAAATCCTGTCGTGAAAATTTTCAACTTTTTTGAAGCCGAAATCTTTTCATGAAAATTTTCAACTTTTTTGAAGCCGAAATCTTTTCATGAAAATTTTCAACTTTTTTGAATCTGAAATACTTCATGAAAATGTTCAACTTTTTTAACGCCGAAATCCTGTTGTGAAAATTTTCAACTTTTTTGAATCCGTAATACTTCATTAAAATTTTTAACTTTTTTGAAGCTGAAATACTTCATGAAAATGTTCGACTTTTTTAAAGTCGAAATCCTGTCGTGAAAATTTTCAACTCTTTTGAAGCTGAAATACTTCATGAAAATGTTCGACTTTTTTAAAGCCGAAATCCTGTCGTGAAAATTTTCAACTTTTTTGAATCCGAAATCTTTTCATGAAAATTTTCAACTTTTTTGAATCTGAAATACTTCATGAAAATGTTCGACTTTTTTATCGCCGAAATCCTGTCGTGAAAATTTTCAACTTTTTTGAATCCGAAATACTTCATGAAAATTTTCAACTTTTTTGAAGACGAAATCTATTCATGAAAATTTTCAAGTTTTTTGAATCTGAAATACTTCATGAAAATGTTCGACTTTTTTAACGCCGAAATCCTGTCGTTAAAATTTTCAACTTTTTTGAATCTGAAATACTTCATCAAAATGTTCGACTTTTTTATCGCCGAAATCCTGTCGTGAAAATTTTCAACTTTTTTGAATCCGAAATACTTCATGAAAATTTTCAACTTTTTTGAAGACGAAATCTATTCATGAAAATTTTCAAGTTTTTTGAATCTGAAATACTTCATGAAAATGTTCGACTTTTTTAACGCCGAAATCCTGTCGTTAAAATTTTCAACTTTTTTGAATCTGAAATACTTCATGAAAATGTTCAACTTTTTTAACGCCGAAATCCTGTCGTGAAAATTTTCAACTTTTTTGAATCCGAAATACTTCATGAAAATGTTCGACTTTTTTAAAGCCGAAATCCTGTCGTGAAAATTTTCAATTCTTTTGAAGCCGAAATCTTTTCATGAAAATTTTCAACTTTTTTGAAGCCGAAATATTTTCATGAAAATGTTCAACTTTTTTGAAGCTGAAATACTTCATTAAAATTTTCAACTTTTTTGAAGCCGAAATCTTTTCATGAAAATTTTCAACTTTTTTGAATCTGAAATACTTCATGAAAATGTTCGACTTTTTTAACGCCGAAATCCTGTCGTGAAAATTTTCAACTTTTTTGAATCCGAAATACTTCATGAAAATGTTCGACTTTTTTAAAGTCGAAATCCTGTCGTGAAAATTTTCAACTCTTTTGAAGCAGAAATCTTTTCATGAAAATTTTCAACTTTTTTGAAGCCGAAATCTTTTCATGAAAATTTTCAACTTTTTTGAAGCTGAAATACTTCTTGAAAATGTTCGACTTTTTTAAAGCCGAAATCCTGTCGTGAAAATTTCCAACTTTTTTGAAGCCGAAATCTTTTCATGAAAATTTTCAAATTTTTTGAAGCCGAAATCTTTTCATGAAAATTTTCAACTTTTTTGAAGCCGAAATCTTTTCATGAAAATTTTCAACTTTTTTGAATCTGAAATACTTCATGAAAATGTTCAACTTTTTTAACGCCGAAATCCTGTCGTGAAAATTTTCAACTTTTTTGAATCCGAAATACTTCATGAAAATTTTCAACTTTTTTAAAGCCGAAATCCTGTCGTGAAAATTTTCAACTTTTTTGAATCTGAAATACTTCATGAAAATGTTCGACTTTTTTAAAGCCGAAATCCTGTCGTGAAAATTTTCAACTTTTTTGAAGCCGTAATCTTTTCATGAAAATTTTCAACTTTTTTGAATGCGAAATACTTCATGAAAATTTTCAACTTTTTTGAAGCTGAAATACTTCATGAAAATGTTCGACTTTTTTAAAGCCGAAATCCTGTCGTGAAAATTTTCAACTTTTTTGAAGCCGAAATCTTTTCATGAAAATTTTCAACTTTTTTGAAGCCGAAATCTTTTCATGAAAATTTTCAACTTTTTTGAATCTGAAATACTTCATGAAAATGTTCAACTTTTTTAACGCCGAAATCCTGTTGTGAAAATTTTCAACTTTTTTGAATCCGTAATACTTCATTAAAATTTTTAACTTTTTTGAAGCTGAAATACTTCATGAAAATGTTCGACTTTTTTAAAGTCGAAATCCTGTCGTGAAAATTTTCAACTCTTTTGAAGCTGAAATACTTCATGAAAATGTTCGACTTTTTTAAAGCCGAAATCCTGTCGTGAAAATTTTCAACTTTTTTGAATCCGAAATCTTTTCATGAAAATTTTCAACTTTTTTGAATCTGAAATACTTCATGAAAATGTTCGACTTTTTTATCGCCGAAATCCTGTCGTGAAAATTTTCAACTTTTTTGAATCCGAAATACTTCATGAAAATTTTCAACTTTTTTGAAGACGAAATCTATTCATGAAAATTTTCAAGTTTTTTGAATCTGAAATACTTCATGAAAATGTTCGACTTTTTTAACGCCGAAATCCTGTCGTTAAAATTTTCAACTTTTTTGAATCTGAAATACTTCATGAAAATGTTCAACTTTTTTAACGCCGAAATCCTGTCGTGAAAATTTTCAACTTTTTTGAATCCGAAATACTTCATGAAAATGTTCGACTTTTTTAAAGCCGAAATCCTGTCGTGAAAATTTTCAATTCTTTTGAAGCCGAAATCTTTTCATGAAAATTTTCAACTTTTTTGAAGCCGAAATATTTTCATGAAAATTTTCAACTTTTTTGAAGCTGAAATACTTCATTAAAATTTTCAACTTTTTTGAAGCCGAAATCTTTTCATGAAAATTTTCAACTTTTTTGAATCTGAAATACTTCATGAAAATGTTCGACTTTTTTAACGCCGAAATCCTGTCGTTAAAATTTTCAACTTTTTTGAATCCGAAATACTTCATGAAAATGTTCAACTTTTTTAACGCCGAAATCCTGTCGTGAAAATTTTCAACTTTTTTGAATCCGAAATACTTCATGAAAATGTTCGACTTTTTTAAAGCCGAAATCCTGTCGTGAAAATTTTCAATTCTTTTGAAGCCGAAATCTTTTCATGAAAATTTTCAACTTTTTTGAAGCCGAAATATTTTCATGAAAATTTTCAACTTTTTTGAAGCTGAAATACTTCATTAAAATTTTCAACTTTTTTGAAGCCGAAATCTTTTCATGAAAATTTTCAAATTTTTTGAAGCCGAAATCTTTTCATGAAAATTTTAAACTTTTTTGAAGCCGAAATCTTTTCATGAAAATTTTCAACTTTTTTGAATCTGAAATACTTCATGAAAATGTTCAACTTTTTTAACGCCGAAATCCTGTCGTGAAAATTTTCAACTTTTTTGAATCCGAAATACTTCATGAAAATTTTCAACTTTTTTAAAGCCGAAATCCTGTCGTGAAAATTTTCAACTTTTTTGAATCTGAAATACTTCATGAAAATGTTCGACTTTTTTAAAGCCGAAATCCTGTCGTGAAAATTTTCAACTTTTTTGAAGCCGTAATCTTTTCATGAAAATTTTCAACTTTTTTGAATCCGAAATACTTCATGAAAATTTTCAACTTTTTTGAAGCTGAAATACTTCATGAAAATGTTCGACTTTTTTAAAGCCGAAATCCTGTCGTGAAAATTTTCAACTTTTTTGAAGCCGAAATCTTTTCATGAAAATTTTCAACTTTTTTGAAGCCGAAATCTTTTCATGAAAATTTTCAACTTTTTTGAATCTGAAATACTTCATGAAAATGTTCAACTTTTTTAACGCCGAAATCCTGTTGTGAAAATTTTCAACTTTTTTGAATCCGTAATACTTCATTAAAATTTTTAACTTTTTTGAAGCTGAAATACTTCATGAAAATGTTCGACTTTTTTAAAGTCGAAATCCTGTCGTGAAAATTTTCAACTCTTTTGAAGCTGAAATACTTCATGAAAATGTTCGACTTTTTTAAAGCCGAAATCCTGTCGTGAAAATTTTCAACTTTTTTGAATCCGAAATCTTTTCATGAAAATTTTCAACTTTTTTGAATCTGAAATACTTCATGAAAATGTTCGACTTTTTTATCGCCGAAATCCTGTCGTGAAAATTTTCAACTTTTTTGAATCCGAAATACTTCATGAAAATTTTCAACTTTTTTGAAGACGAAATCTATTCATGAAAATTTTCAAGTTTTTTGAATCTGAAATACTTCATGAAAATGTTCGACTTTTTTAACGCCGAAATCCTGTCGTTAAAATTTTCAACTTTTTTGAATCTGAAATACTTCATGAAAATGTTCAACTTTTTTAACGCCGAAATCCTGTCGTGAAAATTTTCAACTTTTTTGAATCCGAAATACTTCATGAAAATGTTCGACTTTTTTAAAGCCGAAATCCTGTCGTGAAAATTTTCAATTCTTTTGAAGCCGAAATCTTTTCATGAAAATTTTCAACTTTTTTGAAGCCGAAATATTTTCATGAAAATTTTCAACTTTTTTGAAGCTGAAATACTTCATTAAAATTTTCAACTTTTTTGAAGCCGAAATCTTTTCATGAAAATTTTCAACTTTTTTGAATCTGAAATACTTCATGAAAATGTTCGACTTTTTTAACGCCGAAATCCTGTCGTTAAAATTTTCAACTTTTTTGAATCCGAAATACTTCATGAAAATGTTCAACTTTTTTAACGCCGAAATCCTGTCGTGAAAATTTTCAACTTTTTTGAATCCGAAATACTTCATGAAAATGTTCGACTTTTTTAAAGCCGAAATCCTGTCGTGAAAATTTTCAATTCTTTTGAAGCCGAAATCTTTTCATGAAAATTTTCAACTTTTTTGAAGCCGAAATATTTTCATGAAAATTTTCAACTTTTTTGAAGCTGAAATACTTCATTAAAATTTTCAACTTTTTTGAAGCCGAAATCTTTTCATGAAAATTTTCAACTTTTTTGAATCTGAAATACTTCATGAAAATGTTCGACTTTTTTAACGCCGAAATCCTGTCGTGAAAATTTTCAACTTTTTTGAATCCGAAATACTTCATGAAAATGTTCGACTTTTTTAAAGTCGAAATCCTGTCGTGAAAATTTTCAACTCTTTTGAAGCAGAAATCTTTTCATGAAAATGTTCGACTTTTTTAAAGCCGAAATCCTGTCGTGAAAATTTTCAATTCTTTTGAAGCCGAAATCTTTTCATGAAAATTTTCAACTTTTTTGAAGCCGAAATATTTTCATGAAAATTTTCAACTTTTTTGAAGCTGAAATACTTCATTAAAATTTTCAACTTTTTTGAAGCCGAAATCTTTTCATGAAAATTTTCAACTTTTTTGAATCTGAAATACTTCATGAAAATGTTCGACTTTTTTAACGCCGAAATCCTGTCGTGAAAATTTTCAACTTTTTTGAATCCGAAATACTTCATGAAAATGTTCGACTTTTTTAAAGTCGAAATCCTGTCGTGAAAATTTTCAACTCTTTTGAAGCAGAAATCTTTTCATGAAAATTTTCAACTTTTTTGAAGCCGAAATCTTTTCATGAAAATTTTCAACTTTTTTGAAGCTGAAATACTTCTTGAAAATGTTCGACTTTTTTAAAGCCGAAATCCTGTCGTGAAAATTTCCAACTTTTTTGAAGCCGAAATCTTTTCATGAAAATTTTCAAATTTTTTGAAGCCGAAATCTTTTCATGAAAATTTTCAACTTTTTTGAAGCCGAAATCTTTTCATGAAAATTTTCAACTTTTTTGAATCTGAAATACTTCATGAAAATGTTCAACTTTTTTAACGCCGAAATCCTGTCGTGAAAATTTTCAACTTTTTTGAATCCGAAATACTTCATGAAAATTTTCAACTTTTTTGAAGCTGAAATACTTCATGAAAATGTTCGACTTTTTTAAAGTCGAAATCCTGTCGTGAAAATTTTCAACTCTTTTGAAGCTGAAATACTTCATGAAAATGTTCGACTTTTTTAAAGCCGAAATCCTGTCGTGAAAATTTTCAACTTTTTTGAATCCGAAATCTTTTCATGAAAATTTTCAACTTTTTTGAATCTGAAATACTTCATGAAAATGTTCGACTTTTTTATCGCCGAAATCCTGTCGTGAAAATTTTCAACTTTTTTGAATCCGAAATACTTCATGAAAATTTTCAACTTTTTTGAAGCCGAAATCTTTTCATGAAAATTTTCAACTTTTTTGAAGACGAAATCTATTCATGAAAATTTTCAAGTTTTTTGAATCTGAAATACTTCATGAAAATGTTCGACTTTTTTAACGCCGAAATCCTGTCGTGAAAATTTTCAACTTTTTTGAATCCGAAATACTTCATGAAAATTTTCAACTTTTTTGAAGCCGAAATCTTTTCATGAAAATTTTCAAATTTTTTGAAGCCGAAATCTTTTCATGAAAATTTTCAACTTTTTTGAATCTGAAATACTTCATGAAAATGTTCGACTTTTTTAACGCCGAAATCCTGTCTTGAAAATTTTCAACTCTTTTGAAGCCGAAATCTTTTCATGAAAATTTTCAACTTTTTTGAAGCCGAAATCTTTTCATGAAAATTTTCAACTTTTTTGAATCCGAAATCTTTTCATGAAAATTTTCAACTTTTTTGAATCTGAAATACTTCATGAAAATGTTCGACTTTTTTAACGCCGAAATCCTGTCGTGAATATTTTCAACTTCTTTGAATCCGAAATACTTCATAAAAATGTTCGACTTTTTTAAAGTCGAAATCCTGTCGTGAAAATTTTCAACTCTTTTGAAGCCGAAATCTTTTCATGAAAATTTTCAACTTTTTTGAAGCCGAAATCTTTTCATGAAAATTTTCAACTTTTTTGAATCTGAAATACTTAATGAAAATGTTCGACTTTTTTAACGCCGAAATCCTGTCGTGAAAATTTTCAACTTTTTTGAATCCGAAATACTTCATGAAAATTTTCAACTTTTTTAAAGCCGAAATCCTGTCGTGAAAATTTTAAACTTTTTTGAATCCGAAATACTTCATGAAAATGTTCGACTTTTTTAAAGCCGAAATCCTGTCGTGAAAATTTTCAACTTTTTTGAAGCCGTAATATTTTCATGAAAATTTTCAACTTTTTTAAAGCCGAAATCTTTTCATGAAAATTTTCAACTTTTTTGAAGCTGAAATACTTCATGCAAAAGTTCGACTTTTTTAACGCCGAAATCCTGTCGTGAAAATTTTCAACTTTTTTGAATCCGAAATACTTCATGAAAATTTTCAACTTTTTTGAAGCCGAAATCCTGTCGTGAAAATTTTCAACTTTTTTGAAGCCGAAATCTTTTCATGAAAATTTTCAACTTTTTTGAAGCCGAAATCTTTTCATGAAAATTTTCAACTTTTTTGAATCTGAAATACTTCATGAAAATGTTCGACTTTTTTAAAGCCGAAATCCTGTCGTGAAAATGTTCAACTTTTTTGAATCCGAAATACTTCATGAAAATTTTTAACTTTTTTAAAGCCGAAATCCTGTCGTGAAAATTTTCAACTTTTTTGAATCTGAAATACTTCATGAAAATGTTCGACTTTTTTAAAGCCGAAATCCTGTCGTGAAAATTTTCAACTTTTTTGAAGCCGTAATCTTTTCATGAAAATTTTCAACTTTTTTGAAGCCGAAATCTTTTCATGAAAATTTTCAACTTTTTTGAAGCTGAAATACTTCATGAAAATGTTCGACTTTTTTAACGCCGAAATCCTGTCTTGAAAATTTTCAACTCTTTTGAAGCCGAAATCTTTTCATGAAAATTTTCAACTTTTTTGAAGCCGAAATCTTTTCATGAAAATTTTCAACTTTTTTGAATCCGAAATCTTTTCATGAAAATTTTCAACTTTTTTGAATCTGAAATACTTCATGAAAATGTTCGACTTTTTTAACGCCGAAATCCTGTCGTGAATATTTTCAACTTTTTTGAATCCGAAATACTTCATAAAAATGTTCGACTTTTTTAAAGTCGAAATCCTGTCGTGAAAATTTTCAACTCTTTTGAAGCCGAAATCTTTTCATGAAAATTTTCAACTTTTTTGAAGCCGAAATCTTTTCATGAAAATTTTCAACTTTTTTGAATCTGAAATACTTAATGAAAATGTTCGACTTTTTTAACGCCGAAATCCTGTCGTGAAAATTTTCAACTTTTTTGAATCCGAAATACTTCATGAAATTTTCAACTTTTTTAAAGCCGAAATCCTGTCGTGAAAATTTTCAACTTTTTTGAATCCGAAATACTTCATGAAAATGTTCGACTTTTTTAAAGCCGAAATCCTGTCGTGAAAATTTTCAACTTTTTTGAAGCCGTAATATTTTCATGAAAATTTTCAACTTTTTTAAAGCCGAAATCTTTTCATGAAAATTTTCAACTTTTTTGAAGCTGAAATACTTCATGCAAAAGTTCGACTTTTTTAACGCCGAAATCCTGTCGTGAAAATTTTCAACTTTTTTGAATCCGAAATACTTCATGAAAATTTTCAACTTTTTTGAAGCCGAAATCCTGTCGTGAAAATTTTCAACTTTTTTGAAGCCGAAATCTTTTCATGAAAATTTTCAACTTTTTTGAAGCCGAAATCTTTTCATGAAAATTTTCAACTTTTTTGAATCTGAAATACTTCATGAAAATGTTCAACTTTTTTAACGCCGAAATCCTGTCGTGAAAATTTTCAACTTTTTTGAATCCGAAATACTTCATGAAAATGTTCGACTTTTTTAAAGCCGAAATCCTGTCGTGAAAATTTTCAATTCTTTTGAAGCCGAAATCTTTTCATGAAAATTTTCAACTTTTTTGAAGCCGAAATATTTTCATGAAAATTTTCAACTTTTTTGAAGCTGAAATACTTCATTAAAATTTTCAACTTTTTTGAAGCCGAAATCTTTTCATGAAAATTTTCAACTTTTTTGAATCTGAAATACTTCATGAAAATGTTCGACTTTTTTAACGCCGAAATCCTGTCGTTAAAATTTTCAACTTTTTTGAATCCGAAATACTTCATGAAAATGTTCAACTTTTTTAACGCCGAAATCCTGTCGTGAAAATTTTCAACTTTTTTGAATCCGAAATACTTCATGAAAATGTTCGACTTTTTTAAAGCCGAAATCCTGTCGTGAAAATTTTCAATTCTTTTGAAGCCGAAATCTTTTCATGAAAATTTTCAACTTTTTTGAAGCCGAAATATTTTCATGAAAATTTTCAACTTTTTTGAAGCTGAAATACTTCATTAAAATTTTCAACTTTTTTGAAGCCGAAATCTTTTCATGAAAATTTTCAACTTTTTTGAATCTGAAATACTTCATGAAAATGTTCGACTTTTTTAACGCCGAAATCCTGTCGTGAAAATTTTCAACTTTTTTGAATCCGAAATACTTCATGAAAATGTTCGACTTTTTTAAAGTCGAAATCCTGTCGTGAAAATTTTCAACTCTTTTGAAGCAGAAATCTTTTCATGAAAATGTTCGACTTTTTTAAAGCCGAAATCCTGTCGTGAAAATTTTCAATTCTTTTGAAGCCGAAATCTTTTCATGAAAATTTTCAACTTTTTTGAAGCCGAAATATTTTCATGAAAATTTTCAACTTTTTTGAAGCTGAAATACTTCATTAAAATTTTCAACTTTTTTGAAGCCGAAATCTTTTCATGAAAATTTTCAACTTTTTTGAATCTGAAATACTTCATGAAAATGTTCGACTTTTTTAACGCCGAAATCCTGTCGTGAAAATTTTCAACTTTTTTGAATCCGAAATACTTCATGAAAATGTTCGACTTTTTTAAAGTCGAAATCCTGTCGTGAAAATTTTCAACTCTTTTGAAGCAGAAATCTTTTCATGAAAATTTTCAACTTTTTTGAAGCCGAAATCTTTTCATGAAAATTTTCAACTTTTTTGAAGCTGAAATACTTCTTGAAAATGTTCGACTTTTTTAAAGCCGAAATCCTGTCGTGAAAATTTCCAACTTTTTTGAAGCCGAAATCTTTTCATGAAAATTTTCAAATTTTTTGAAGCCGAAATCTTTTCATGAAAATTTTCAACTTTTTTGAAGCCGAAATCTTTTCATGAAAATTTTCAACTTTTTTGAATCTGAAATACTTCATGAAAATGTTCAACTTTTTTAACGCCGAAATCCTGTCGTGAAAATTTTCAACTTTTTTGAATCCGAAATACTTCATGAAAATTTTCAACTTTTTTGAAGCTGAAATACTTCATGAAAATGTTCGACTTTTTTAAAGTCGAAATCCTGTCGTGAAAATTTTCAACTCTTTTGAAGCTGAAATACTTCATGAAAATGTTCGACTTTTTTAAAGCCGAAATCCTGTCGTGAAAATTTTCAACTTTTTTGAATCCGAAATCTTTTCATGAAAATTTTCAACTTTTTTGAATCTGAAATACTTCATGAAAATGTTCGACTTTTTTATCGCCGAAATCCTGTCGTGAAAATTTTCAACTTTTTTGAATCCGAAATACTTCATGAAAATTTTCAACTTTTTTGAAGCCGAAATCTTTTCATGAAAATTTTCAACTTTTTTGAAGACGAAATCTATTCATGAAAATTTTCAAGTTTTTTGAATCTGAAATACTTCATGAAAATGTTCGACTTTTTTAACGCCGAAATCCTGTCGTGAAAATTTTCAACTTTTTTGAATCCGAAATACTTCATGAAAATTTTCAACTTTTTTGAAGCCGAAATCTTTTCATGAAAATTTTCAAATTTTTTGAAGCCGAAATCTTTTCATGAAAATTTTCAACTTTTTTGAATCTGAAATACTTCATGAAAATGTTCGACTTTTTTAACGCCGAAATCCTGTCTTGAAAATTTTCAACTCTTTTGAAGCCGAAATCTTTTCATGAAAATTTTCAACTTTTTTGAAGCCGAAATCTTTTCATGAAAATTTTCAACTTTTTTGAATCCGAAATCTTTTCATGAAAATTTTCAACTTTTTTGAATCTGAAATACTTCATGAAAATGTTCGACTTTTTTAACGCCGAAATCCTGTCGTGAATATTTTCAACTTCTTTGAATCCGAAATACTTCATAAAAATGTTCGACTTTTTTAAAGTCGAAATCCTGTCGTGAAAATTTTCAACTCTTTTGAAGCCGAAATCTTTTCATGAAAATTTTCAACTTTTTTGAAGCCGAAATCTTTTCATGAAAATTTTCAACTTTTTTGAATCTGAAATACTTAATGAAAATGTTCGACTTTTTTAACGCCGAAATCCTGTCGTGAAAATTTTCAACTTTTTTGAATCCGAAATACTTCATGAAAATTTTCAACTTTTTTAAAGCCGAAATCCTGTCGTGAAAATTTTCAACTTTTTTGAATCCGAAATACTTCATGAAAATGTTCGACTTTTTTAAAGCCGAAATCCTGTCGTGAAAATTTTCAACTTTTTTGAAGCCGTAATATTTTCATGAAAATTTTCAACTTTTTTAAAGCCGAAATCTTTTCATGAAAATTTTCAACTTTTTTGAAGCTGAAATACTTCATGCAAAAGTTCGACTTTTTTAACGCCGAAATCCTGTCGTGAAAATTTTCAACTTTTTTGAATCCGAAATACTTCATGAAAATTTTCAACTTTTTTGAAGCCGAAATCCTGTCGTGAAAATTTTCAACTTTTTTGAAGCCGAAATCTTTTCATGAAAATTTTCAACTTTTTTGAAGCCGAAATCTTTTCATGAAAATTTTCAACTTTTTTGAATCTGAAATACTTCATGAAAATGTTCGACTTTTTTAAAGCCGAAATCCTGTCGTGAAAATTTTCAACTTTTTTGAATCCGAAATACTTCATGAAAATTTTTAACTTTTTTAAAGCCGAAATCCTGTCGTGAAAATTTTCAACTTTTTTGAATCTGAAATACTTCATGAAAATGTTCGACTTTTTTAAAGCCGAAATCCTGTCGTGAAAATTTTCAACTTTTTTGAAGCCGTAATCTTTTCATGAAAATTTTCAACTTTTTTGAAGCCGAAATCTTTTCATGAAAATTTTCAACTTTTTTGAAGCTGAAATACTTCATGAAAATGTTCGACTTTTTTAACGCCGAAATCCTGTCTTGAAAATTTTCAACTCTTTTGAAGCCGAAATCTTTTCATGAAAATTTTCAACTTTTTTGAAGCCGAAATCTTTTCATGAAAATTTTCAACTTTTTTGAATCCGAAATCTTTTCATGAAAATTTTCAACTTTTTTGAATCTGAAATACTTCATGAAAATGTTCGACTTTTTTAACGCCGAAATCCTGTCGTGAATATTTTCAACTTTTTTGAATCCGAAATACTTCATAAAAATGTTCGACTTTTTTAAAGTCGAAATCCTGTCGTGAAAATTTTCAACTCTTTTGAAGCCGAAATCTTTTCATGAAAATTTTCAACTTTTTTGAAGCCGAAATCTTTTCATGAAAATTTTCAACTTTTTTGAATCTGAAATACTTAATGAAAATGTTCGACTTTTTTAACGCCGAAATCCTGTCGTGAAAATTTTCAACTTTTTTGAATCTGAAATACTTCATGAAAATGTTCGACTTTTTTAAAGCCGAAATCCTGTCGTGAAAATTTTCAACTTTTTTGAATCCGAAATACTTCATGAAAATTTTTAACTTTTTTAAAGCCGAAATCCTGTCGTGAAAATTTTCAACTTTTTTGAATCTGAAATACTTCATGAAAATGTTCGACTTTTTTAAAGCCGAAATCCTGTCGTGAAAATTTTCAACTTTTTTGAAGCCGTAATCTTTTCATGAAAATTTTCAACTTTTTTGAATCTGAAATACTTCATGAAAATGTTCGACTTTTTTAACGCCGAAATCCTGTCGTGAATATTTTCAACTTTTTTGAATCCGAAATACTTCATAAAAATGTTCGACTTTTTTAAAGTCGAAATCCTGTCGTGAAAATTTTCAACTCTTTTGAAGCCGAAATCTTTTCATGAAAATTTTCAACTTTTTTGAAGCCGAAATCTTTTCATGAAAATTTTCAACTTTTTTGAATCTGAAATACTTAATGAAAATGTTCGACTTTTTTAACGCCGAAATCCTGTCGTGAAAATTTTCAACTTTTTTGAATCCGAAATACTTCATGAAAATTTTCAACTTTTTTAAAGCCGAAATCCTGTCGTGAAAATTTTCAACTTTTTTGAATCCGAAATACTTCATGAAAATGTTCGACTTTTTTAAAGCCGAAATCCTGTCGTGAAAATTTTCAACTTTTTTGAAGCCGTAATATTTTCATGAAAATTTTCAACTTTTTTAAAGCCGAAATCTTTTCATGAAAATTTTCAACTTTTTTGAAGCTGAAATACTTCATGCAAAAGTTCGACTTTTTTAACGCCGAAATCCTGTCGTGAAAATTTTCAACTTTTTTGAATCCGAAATACTTCATGAAAATTTTCAACTTTTTTGAAGCCGAAATCCTGTCGTGAAAATTTTCAACTTTTTTGAAGCCGAAATCTTTTCATGAAAATTTTCAACTTTTTTGAAGCCGAAATCTTTTCATGAAAATTTTCAACTTTTTTGAATCTGAAATACTTCATGAAAATGTTCGACTTTTTTAAAGCCGAAATCCTGTCGTGAAAATTTTCAACTTTTTTGAATCCGAAATACTTCATGAAAATTTTTAACTTTTTTAAAGCCGAAATCCTGTCGTGAAAATTTTCAACTTTTTTGAATCTGAAATACTTCATGAAAATGTTCGACTTTTTTAAAGCCGAAATCCTGTCGTGAAAATTTTCAACTTTTTTGAAGCCGTAATCTTTTCATGAAAATTTTCAACTTTTTTGAAGCCGAAATCTTTTCATGAAAATTTTCAACTTTTTTGAAGCTGAAATACTTCATGAAAATGTTTGACTTTTTTAAAGCCGAAATCCTGTCATGAAAATTTTCAACTCTTTTGAAGCCGAAATCTTTTCATGAAAATGTTCAACTTTTTTGAAGCCGAAATCTTTTCATGAAAATTTTCAACTTTTTTGAAGCTGAAATACTTCATGAAAATGTTCGACTTTTTTAAAGCCGAAATCCTGTCGTGAAAATTTTCAACTTTTTTGAATCCGAAATCTTTTCATGAAAATTTTCAACTTTTTTGAATCTGAAATACTTCATGAAAATGTTCAACTTTTTTAACGCCGAAATCCTGTCGTGAAAATTTTCAACTTTTTTGAATCCGAAATACTTCATGAAAATTTTCAACTTTTTTGAAGCTGAAATACTTCATGAAAATGTTCGACTTTTTTAAAGCCGAAATCCTGTCGTGAAAATTTTCAACTTTTTTGAAGCCGAAATCTTTTCATGAAAATTTTCAACTTTTTTGAAGCCGAAATCTTTTCATGAAAATTTTCAACTTTTTTGAATCTGAAATACTTCATGAAAATGTTCAACTTTTTTAACGCCGAAATCCTGTTGTGAAAATTTTCAACTTTTTTGAATCCGAAATACTTCATGAAAATTTTCAACTTTTTTGAAGCTGAAATACTTCATGAAAATGTTCGACTTTTTTAAAGTCGAAATCCTGTCGTGAAAATTTTCAACTCTTTTGAAGCTGAAATACTTCATGAAAATGTTCGACTTTTTTAAAGCCGAAATCCTGTCGTGAAAATTTTCAACTTTTTTGAATCCGAAATCTTTTCATGAAAATTTTCAACTTTTTTGAATCTGAAATACTTCATGAAAATGTTCGACTTTTTTATCGCCGAAATCCTGTCGTGAAAATTTTCAACTTTTTTGAATCCGAAATACTTCATGAAAATTTTCAACTTTTTTGAAGACGAAATCTATTCATGAAAATTTTCAAGTTTTTTGAATCTGAAATACTTCATGAAAATGTTCGACTTTTTTAACGCCGAAATCCTGTCGTGAAAATTTTCAACTTTTTTGAATCTGAAATACTTCATGAAAATTTTCAACTTTTTTGAAGCCGAAATCTTTTCATGGAAATTTTCAACTTTTTTGAAGACGAAATCTATTCATGAAAATTTTCAAGTTTTTTGAATCTGAAATACTTCATGAAAATGTTCGACTTTTTTAACGCCGAAATCCTGTCGTGAAAATTTTCAACTTTTTTGAATCCGAAATACTTCATGAAAATTTTCAACTTTTTTGAAGCCGAAATCCTGTCGTGAAAATTTTCAACTTTTTTGAAGCCGAAATCTTTTCATGAAAATTTTCAACTTTTTTGAAGCCGAAATCTTTTCATGAAAATTTTCAACTTTTTTGAATCTGAAATACTTCATGAAAATGTTCGACTTTTTTAAAGCCGAAATCCTGTCGTGAAAATTTTCAACTTTTTTGAATCCGAAATACTTCATGAAAATTTTTAACTTTTTTAAAGCCGAAATCCTGTCGTGAAAATTTTCAACTTTTTTGAATCTGAAATACTTCATGAAAATGTTCGACTTTTTTAAAGCCGAAATCCTGTCGTGAAAATTTTCAACTTTTTTGAAGCCGTAATCTTTTCATGAAAATTTTCAACTTTTTTGAAGCCGAAATCTTTTCATGAAAATTTTCAACTTTTTTGAAGCTGAAATACTTCATGAAAATGTTTGACTTTTTTAAAGCCGAAATCCTGTCATGAAAATTTTCAACTCTTTTGAAGCCGAAATCTTTTCATGAAAATGTTCAACTTTTTTGAAGCCGAAATCTTTTCATGAAAATTTTCAACTTTTTTGAAGCTGAAATACTTCATGAAAATGTTCGACTTTTTTAAAGCCGAAATCCTGTCGTGAAAATTTTCAACTTTTTTGAATCCGAAATCTTTTCATGAAAATTTTCAACTTTTTTGAATCTGAAATACTTCATGAAAATGTTCAACTTTTTTAACGCCGAAATCCTGTCGTGAAAATTTTCAACTTTTTTGAATCCGAAATACTTCATGAAAATTTTCAACTTTTTTGAAGCTGAAATACTTCATGAAAATGTTCGACTTTTTTAAAGCCGAAATCCTGTCGTGAAAATTTTCAACTTTTTTGAAGCCGAAATCTTTTCATGAAAATTTTCAACTTTTTTGAAGCCGAAATCTTTTCATGAAAATTTTCAACTTTTTTGAATCTGAAATACTTCATGAAAATGTTCAACTTTTTTAACGCCGAAATCCTGTTGTGAAAATTTTCAACTTTTTTGAATCCGAAATACTTCATGAAAATTTTCAACTTTTTTGAAGCTGAAATACTTCATGAAAATGTTCGACTTTTTTAAAGTCGAAATCCTGTCGTGAAAATTTTCAACTCTTTTGAAGCTGAAATACTTCATGAAAATGTTCGACTTTTTTAAAGCCGAAATCCTGTCGTGAAAATTTTCAACTTTTTTGAATCCGAAATCTTTTCATGAAAATTTTCAACTTTTTTGAATCTGAAATACTTCATGAAAATGTTCGACTTTTTTATCGCCGAAATCCTGTCGTGAAAATTTTCAACTTTTTTGAATCCGAAATACTTCATGAAAATTTTCAACTTTTTTGAAGACGAAATCTATTCATGAAAATTTTCAAGTTTTTTGAATCTGAAATACTTCATGAAAATGTTCGACTTTTTTAACGCCGAAATCCTGTCGTGAAAATTTTCAACTTTTTTGAATCTGAAATACTTCATGAAAATTTTCAACTTTTTTGAAGCCGAAATCTTTTCATGGAAATTTTCAACTTTTTTGAAGACGAAATCTATTCATGAAAATTTTCAAGTTTTTTGAATCTGAAATACTTCATGAAAATGTTCGACTTTTTTAACGCCGAAATCCTGTCGTGAAAATTTTCAACTTTTTTGAATCCGAAATACTTCATGAAAATTTTCAACTTTTTTGAAGCCGAAATCTTTTCATGAAAATTTTCAAATTTTTTGAAGCCGAAATCTTTTCATGAAAATTTTCAACTTTTTTGAATCTGAAATACTTCATGAAAATGTTCGACTTTTTTAACGCCGAAATCCTGTCTTGAAAATTTTCAACTCTTTTGAAGCCGAAATCTTTTCATGAAAATTTTCAACTTTTTTGAAGCCGAAATCTTTTCATGAAAATTTTCAACTTTTTTGAATCCGAAATCTTTTCATGAAAATTTTCAACTTTTTTGAATCTGAAATACTTCATGAAAATGTTCGACTTTTTTAACGCCGAAATCCTGTCGTGAATATTTTCAACTTTTTTGAATCCGAAATACTTCATGAAAATGTTCGACTTTTTTAAAGTCGAAATCCTGTCGTGAAAATTTTCAACTCTTTTGAAGCCGAAATCTTTTCATGAAAATTTTCAACTTTTTTGAAGCCGAAATCTTTTCATGAAAATTTTCAACTTTTTTGAATCTGAAATACTTAATGAAAATGTTCGACTTTTTTAACGCCGAAATCCTGTCGTGAAAATTTTCAACTTTTTTGAATCCGAAATACTTCATGAAAATTTTCAACTTTTTTAAATCCGAAATCCTGTCGTGAAAATTTTCAAATTTTTTGAATCCGAAATACTTCATGAAAATGTTCGACTTTTTTAAAGCCGAAATCCTGTCGTGAAAATTTTCAACTTTTTTGAAGCCGTAATATTTTCATGAAAATTTTCAACTTTTTTAAAGCCGAAATCTTCTCATGAAAATTTTCAACTTTTTTGAAGCTGAAATACTTCATGCAAAAGTTCGACTTTTTTAACGCCGAAATCCTGTCGTGAAAATTTTCAACTTTTTTGAATCCGAAATACTTCATGAAAATTTTCAACTTTTTTGAAGCCGAAATCCTGTCGTGAAAATTTTCAACTTTTTTGAAGCCGAAATCTTTTCATGAAAATTTTCAACTTTTTTGAAGCCGAAATCTTTTCATGAAAATTTTCAACTTTTTTGAATCTGAAATACTTCATGAAAATGTTCGACTTTTTTAAAGCCGAAATCCTGTCGTGAAAATTTTCAACTTTTTTGAATCCGAAATACTTCATGAAAATTTTTAACTTTTTTAAAGCCGAAATCCTGTCGTGAAAATTTTCAACTTTTTTGAATCTGAAATACTTCATGAAAATGTTCGACTTTTTTAAAGCCGAAATCCTGTCGTGAAAATTTTCAACTTTTTTGAAGCCGTAATCTTTTCATGAAAATTTTCAACTTTTTTGAAGCCGAAATCTTTTCATGAAAATTTTCAACTTTTTTGAAGCTGAAATACTTCATGAAAATGTTTGACTTTTTTAAAGCCGAAATCCTGTCATGAAAATTTTCAACTCTTTTGAAGCCGAAATCTTTTCATGAAAATGTTCAACTTTTTTGAAGCCGAAATCTTTTCATGAAAATTTTCAACTTTTTTGAAGCTGAAATACTTCATGAAAATGTTCGACTTTTTTAAAGCCGAATTCCTGTCGTGAAAATTTTCAACTTTTTTGAATCCGAAATCTTTTCATGAAAATTTTCAACTTTTTTGAATCTGAAAAACTTCATGAAAATGTTCGAATTTTTTATCGCCGAAATCCTGTCGTGAAAATTTTCAACTTTTTTGAATCCGAAATACTTCATGAAAATTTTCAACTTTTTTGAAGCCGAAATCCTGTCGTGAAAATTTTCAACTTTTTTGAAGCCGAAATCTTTTCATGAAAATTTTCAACTTTTTTGAATCTGAAATACTTCATGAAAATGTTCGACTTTTTTAATGCCGAAATCCTGTTGTGAATATTAACAACTTTTTTGAATCCGAAATACTTCATGAAAATATTCGACTTTTTTAAAGTCGAAATCCTGTCGTGAAAATTTTCAACTCTTTTGAAGCCGAAATACTTCATGAAAATGTTCGACTTTTTTGAAGCCGAAATCTTTTCATTAAAATTTTCAACTTTTTTGAAGCCGAAATCTTTTCATAAAAATTTTCAACTTTTTTGAATCTGAAATACTTCATGAAAATGTTTGACTTTTTTAACGCCGAAATCCTGTCGTGAAAATGTTCAACTTTTTTGAATCCGAAATACTTCATGAAAATTTTCAACTTTTTTGAAGCTGAAATCTTTTCATGAAAATTTTCAACTTTTTTGAAGCTGAAATACTTCATGAAAATGTTCGACTTTTTTAAAGCCGAAATCCTGTCGTGAAAATTTTCAACTTTTTTGAATCCGAAGTACTTCATGAAAATGTTCGACTTTTTTAAAGCCGAAATCCTGTCGTGAAAATTTTCAACTTTTTTGAAGCCGAAATCTTTTCATGAAAATTTTCAAATTTTTTGAAGCCGAAATCTTTTCATGAAAATTTTCAACTTTTTTGAAGCCGAAATCTTTTCATGAAAATGTTCAACTTTTTTAACGCCGAAATCCTGTCGTGAAAATTTTCAACTTTTTTGAATTCGAAATACTTCATGAAAATGTTTGACTTTTTTAAAGCCGAAATCCTGTCATGAAAATTTTCAACTCTTTTGAAGCCGAAATCTTTTCATGAAAATGTTCAACTTTTTTGAAGCCGAAATCTTTTCATGAAAATTTTCAACTTTTTTTAAGCTGAAATACTTCATGAAAATGTTCGACTTTTTTAAAGCCGAATTCCTGTCGTGAAAATTTTCAACTTTTTTGAATCCGAAATCTTTTCATGAAAATTTTCAACTTTTTTGAATCTGAAAAACTTCATGAAAATGTTCGAATTTTTTATCGCCGAAATCCTGTCGTGAAAATTTTCAACTTTTTTGAATCCGAAATACTTCATGAAAATTTTCAACTTTTTTGAAGCCGAAATCCTGTCGTGAAAATTTTCAACTTTTTTGAAGCCGAAATCTTTTCATGAAAATTTTCAACTTTTTTGAATCTGAAATACTTCATGAAAATGTTCGACTTTTTTAATGCCGAAATCCTGTTGTGAATATTAACAACTTTTTTGAATCCGAAATACTTCATGAAAATATTCGACTTTTTTAAAGTCGAAATCCTGTCGTGAAAATTTTCAACTCTTTTGAAGCCGAAATACTTCATGAAAATGTTCGACTTTTTTGAAGCCGAAATCTTTTCATTAAAATTTTCAACTTTTTTGAAGCCGAAATCTTTTCATAAAAATTTTCAACTTTTTTGAATCTGAAATACTTCATGAAAATGTTTGACTTTTTTAACGCCGAAATCCTGTCGTGAAAATGTTCAACTTTTTTGAATCCGAAATACTTCATGAAAATTTTCAACTTTTTTGAAGCTGAAATCTTTTCATGAAAATTTTCAACTTTTTTGAAGCTGAAATACTTCATGAAAATGTTCGACTTTTTTAAAGCCGAAATCCTGTCGTGAAAATTTTCAACTTTTTTGAATCCGAAGTACTTCATGAAAATGTTCGACTTTTTTAAAGCCGAAATCCTGTCGTGAAAATTTTCAACTTTTTTGAAGCCGAAATCTTTTCATGAAAATTTTCAAATTTTTTGAAGCCGAAATCTTTTCATGAAAATTTTCAACTTTTTTGAAGCCGAAATCTTTTCATGAAAATGTTCAACTTTTTTAACGCCGAAATCCTGTCGTGAAAATTTTCAACTTTTTTGAATTCGAAATACTTCATGAAAATTTTCAACTTTTTTAAAGCCGAAATCCTGTCGTGAAAATTTTCAACTTTTTTGAATCCGAAATACTTCATGAAAATGTTCGACTTTTTTAAAGCCGAAATCCTGTCGTGAAAATTTTCAACTTTTTTGAAGCCGTAATATTTTCATGAAAATTTTCAACTTTTTTAAAGCCGAAATCTTTTCATGAAAATTTTCAACTTTTTTGAAGCTGAAATACTTCATGCAAAAGTTCGACTTTTTTAACGCCGAAATCCTGTCGTGAAAATTTTCAACTTTTTTGAATCCGAAATACTTCATGAAAATTTTCAACTTTTTTGAAGCCGAAATCCTGTCGTGAAAATTTTCAACTTTTTTGAAGCCGAAATCTTTTCATGAAAATTTTCAACTTTTTTGAAGCCGAAATCTTTTCATGAAAATTTTCAACTTTTTTGAATCTGAAATACTTCATGAAAATGTTCGACTTTTTTAAAGCCGAAATCCTGTCGTGAAAATTTTCAACTTTTTTGAATCCGAAATACTTCATGAAAATTTTTAACTTTTTTAAAGCCGAAATCCTGTCGTGAAAATTTTCAACTTTTTTGAATCTGAAATACTTCATGAAAATGTTCGACTTTTTTAAAGCCGAAATCCTGTCGTGAAAATTTTCAACTTTTTTGAAGCCGTAATCTTTTCATGAAAATTTTCAACTTTTTTGAAGCCGAAATCTTTTCATGAAAATTTTCAACTTTTTTGAAGCTGAAATACTTCATGAAAATGTTCGACTTTTTTAAAGCCGAAATCCTGTCGTGAAAATTTTCAACTTTTTTGAATCCGAAATCTTTTCATGAAAATTTTCAACTTTTTTGAATCTGAAATACTTCATGAAAATTTTCAACTTTTTTGAAGCCGAAATCTTTTCATGGAAATTTTCAACTTTTTTGAAGACGAAATCTATTCATGAAAATTTTCAAGTTTTTTGAATCTGAAATACTTCATGAAAATGTTCGACTTTTTTAACGCCGAAATCCTGTCGTGAAAATTTTCAACTTTTTTGAATCCGAAATACTTCATGAAAATTTTCAACTTTTTTGAAGCCGAAATCTTTTCATGAAAATTTTCAAATTTTTTGAAGCCGAAATCTTTTCATGAAAATTTTCAACTTTTTTGAATCTGAAATACTTCATGAAAATGTTCGACTTTTTTAACGCCGAAATCCTGTCTTGAAAATTTTCAACTCTTTTGAAGCCGAAATCTTTTCATGAAAATTTTCAACTTTTTTGAAGCCGAAATCTTTTCATGAAAATTTTCAACTTTTTTGAATCCGAAATCTTTTCATGAAAATTTTCAACTTTTTTGAATCTGAAATACTTCATGAAAATGTTCGACTTTTTTAACGCCGAAATCCTGTCGTGAATATTTTCAACTTTTTTGAATCCGAAATACTTCATGAAAATGTTCGACTTTTTTAAAGTCGAAATCCTGTCGTGAAAATTTTCAACTCTTTT
The DNA here is from genome assembly GCF_963584025.1 of Labrus mixtus. Classification (NCBI taxonomy): domain Eukaryota; kingdom Metazoa; phylum Chordata; class Actinopteri; order Labriformes; family Labridae; genus Labrus; species Labrus mixtus. The sequence goes on along the minus strand of NC_083630.1, from coordinate 897,414 downwards.
GAAGCCGAAATCTTTTCATGAAAATTTTCAACTTTTTTGAAGCCGAAATCTTTTCATGAAAATTTTCAACTTTTTTGAATCTGAAATACTTAATGAAAATGTTCGACTTTTTTAACGCCGAAATCCTGTCGTGAAAATTTTCAACTTTTTTGAATCCGAAATACTTCATGAAAATTTTCAACTTTTTTAAATCCGAAATCCTGTCGTGAAAATTTTCAACTTTTTTGAATCCGAAATACTTCATGAAAATGTTCGACTTTTTTAAAGCCGAAATCCTGTCGTGAAAATTTTCAACTTTTTTGAAGCCGTAATATTTTCATGAAAATTTTCAACTTTTTTAAAGCCGAAATCTTCTCATGAAAATTTTCAACTTTTTTGAAGCTGAAATACTTCATGCAAAAGTTCGACTTTTTTAACGCCGAAATCCTGTCGTGAAAATTTTCAACTTTTTTGAATCCGAAATACTTCATGAAAATTTTCAACTTTTTTGAAGCCGAAATCCTGTCGTGAAAATTTTCAACTTTTTTGAAGCCGAAATCTTTTCATGAAAATTTTCAACTTTTTTGAAGCCGAAATCTTTTCATGAAAATTTTCAACTTTTTTGAATCTGAAATACTTCATGAAAATGTTCGACTTTTTTAAAGCCGAAATCCTGTCGTGAAAATTTTCAACTTTTTTGAATCCGAAATACTTCATGAAAATTTTTAACTTTTTTAAAGCCGAAATCCTGTCGTGAAAATTTTCAACTTTTTTGAATCTGAAATACTTCATGAAAATGTTCGACTTTTTTAAAGCCGAAATCCTGTCGTGAAAATTTTCAACTTTTTTGAAGCCGTAATCTTTTCATGAAAATTTTCAACTTTTTTGAAGCCGAAATCTTTTCATGAAAATTTTCAACTTTTTTGAAGCTGAAATACTTCATGAAAATGTTTGACTTTTTTAAAGCCGAAATCCTGTCATGAAAATTTTCAACTCTTTTGAAGCCGAAATCTTTTCATGAAAATGTTCAACTTTTTTGAAGCCGAAATCTTTTCATGAAAATTTTCAACTTTTTTGAAGCTGAAATACTTCATGAAAATGTTCGACTTTTTTAAAGCCGAATTCCTGTCGTGAAAATTTTCAACTTTTTTGAATCCGAAATCTTTTCATGAAAATTTTCAACTTTTTTGAATCTGAAAAACTTCATGAAAATGTTCGAATTTTTTATCGCCGAAATCCTGTCGTGAAAATTTTCAACTTTTTTGAATCCGAAATACTTCATGAAAATTTTCAACTTTTTTGAAGCCGAAATCCTGTCGTGAAAATTTTCAACTTTTTTGAAGCCGAAATCTTTTCATGAAAATTTTCAACTTTTTTGAATCTGAAATACTTCATGAAAATGTTCGACTTTTTTAATGCCGAAATCCTGTTGTGAATATTAACAACTTTTTTGAATCCGAAATACTTCATGAAAATATTCGACTTTTTTAAAGCCGAAATCCTGTCGTGAAAATTTTCAACTCTTTTGAAGCCGAAATACTTCATGAAAATGTTCGACTTTTTTGAAGCCGAAATCTTTTCATTAAAATTTTCAACTTTTTTGAAGCCGAAATCTTTTCATAAAAATTTTCAACTTTTTTGAATCTGAAATACTTCATGAAAATGTTTGACTTTTTTAACGCCGAAATCCTGTCGTGAAAATGTTCAACTTTTTTGAATCCGAAATACTTCATGAAAATTTTCAACTTTTTTGAAGCTGAAATCTTTTCATGAAAATTTTCAACTTTTTTGAAGCTGAAATACTTCATGAAAATGTTCGACTTTTTTAAAGCCGAAATCCTGTCGTGAAAATTTTCAACTTTTTTGAATCCGAAGTACTTCATGAAAATGTTCGACTTTTTTAAAGCCGAAATCCTGTCGTGAAAATTTTCAACTTTTTTGAAGCCGAAATCTTTTCATGAAAATTTTCAAATTTTTTGAAGCCGAAATCTTTTCATGAAAATTTTCAACTTTTTTGAAGCCGAAATCTTTTCATGAAAATGTTCAACTTTTTTAACGCCGAAATCCTGTCGTGAAAATTTTCAACTTTTTTGAATCCGAAATACTTCATGAAAATGTTCGACTTTTTTAAAGCCGAAATCCTGTCGTGAAAATTTTCAACTTTTTTGAAGCCGTAATATTTTCATGAAAATTTTCAACTTTTTTAAAGCCGAAATCTTTTCATGAAAATTTTCAACTTTTTTGAAGCTGAAATACTTCATGCAAAAGTTCGACTTTTTTAACGCCGAAATCCTGTCGTGAAAATTTTCAACTTTTTTGAATCCGAAATACTTCATGAAAATTTTCAACTTTTTTGAAGCCGAAATCCTGTCGTGAAAATTTTCAACTTTTTTGAAGCCGAAATCTTTTCATGAAAATTTTCAACTTTTTTGAAGCCGAAATCTTTTCATGAAAATTTTCAACTTTTTTGAATCTGAAATACTTCATGAAAATGTTCGACTTTTTTAAAGCCGAAATCCTGTCGTGAAAATTTTCAACTTTTTTGAATCCGAAATACTTCATGAAAATTTTTAACTTTTTTAAAGCCGAAATCCTGTCGTGAAAATTTTCAACTTTTTTGAATCTGAAATACTTCATGAAAATGTTCGACTTTTTTAAAGCCGAAATCCTGTCGTGAAAATTTTCAACTTTTTTGAAGCCGTAATCTTTTCATGAAAATTTTCAACTTTTTTGAAGCCGAAATCTTTTCATGAAAATTTTCAACTTTTTTGAAGCTGAAATACTTCATGAAAATGTTCGACTTTTTTAAAGCCGAAATCCTGTCGTGAAAATTTTCAACTTTTTTGAATCCGAAATCTTTTCATGAAAATTTTCAACTTTTTTGAATCTGAAAAACTTCATGAAAATGTTCGAATTTTTTATCGCCGAAATCCTGTCGTGAAAATTTTCAACTTTTTTGAATCCGAAATACTTCATGAAAATTTTCAACTTTTTTGAAGCCGAAATCCTGTCGTGAAAATTTTCAACTTTTTTGAAGCCGAAATCTTTTCATGAAAATTTTCAACTTTTTTGAATCTGAAATACTTTATGAAAATGTTCGACTTTTTTAATGCCGAAATCCTGTTGTGAATATTAACAACTTTTTTGAATCCGAAATACTTCATGAAAATATTCGACTTTTTTAAAGTCGAAATCCTGTCGTGAAAATTTTCAACTCTTTTGAAGCCGAAATACTTCATGAAAATGTTCGACTTTTTTGAAGCCGAAATCTTTTCATTAAAATTTTCAACTTTTTTGAAGCCGAAATCTTTTCATAAAAATTTTCAACTTTTTTGAATCTGAAATACTTCATGAAAATGTTTGACTTTTTTAACGCCGAAATCATGTCGTGAAAATGTTCAAATTTTTTGAATCCGAAATACTTCATGAAAATTTTCAACTTTTTTGAAGCTGAAATCTTTTCATGAAAATTTTCAACTTTTTTGAAGCTGAAATACTTCATGAAAATGTTCGACTTTTTTAAAGCCGAAATCCTGTCGTGAAAATTTTCAACTTTTTTGAATCCGAAGTACTTCATGAAAATGTTCGACTTTTTTAAAGCCGAAATCCTGTCGTGAAAATTTTCAACTTTTTTGAAGCCGAAATCTTTTCATGAAAATTTTCAAATTTTTTGAAGCCGAAATCTTTTCATGAAAATTTTCAACTTTTTTGAAGCCGAAATCTTTTCATGAAAATGTTCAACTTTTTTAACGCCGAAATCCTGTCGTGAAAATTTTCAACTTTTTTGAAGCTGAAATACTTCATGAAAATGTTCGACTTTTTAGAATCTGAAATACTTCATGAAAATGTTCAACTTTTTTAACGCCGAAATCCTGTCGTGAAAATTTTCAACTTTTTTGAAGCCGAAATCTTTTCATGAAAATTTTCAACTTTTTTGAAGCCGAAATCTTTTCATGAAAATTTTCAACTTTTTTGAATCTGAAATACTTCATGAAAATGTTCGACTTTTTTAAAGCCGAAATCCTGTCGTGAAAATTTTCAACTTTTTTGAAGCCGTAATCTTTTCATGAAAATTTTCAACTTTTTTGAAGCCGAAATCTTTTCATGAAAATTTTCAACTTTTTTGAAGCTGAAATACTTCATGAAAATGTTCGACTTTTTTAAAGCCGAAATCCTGTCGTGAAAATTTTCAACTTTTTTGAATCCGAAATCTTTTCATGAAAATTTTCAACTTTTTTGAATCTGAAAAACTTCATGAAAATGTTCGAATTTTTTATCGCCGAAATCCTGTCGTGAAAATTTTCAACTTTTTTGAATCCGAAATACTTCATGAAAATTTTCAACTTTTTTGAAGCCGAAATCCTGTCGTGAAAATTTTCAACTTTTTTGAAGCCGAAATCTTTTCATGAAAATTTTCAACTTTTTTGAATCTGAAATACTTTATGAAAATGTTCGACTTTTTTAATGCCGAAATCCTGTTGTGAATATTAACAACTTTTTTGAATCCGAAATACTTCATGAAAATATTCGACTTTTTTAAAGTCGAAATCCTGTCGTGAAAATTTTCAACTCTTTTGAAGCCGAAATACTTCATGAAAATGTTCGACTTTTTTGAAGCCGAAATCTTTTCATTAAAATTTTCAACTTTTTTGAAGCCGAAATCTTTTCATAAAAATTTTCAACTTTTTTGAATCTGAAATACTTCATGAAAATGTTTGACTTTTTTAACGCCGAAATCCTGTCGTGAAAATGTTCAAATTTTTTGAATCCGAAATACTTCATGAAAATTTTCAACTTTTTTGAAGCTGAAATCTTTTCATGAAAATTTTCAACTTTTTTGAAGCTGAAATACTTCATGAAAATGTTCGACTTTTTTAAAGCCGAAATCCTGTCGTGAAAATTTTCAACTTTTTTGAATCCGAAGTACTTCATGAAAATGTTCGACTTTTTTAAAGCCGAAATCCTGTCGTGAAAATTTTCAACTTTTTTGAAGCCGAAATCTTTTCATGAAAATTTTCAAATTTTTTGAAGCCGAAATCTTTTCATGAAAATTTTCAACTTTTTTGAAGCCGAAATCTTTTCATGAAAATGTTCAACTTTTTTAACGCCGAAATCCTGTCGTTAAAATTTTCAACTTTTTTGAAGCTGAAATACTTCATGAAAATGTTCGACTTTTTAGAATCTGAAATACTTCATGAAAATGTTCAACTTTTTTAACGCCGAAATCCTGTCGTGAAAATTTTCAACTTTTTTGAAGCCGAAATCTTTTCATGAAAATTTTCAACTTTTTTGAAGCCGAAATCTTTTCATGAAAATTTTCAACTTTTTTGAATCTGAAATACTTCATGAAAATGTTCAACTTTTTTAACGCCGAAATCCTGTCGTGAAAATTTTCAACTTTTTTGAATCCGAAATACTTCATGAAAATGTTCAACTTTTTTGAAGCTGAAATACTTCATGAAAATGTTCGACTTTTTTAAAGCCGAAATCCTGTCGTGAAAATTTTCAACTTTTTTGAAGCCGAAATCTTTTCATGAAAATTTTCAACTTTTTTGAAGCCGAAATCTTTTCATGAAAATTTTCAACTTTTTTGAATCTGAAATACTTCATGAAAATGTTCAACTTTTTTAACGCCGAAATCCTGTCGTGAAAATTTTCAACTTTTTTGAATCCGAAATACTTCATGAAAATTTTCAACTTTTTTGAAGCCGAAATCCTGTCGTGAAAATTTTCAACTTTTTTGAAGCCGAAATCTTTTCATGAAAATTTTCAACTTTTTTGAATCTGAAATACTTCATGAAAATGTTCGACTTTTTTAACGCCGAAATCCTGTCGTGAATATTTTCAACTTTTTTGAATCCGAAATACTTCATGAAAATTTTCAACTTTTTTGAAGCTGAAATCTTTTCATGAAAATTTTCAACTTTTTTGAAGCTGAAATACTTCATGAAAATGTTCGACTTTTTTAATGCCGAAATCCTGTTGTGAATATTAACAACTTTTTTGAATCCGAAATACTTCATGAAAATATTCGACTTTTTTAAAGCCGAAATCCTGTCGTGAAAATTTTCAACTCTTTTGAAGCCGAAATACTTCATGAAAATGTTCGACTTTTTTGAAGCCGAAATCTTTTCATTAAAATTTTCAACTTTTTTGAAGCCGAAATCTTTTCATAAAAATTTTCAACTTTTTTGAATCTGAAATACTTCATGAAAATGTTTGACTTTTTTAACGCCGAAATCCTGTCGTGAAAATGTTCAACTTTTTTGAATCCGAAATACTTCATGAAAATTTTCAACTTTTTTGAAGCTGAAATCTTTTCATGAAAATTTTCAACTTTTTTGAAGCTGAAATACTTCATGAAAATGTTCGACTTTTTTAAAGCCGAAATCCTGTCGTGAAAATTTTCAACTTTTTTGAATCCGAAGTACTTCATGAAAATGTTCGACTTTTTTAAAGCCGAAATCCTGTCGTGAAAATTTTCAACTTTTTTGAAGCCGAAATCTTTTCATGAAAATTTTCAAATTTTTTGAAGCCGAAATCTTTTCATGAAAATTTTCAACTTTTTTGAAGCCGAAATCTTTTCATGAAAATGTTCAACTTTTTTAACGCCGAAATCCTGTCGTGAAAATTTTCAACTTTTTTGAATCCGAAATACTTCATGAAAATGTTCGACTTTTTTAAAGCCGAAATCCTGTCGTGAAAATTTTCAACTTTTTTGAAGCCGTAATATTTTCATGAAAATTTTCAACTTTTTTAAAGCCGAAATCTTTTCATGAAAATTTTCAACTTTTTTGAAGCTGAAATACTTCATGCAAAAGTTCGACTTTTTTAACGCCGAAATCCTGTCGTGAAAATTTTCAACTTTTTTGAATCCGAAATACTTCATGAAAATTTTCAACTTTTTTGAAGCCGAAATCCTGTCGTGAAAATTTTCAACTTTTTTGAAGCCGAAATCTTTTCATGAAAATTTTCAACTTTTTTGAAGCCGAAATCTTTTCATGAAAATTTTCAACTTTTTTGAATCTGAAATACTTCATGAAAATGTTCGACTTTTTTAAAGCCGAAATCCTGTCGTGAAAATTTTCAACTTTTTTGAATCCGAAATACTTCATGAAAATTTTTAACTTTTTTAAAGCCGAAATCCTGTCGTGAAAATTTTCAACTTTTTTGAATCTGAAATACTTCATGAAAATGTTCGACTTTTTTAAAGCCGAAATCCTGTCGTGAAAATTTTCAACTTTTTTGAAGCCGTAATCTTTTCATGAAAATTTTCAACTTTTTTGAAGCCGAAATCTTTTCATGAAAATTTTCAACTTTTTTGAAGCTGAAATACTTCATGAAAATGTTCGACTTTTTTAAAGCCGAAATCCTGTCGTGAAAATTTTCAACTTTTTTGAATCCGAAATCTTTTCATGAAAATTTTCAACTTTTTTGAATCTGAAAAACTTCATGAAAATGTTCGAATTTTTTATCGCCGAAATCCTGTCGTGAAAATTTTCAACTTTTTTGAATCCGAAATACTTCATGAAAATTTTCAACTTTTTTGAAGCCGAAATCCTGTCGTGAAAATTTTCAACTTTTTTGAAGCCGAAATCTTTTCATGAAAATTTTCAACTTTTTTGAATCTGAAATACTTTATGAAAATGTTCGACTTTTTTAATGCCGAAATCCTGTTGTGAATATTAACAACTTTTTTGAATCCGAAATACTTCATGAAAATATTCGACTTTTTTAAAGTCGAAATCCTGTCGTGAAAATTTTCAACTCTTTTGAAGCCGAAATACTTCATGAAAATGTTCGACTTTTTTGAAGCCGAAATCTTTTCATTAAAATTTTCAACTTTTTTGAAGCCGAAATCTTTTCATAAAAATTTTCAACTTTTTTGAATCTGAAATACTTCATGAAAATGTTTGACTTTTTTAACGCCGAAATCATGTCGTGAAAATGTTCAAATTTTTTGAATCCGAAATACTTCATGAAAATTTTCAACTTTTTTGAAGCTGAAATCTTTTCATGAAAATTTTCAACTTTTTTGAAGCTGAAATACTTCATGAAAATGTTCGACTTTTTTAAAGCCGAAATCCTGTCGTGAAAATTTTCAACTTTTTTGAATCCGAAGTACTTCATGAAAATGTTCGACTTTTTTAAAGCCGAAATCCTGTCGTGAAAATTTTCAACTTTTTTGAAGCCGAAATCTTTTCATGAAAATTTTCAAATTTTTTGAAGCCGAAATCTTTTCATGAAAATTTTCAACTTTTTTGAAGCCGAAATCTTTTCATGAAAATGTTCAACTTTTTTAACGCCGAAATCCTGTCGTGAAAATTTTCAACTTTTTTGAAGCTGAAATACTTCATGAAAATGTTCGACTTTTTAGAATCTGAAATACTTCATGAAAATGTTCAACTTTTTTAACGCCGAAATCCTGTCGTGAAAATTTTCAACTTTTTTGAAGCCGAAATCTTTTCATGAAAATTTTCAACTTTTTTGAAGCCGAAATCTTTTCATGAAAATTTTCAACTTTTTTGAATCTGAAATACTTCATGAAAATGTTCGACTTTTTTAAAGCCGAAATCCTGTCGTGAAAATTTTCAACTTTTTTGAAGCCGTAATCTTTTCATGAAAATTTTCAACTTTTTTGAAGCCGAAATCTTTTCATGAAAATTTTCAACTTTTTTGAAGCTGAAATACTTCATGAAAATGTTCGACTTTTTTAAAGCCGAAATCCTGTCGTGAAAATTTTCAACTTTTTTGAATCCGAAATCTTTTCATGAAAATTTTCAACTTTTTTGAATCTGAAAAACTTCATGAAAATGTTCGAATTTTTTATCGCCGAAATCCTGTCGTGAAAATTTTCAACTTTTTTGAATCCGAAATACTTCATGAAAATTTTCAACTTTTTTGAAGCCGAAATCCTGTCGTGAAAATTTTCAACTTTTTTGAAGCCGAAATCTTTTCATGAAAATTTTCAACTTTTTTGAATCTGAAATACTTTATGAAAATGTTCGACTTTTTTAATGCCGAAATCCTGTTGTGAATATTAACAACTTTTTTGAATCCGAAATACTTCATGAAAATATTCGACTTTTTTAAAGTCGAAATCCTGTCGTGAAAATTTTCAACTCTTTTGAAGCCGAAATACTTCATGAAAATGTTCGACTTTTTTGAAGCCGAAATCTTTTCATTAAAATTTTCAACTTTTTTGAAGCCGAAATCTTTTCATAAAAATTTTCAACTTTTTTGAATCTGAAATACTTCATGAAAATGTTTGACTTTTTTAACGCCGAAATCCTGTCGTGAAAATGTTCAAATTTTTTGAATCCGAAATACTTCATGAAAATTTTCAACTTTTTTGAAGCTGAAATCTTTTCATGAAAATTTTCAACTTTTTTGAAGCTGAAATACTTCATGAAAATGTTCGACTTTTTTAAAGCCGAAATCCTGTCGTGAAAATTTTCAACTTTTTTGAATCCGAAGTACTTCATGAAAATGTTCGACTTTTTTAAAGCCGAAATCCTGTCGTGAAAATTTTCAACTTTTTTGAAGCCGAAATCTTTTCATGAAAATTTTCAAATTTTTTGAAGCCGAAATCTTTTCATGAAAATTTTCAACTTTTTTGAAGCCGAAATCTTTTCATGAAAATGTTCAACTTTTTTAACGCCGAAATCCTGTCGTTAAAATTTTCAACTTTTTTGAAGCTGAAATACTTCATGAAAATGTTCGACTTTTTAGAATCTGAAATACTTCATGAAAATGTTCAACTTTTTTAACGCCGAAATCCTGTCGTGAAAATTTTCAACTTTTTTGAAGCCGAAATCTTTTCATGAAAATTTTCAACTTTTTTGAAGCCGAAATCTTTTCATGAAAATTTTCAACTTTTTTGAATCTGAAATACTTCATGAAAATGTTCAACTTTTTTAACGCCGAAATCCTGTCGTGAAAATTTTCAACTTTTTTGAATCCGAAATACTTCATGAAAATGTTCAACTTTTTTGAAGCTGAAATACTTCATGAAAATGTTCGACTTTTTTAAAGCCGAAATCCTGTCGTGAAAATTTTCAACTTTTTTGAAGCCGAAATCTTTTCATGAAAATTTTCAACTTTTTTGAAGCCGAAATCTTTTCATGAAAATTTTCAACTTTTTTGAATCTGAAATACTTCATGAAAATGTTCAACTTTTTTAACGCCGAAATCCTGTCGTGAAAATTTTCAACTTTTTTGAATCCGAAATACTTCATGAAAATTTTCAACTTTTTTGAAGCCGAAATCCTGTCGTGAAAATTTTCAACTTTTTTGAAGCCGAAATCTTTTCATGAAAATTTTCAACTTTTTTGAATCTGAAATACTTCATGAAAATGTTCGACTTTTTTAACGCCGAAATCCTGTCGTGAATATTTTCAACTTTTTTGAATCCGAAATACTTCATGAAAATTTTCAACTTTTTTGAAGCTGAAATCTTTTCATGAAAATTTTCAACTTTTTTGAAGCTGAAATACTTCATGAAAATGTTCGACTTTTTTAAAGCCGAAATCCTGTCGTGAAAATTTTCAACTTTTTTGAATCCGAAGTACTTCATGAAAATGTTCGACTTTTTTAAAGCCGAAATCCTGTCGTGAAAATTTTCAACTTTTTTGAAGCCGAAATCTTTTCATGAAAATTTTCAAATTTTTTGAAGCCGAAATCTTTTCATGAAAATTTTCAACTTTTTTGAAGCCGAAATCTTTTCATGAAAACGTTCAACTTTTTTAACGCCGAAATCCTGTCGTGAAAATTTTCAACTTTTTTGAATCCGAAATACTTCATGAAAATTTTCAACTTTTTTGAAGCTGAAATACTTCATGAAAATGTTCGACTTTTTTGAATCTGAAATACTTCATGAAAATGTTCAACTTTTTTAACGCCGAAATCCTGTCGTGAAAATTTTCAACTTTTTTGAAGCCGAAATCTTTTCATGAAAATTTTCAACTTTTTTGAAGCCGAAATCTTTTCATGAAAATTTTCAACTTTTTTGAATCTGAAATACTTCATGAAAATGTTCAACTTTTTTAACGCCGAAATCCTGTCGTGAAAATTTTCAACTTTTTTGAATCCGAAATACTTCATGAAAATGTTCAACTTTTTTGAAGCTGAAATACTTCATGAAAATGTTCGACTTTTTTAAAGCCGAAATCCTGTCGTGAAAATTTTCAACTTTTTTGAAGCCGAAATCTTTTCATGAAAATTTTCAACTTTTTTGAAGCCGAAATCTTTTCATGAAAATTTTCAACTTTTTTGAATCTGAAATACTTCATGAAAATGTTCAACTTTTTTAACGCCGAAATCCTGTCGTGAAAATTTTCAACTTTTTTGAATCCGAAATCTTTTCATGAAAATTTTCAACTTTTTTGAATCTGAAATACTTCATGAAAATGTTCGACTTTTTTAACGCCGAAATCCTGTCGTGAATATTTTCAACTTTTTTGAATCCGAAATCTTTTCATGAAAATTTTCAACTTTTTTGAAGCTGAAATACTTCATGAAAATGTTCGACTTTTTTAAAGCCGAAATCCTGTCGTGAAAATTTTCAACTTTTTTGAATCCAAAATACTTCATGAAAATGTTCGACTTTTTTAAAGCCGAAATCCTGTCTTTAAAATTTTCAACTTTTTTGAAGCCGAAATCTTTTCATGAAAATTTTCAACTTTTTTGAAGCCGAAATCTTTTCATGAAAATTTTCAACTCTTTTGAAGCCGAAATCTTTTCATGAAAATTTTCAACTTTTTTGAAGCTGAAATACTTCATGAAAATGTTTGACTTTTTTAAAGCCGAAATCCTGTCGTGAAAATTTTCAACTCTTTTGAAGCCGAAATCTTTTCATGAAAATTTTCAACTTTTTTGAAGCCAAAATCTTTTCATGAAAATTTTCAACTCTTTTGAAGCCGAAATCTTTTCATGAAAATTTTCAACATTTTTGAAGCTGAAATACTTCATGAAAATGTTTGACTTTTTTAAAGCCGAAATCCTGTCGTGAAAATTTTCAACTTTTTTGAATCCGAAATACTTCATGAAAATTTTCAACTTTTTTGAAGCCGAAATCCTGTCGTGAAAATTTTCAACTTTTTTGAAGCCGAAATCTTTTCATGAAAATTTTCAACTTTTTTGAATCTGAAATACTTCATGAAAATGTTCGACTTTTTTAACGCCGAAATCCTGTCGTGAATATTTTCAACTTTTTTGAATCCGAAATCTTTTCATGAAAATTTTCAACTTTTTTGAAGCTGAAATACTTCATGAAAATGTTCGACTTTTTTAAAGCCGAAATCCTGTCGTGAAAATTTTCAACTTTTTTGAATCCAAAATACTTCATGAAAATGTTCGACTTTTTTAAAGCCGAAATCCTGTCTTTAAAATTTTCAACTTTTTTGAAGCCGAAATCTTTTCATGAAAATTTTCAACTTTTTTGAAGCCGAAATCTTTTCATGAAAATTTTCAACTCTTTTGAAGCCGAAATCTTTTCATGAAAATTTTCAACTTTTTTGAAGCTGAAATACTTCATGAAAATGTTTGACTTTTTTAAAGCCGAAATCCTGTCGTGAAAATTTTCAACTCTTTTGAAGCCGAAATCTTTTCATGAAAATTTTCAACTTTTTTGAAGCCAAAATCTTTTCATGAAAATTTTCAACTCTTTTGAAGCCGAAATCTTTTCATGAAAATTTTCAACATTTTTGAAGCTGAAATACTTCATGAAAATGTTTGACTTTTTTAAAGCCGAAATCCTGTCGTGAAAATTTTCAACTCTTTTGAAGCCGAAATCTTTTCATGAAAATTTTCAACTTTTTTGAAGCCGAAATATTTTCATGAAAATTTTCAACTTTTTTGAAGCTGAAATACTTCATGAAAATGTTCGACTTTTTTAAAGCCGAAATCCTGTCGTGAAAATTTTCAACTTTTTTGAAGCCGAAATCTTTTCATGAAAATTTTCAACTTTTTTGAATCTGAAATACTTCATGAAAATGTTCAACTTTTTTAACGCCGAAATCCTGTCGTGAAAATTTTCAACTTTTTTGAATCCGAAATACTTCATGAAAATTTTCAACTTTTTTGAAGCCGAAATCCTGTCGTGAAAATTTTCAACTTTTTTGAAGCCGAAATCTTTTCATGAAAATTTTCAACTTTTTTGAATCTGAAATACTTCATGAAAATGTTCGACTTTTTTAACGCCGAAATCCTGTCGTGAATATTTTCAACTTTTTTGAATCCGAAATCTTTTCATGAAAATTTTCAACTTTTTTGAAGCTGAAATACTTCATGAAAATGTTCGACTTTTTTAAAGCCGAAATCCTGTCGTGAAAATTTTCAACTTTTTTGAATCCAAAATACTTCATGAAAATGTTCGACTTTTTTAAAGCCGAAATCCTGTCTTTAAAATTTTCAACTTTTTTGAAGCCGAAATCTTTTCATGAAAATTTTCAACTTTTTTGAAGCCGAAATCTTTTCATGAAAATTTTCAACTCTTTTGAAGCCGAAATCTTTTCATGAAAATTTTCAACTTTTTTGAAGCTGAAATACTTCATGAAAATGTTTGACTTTTTTAAAGCCGAAATCCTGTCGTGAAAATTTTCAACTCTTTTGAAGCCGAAATCTTTTCATGAAAATTTTCAACTTTTTTGAAGCCAAAATCTTTTCATGAAAATTTTCAACTCTTTTGAAGCCGAAATCTTTTCATGAAAATTTTCAACATTTTTGAAGCTGAAATACTTCATGAAAATGTTTGACTTTTTTAAAGCCGAAATCCTGTCGTGAAAATTTTCAACTTTTTTGAATCCGAAATACTTCATGAAAATTTTCAACTTTTTTGAAGCCGAAATCCTGTCGTGAAAATTTTCAACTTTTTTGAAGCCGAAATCTTTTCATGAAAATTTTCAACTTTTTTGAATCTGAAATACTTCATGAAAATGTTCGACTTTTTTAACGCCGAAATCCTGTCGTGAATATTTTCAACTTTTTTGAATCCGAAATCTTTTCATGAAAATTTTCAACTTTTTTGAAGCTGAAATACTTCATGAAAATGTTCGACTTTTTTAAAGCCGAAATCCTGTCGTGAAAATTTTCAACTTTTTTGAATCCAAAATACTTCATGAAAATGTTCGACTTTTTTAAAGCCGAAATCCTGTCTTTAAAATTTTCAACTTTTTTGAAGCCGAAATCTTTTCATGAAAATTTTCAACTTTTTTGAAGCCGAAATCTTTTCATGAAAATTTTCAACTCTTTTGAAGCCGAAATCTTTTCATGAAAATTTTCAACTTTTTTGAAGCTGAAATACTTCATGAAAATGTTTGACTTTTTTAAAGCCGAAATCCTGTCGTGAAAATTTTCAACTCTTTTGAAGCCGAAATCTTTTCATGAAAATTTTCAACTTTTTTGAAGCCAAAATCTTTTCATGAAAATTTTCAACTCTTTTGAAGCCGAAATCTTTTCATGAAAATTTTCAACATTTTTGAAGCTGAAATACTTCATGAAAATGTTTGACTTTTTTAAAGCCGAAATCCTGTCGTGAAAATTTTCAACTCTTTTGAAGCCGAAATCTTTTCATGAAAATTTTCAACTTTTTTGAAGCCGAAATATTTTCATGAAAATTTTCAACTTTTTTGAAGCTGAAATACTTCATGAAAATGTTCGACTTTTTTAAAGCCGAAATCCTGTCGTGAAAATTTTCAACTTTTTTGAAGCCGAAATCTTTTCATGAAAATTTTCAACTTTTTTGAATCTGAAATACTTCATGAAAATGTTCAACTTTTTTAACGCCGAAATCCTGTCGTGAAAATTTTCAACTTTTTTGAATCCGAAATACTTCATGAAAATTTTCAACTTTTTTGAAGCCGAAATCCTGTCGTGAAAATTTTCAACTTTTTTGAAGCCGAAATCTTTTCATGAAAATTTTCAACTTTTTTGAATCTGAAATACTTCATGAAAATGTTCGACTTTTTTAACGCCGAAATCCTGTCGTGAATATTTTCAACTTTTTTGAATCCGAAATCTTTTCATGAAAATTTTCAACTTTTTTGAAGCTGAAATACTTCATGAAAATGTTCGACTTTTTTAAAGCCGAAATCCTGTCGTGAAAATTTTCAACTTTTTTGAATCCAAAATACTTCATGAAAATGTTCGACTTTTTTAAAGCCGAAATCCTGTCTTTAAAATTTTCAACTTTTTTGAAGCCGAAATCTTTTCATGAAAATTTTCAACTTTTTTGAAGCCGAAATCTTTTCATGAAAATTTTCAACTCTTTTGAAGCCGAAATCTTTTCATGAAAATTTTCAACTTTTTTGAAGCTGAAATACTTCATGAAAATGTTTGACTTTTTTAAAGCCGAAATCCTGTCGTGAAAATTTTCAACTCTTTTGAAGCCGAAATCTTTTCATGAAAATTTTCAACTTTTTTGAAGCCAAAATCTTTTCATGAAAATTTTCAACTCTTTTGAAGCTGAAATACTTCATGAAAATGTTTGACTTTTTTAAAGCCGAAATCCTGTCGTGAAAATTTTCAACTCTTTTGAAGCCGAAATCTTTTCATGAAAATTTTCAACTTTTTTGAAGCCAAAATCTTTTCATGAAAATTTTCAACTCTTTTGAAGCCGAAATCTTTTCATGAAAATTTTCAACATTTTTGAAGCTGAAATACTTCATGAAAATGTTTGACTTTTTTAAAGCCGAAATCCTGTCGTGAAAATTTTCAACTTTTTTGAATCCGAAATACTTCATGAAAATTTTCAACTTTTTTGAAGCCGAAATCCTGTCGTGAAAATTTTCAACTTTTTTGAAGCCGAAATCTTTTCATGAAAATTTTCAACTTTTTTGAATCTGAAATACTTCATGAAAATGTTCGACTTTTTTAACGCCGAAATCCTGTCGTGAATATTTTCAACTTTTTTGAATCCGAAATCTTTTCATGAAAATTTTCAACTTTTTTGAAGCTGAAATACTTCATGAAAATGTTCGACTTTTTTAAAGCCGAAATCCTGTCGTGAAAATTTTCAACTTTTTTGAATCCAAAATACTTCATGAAAATGTTCGACTTTTTTAAAGCCGAAATCCTGTCTTTAAAATTTTCAACTTTTTTGAAGCCGAAATCTTTTCATGAAAATTTTCAACTTTTTTGAAGCCGAAATCTTTTCATGAAAATTTTCAACTCTTTTGAAGCCGAAATCTTTTCATGAAAATTTTCAACTTTTTTGAAGCTGAAATACTTCATGAAAATGTTTGACTTTTTTAAAGCCGAAATCCTGTCGTGAAAATTTTCAACTCTTTTGAAGCCGAAATCTTTTCATGAAAATTTTCAACTTTTTTGAAGCCGAAATATTTTCATGAAAATTTTCAACTTTTTTGAAGCTGAAATACTTCATGAAAATGTTCGACTTTTTTAAAGCCGAAATCCTGTCGTGAAAATTTTCAACTTTTTTGAAGCCGAAATCTTTTCATGAAAATTTTCAACTTTTTTGAAGCCGAAATCTATTCATGAAAATTTTCAACTTTTTTGAATCTGAAATACTTCATGAAAATGTTCGACTTTTTTAACGCCGAAATCCTGTCGTGAATATTTTCAACTTTTTTGAATCCGAAATACTTCATGAAAATGTTCGACTTTTTTAAAGTCGAAATCCTGTTGTGAAAATTTTCAACTCTTTTGAAGCCGAAATCTTTTCATGAAAATTTTCAACTTTTTTGAAGCCGAAATCTTTTCATGAAAATTTTCAACTTTTTTGAAGCTGAAATACTTCATGAAAATGTTCGACTTTTTTAAAGCCGAAATCCTGTCTTGAAAATTTTCGACTTTTTTGAAGCCGAAATCTTTTCATGAAAATTTTCATCTTTTTTGAAGCCGAAATCTTTTCATGAAAATTTTCAACTCTTTTGAAGCCGAAATCTTTTCATGAAAATTTTCAACTTTTTTGAAGCCGAAATATTTTCATGAAAATTTTCAACTTTTTTGAAGCTGAAATACTTCATGAAAATGTTCGACTTTTTTAACGCCGAAATCCTGTCGTGAATATTTTCAACTTTTTTGAATCCGAAATCTTTTCATGAAAATTTTCAACTTTTTTGAAGCTGAAATACTTCATGAAAATGTTCGACTTTTTTAAAGCCGAAATCCTGTCGTGAAAATTTTCAACTTTTTTGAATCCAAAATACTTCATGAAAATGTTCGACTTTTTTAAAGCCGAAATCCTGTCTTTAAAATTTTCAACTTTTTTGAAGCCGAAATCTTTTCATGAAAATTTTCAACTTTTTTGAAGCCGAAATCTTTTCATGAAAATTTTCAACTCTTTTGAAGCCGAAATCTTTTCATGAAAATTTTCAACTTTTTTGAAGCTGAAATACTTCATGAAAATGTTTGACTTTTTTAAAGCCGAAATCCTGTCGTGAAAATTTTCAACTCTTTTGAAGCCGAAATCTTTTCATGAAAATTTTCAACTTTTTTGAAGCCAAAATCTTTTCATGAAAATTTTCAACTCTTTTGAAGCCGAAATCTTTTCATGAAAATTTTCAACATTTTTGAAGCTGAAATACTTCATGAAAATGTTTGACTTTTTTAAAGCCGAAATCCTGTCGTGAAAATTTTCAACTCTTTTGAAGCCGAAATCTTTTCATGAAAATTTTCAACTTTTTTGAAGCCGAAATATTTTCATGAAAATTTTCAACTTTTTTGAAGCTGAAATACTTCATGAAAATGTTCGACTTTTTTAAAGCCGAAATCCTGTCGTGAAAATTTTCAACTTTTTTGAAGCCGAAATCTTTTCATGAAAATTTTCAACTTTTTTGAAGCCGAAATCTAATCATGAAAATTTTCAACTTTTTTGAATCTGAAATACTTCATGAAAATGTTCGACTTTTTTAACGCCGAAATCCTGTCGTGAATATTTTCAACTTTTTTGAATCCGAAATACTTCATGAAAATGTTCGACTTTTTTAAAGTCGAAATCCTGTTGTGAAAATTTTCAACTCTTTTGAAGCCGAAATCTTTTCATGAAAATTTTCAACTTTTTTGAAGCCGAAATCTTTTCATGAAAATTTTCAACTTTTTTGAAGCTGAAATACTTCATGAAAATGTTCGACTTTTTTAAAGCCGAAATCCTGTCGTGAAAATTTTCAACTTTTTTGAATCCGAAATACTTCATGAAAATGTTCGACTTTTTTAAAGCCGAAATCCTGTCTTGAAAATTTTCGACTTTTTTGAAGCCGAAATCTTTTCATGAAAATTTTCATCTTTTTTGAAGCCGAAATCTTTTCATGAAAATTTTCAACTCTTTTGAAGCCGAAATCTTTTCATGAAAATTTTCAACTTTTTTGAAGCCGAAATATTTTCATGAAAATTTTCAACTTTTTTGAATCCGAAATACTTCATGAAAATGTTCGACTTTTTTAAAGTCGAAATCCTGTCATGAAAATTTTCAACTCTTTTGAAGCCGAAATCTTTTCATGAAAATTTTCAACTTTTTTGAAGCCGAAATCTTTTCATGAAAATTTTCAACTTTTTTGAAGCTGAAATACTTCATGAAAATGTTCGACTTTTTTAAAGCCGAAATCCTGTCGTGAAAATTTTCAACTTTTTTGAATCCGAAATCTTTTCATGAAAATTTTCAACTTTTTTGAATCTGAAATACTTCATGAAAATTTTCAACTTTTTTGAAGACGAAATCTATTCATGAAAATTTTCAAGTTTTTTGAATCTGAAATACTTCATGAAAATGTTAGACTTTTTTAACGCCGAAATCCTGTCGTGAAAATTTTCAACTTTTTTGAATCTGAAATACTTCATGAAAATGTTCAACTTTTTTAACGCCGAAATCCTGTCGTGAAAATTTTCAACTTTTTTGAATCCGAAATTCTTCATGAAAATTTTCAACTTTTTTGAAGCTGAAATACTTCATGAAAATGTTCGACTTTTTTAAAGTCGAAATCCTGTCGTGAAAATTTTCAACTCTTTTGAAGCCGAAATCTTTTCATGAAAATTTTCAACTTTTTTGAAGCCGAAATCCTGTCGTGAAAATTTTCAACTTTTTTGAAGCCGAAATCTTTTCATGAAAATTTTCAACTTTTTTGAAGCCGAAATCTATTCATGAAAATTTTCAACTTTTTTGAATCTGAAATACTTCATGAAAATGTTCGACTTTTTTAACGCCGAAATCCTGTCGTGAATATTTTCAACTTTTTTGAATCTGAAATACTTCATGAAAATGTTCGACTTTTTTAATGCCGAAATCCTGTTGTGAATATTAACAACTTTTTTGAATCCGAAATACTTCATGAAAATATTCGACTTTTTTAAAGTCGAAATCCTGTCGTGAAAATTTTCAACTCTTTTGAAGCCGAAATACTTCATGAAAATGTTCGACTTTTTTGAAGCCGAAATCTTTTCATTAAAATTTTCAACTTTTTTGAAGCCGAAATCTTTTCATGAAAATTTTCAACTTTTTTGAATCTGAAATACTTCATGAAAATGTTTGACTTTTTTAACGCCGAAATCCTGTCGTGAAAATTTTCAACTTTTTTGAATCCGAAATACTTCATGAAAATTTTCAACTTTTTTGAAGCTGAAATCTTTTCATGAAAATTTTCAACTTTTTTGAAGCTGAAATACTTCATGAAAATGTTTGACTTTTTTAAAGCCGAAATCCTGTCGTGAAAATTTTCAACTTTTTTGAATCCGAAGTACTTCATGAAAATGTTCGACTTTTTTAAAGCCGAAATCCTGTCGTGAAAATTTTCAACTTTTTTGAAGCCGAAATCTTTTCATGAAAATTTTCAAATTTTTTGAAGCCGAAATCTTTTCATGAAAATTTTCAACTTTTTTGAAGCCGAAATCTTTTCATGAAAATGTTCAACTTTTTTAACGCCGAAATCCTGTCGTGAAAATTTTCAACTTTTTTGAAGCTGAAATACTTCATGAAAATGTTCGACTTTTTAGAATCTGAAATACTTCATGAAAATGTTCAACTTTTTTAACGCCGAAATCCTGTCGTGAAAATTTTCAACTTTTTTGAAGCCGAAATCTTTTCATGAAAATTTTCAACTTTTTTGAAGCCGAAATCTTTTCATGAAAATTTTCAACTTTTTTGAATCTGAAATACTTCATGAAAATGTTCAACTTTTTTAACGCCGAAATCCTGTCGTGAAAATTTTCAACTTTTTTGAATCCGAAATACTTCATGAAAATTTTCAACTTTTTTGAAGCTGAAATACTTCATGAAAATGTTCGACTTTTTTAAAGCCGAAATCCTGTCGTGAAAATTTTCAACTTTTTTGAAGCCGAAATCTTTTCATGAAAATTTTCAACTTTTTTGAAGCCGAAATCTTTTCATGAAAATTTTCAACTTTTTTGAATCTGAAATACTTCATGAAAATGTTCAACTTTTTTAACGCCGAAATCCTGTTGTGAAAATTTTCAACTTTTTTGAATCCGAAATACTTCATGAAAATTTTCAACTTTTTTGAAGCCGAAATCCTGTCGTGAAAATTTTCAACTTTTTTGAAGCCGAAATCTTTTCATGAAAATTTTCAACTTTTTTGAATCTGAAATACTTCATGAAAATGTTCGACTTTTTTAACGCCGAAATCCTGTCGTGAATATTTTCAACTTTTTTGAATCCGAAATACTTCATGAAAATTTTCAACTTTTTTGAAGCTGAAATCTTTTCATGAAAATTTTCAACTTTTTTGAAGCTGAAATACTTCATGAAAATGTTCGACTTTTTTAAAGCCGAAATCCTGTCGTGAAAATTTTCAACTTTTTTGAATCCGAAGTACTTCATGAAAATGTTCGACTTTTTTAAAGCCGCAATCCTGTCGTGAAAATTTTCAACTTTTTTGAAGCCGAAATCTTTTCATGAAAATTTTCAAATTTTTTGAAGCCGAAATCTTTTCATGAAAATTTTCAACTTTTTTGAAGCCGAAATCTTTTCATGAAAATGTTCAACTTTTTTAAAGCCGAAATCCTGTCGTGAAAATTTTCAACTTTTTTGAATCCGAAATACTTCATGAAAATTTTCAACTTTTTTGAAGCTGAAATACTTCATGAAAATGTTCGACTTTTTTGAATCTGAAATACTTCATGAAAATGTTCAACTTTTTTAACGCCGAAATCCTGTCGTGAAAATTTTCAACTTTTTTGAAGCCGAAATCTTTTCATGAAAATTTTCAACTTTTTTGAAGCCGAAATCTTTTCATGAAAATTTTCAACTTTTTTGAATCTGAAATACTTCATGAAAATGTTCAACTTTTTTAACGCCGAAATCCTGTCGTGAAAATTTTCAACTTTTTTGAATCCGAAATACTTCATGAAAATGTTCAACTTTTTTGAAGCTGAAATACTTCATGAAAATGTTCGACTTTTTTAAAGCCGAAATCCTGTCGTGAAAATTTTCAACTTTTTTGAAGCCGAAATCTTTTCATGAAAATTTTCAACTTTTTTGAAGCCGAAATCTTTTCATGAAAATTTTCAACTTTTTTGAATCTGAAATACTTCATGAAAATGTTCAACTTTTTTAACGCCGAAATCCTGTCGTGAAAATTTTCAACTTTTTTGAATCCGAAATACTTCATGAAAATTTTCAACTTTTTTGAAGCCGAAATCCTGTCGTGAAAATTTTCAACTTTTTTGAAGCCGAAATCTTTTCATGAAAATTTTCAACTTTTTTGAATCTGAAATACTTCATGAAAATGTTCGACTTTTTTAACGCCGAAATCCTGTCGTGAATATTTTCAACTTTTTTGAATCCGAAATCTTTTCATGAAAATTTTCAACTTTTTTGAAGCTGAAATACTTCATGAAAATGTTCGACTTTTTTAAAGCCGAAATCCTGTCGTGAAAATTTTCAACTTTTTTGAATCCAAAATACTTCATGAAAATGTTCCACTTTTTTAAAGCCGAAATCCTGTCTTTAAAATTTTCAACTTTTTTGCAGCCGAAATCTTTTCATGAAAATTTTCAACTTTTTTGAAGCCGAAATCTTTTCATGAAAATGTTCAACTTTTTTAAAGCCGAAATCCTGTCGTGAAAATTTTCAACTTTTTTGAATCCGAAATACTTCATGAAAATTTTCAACTTTTTTGAAGCTGAAATACTTCATGAAAATGTTCGACTTTTTTGAATCTGAAATACTTCATGAAAATGTTCAACTTTTTTAACGCCGAAATCCTGTCGTGAAAATTTTCAACTTTTTTGAAGCCGAAATCTTTTCATGAAAATTTTCAACTTTTTTGAAGCCGAAATCTTTTCATGAAAATTTTCAACTTTTTTGAATCTGAAATACTTCATGAAAATGTTCAACTTTTTTAACGCCGAAATCCTGTCGTGAAAATTTTCAACTTTTTTGAATCCGAAATACTTCATGAAAATGTTCAACTTTTTTGAAGCTGAAATACTTCATGAAAATGTTCGACTTTTTTAAAGCCGAAATCCTGTCGTGAAAATTTTCAACTTTTTTGAAGCCGAAATCTTTTCATGAAAATTTTCAACTTTTTTGAAGCCGAAATCTTTTCATGAAAATTTTCAACTTTTTTGAATCTGAAATACTTCATGAAAATGTTCAACTTTTTTAACGCCGAAATCCTGTCGTGAAAATTTTCAACTTTTTTGAATCCGAAATACTTCATGAAAATTTTCAACTTTTTTGAAGCCGAAATCCTGTCGTGAAAATTTTCAACTTTTTTGAAGCCGAAATCTTTTCATGAAAATTTTCAACTTTTTTGAATCTGAAATACTTCATGAAAATGTTCGACTTTTTTAACGCCGAAATCCTGTCGTGAATATTTTCAACTTTTTTGAATCCGAAATCTTTTCATGAAAATTTTCAACTTTTTTGAAGCTGAAATACTTCATGAAAATGTTCGACTTTTTTAAAGCCGAAATCCTGTCGTGAAAATTTTCAACTTTTTTGAATCCAAAATACTTCATGAAAATGTTCCACTTTTTTAAAGCCGAAATCCTGTCTTTAAAATTTTCAACTTTTTTGCAGCCGAAATCTTTTCATGAAAATTTTCAACTTTTTTGAAGCCGAAATCTTTTCATGAAAATTTTCAACTCTTTTGAAGCCGAAATCTTTTCATGAAAATTTTCAACTTTTTTGAAGCTGAAATACTTCATGAAAATGTTTGACTTTTTTAAAGCCGAAATCCTGTCGTGAAAATTTTCAACTCTTTTGAAGCCGAAATCTTTTCATGAAAATTTTCAACTTTTTTGAAGCCAAAATCTTTTCATGAAAATTTTCAACTCTTTTGAAGCCGAAATCTTTTCATGAAAATTTTCAACATTTTTGAAGCTGAAATACTTCATGAAAATGTTTGACTTTTTTAAAGCCGAAATCCTGTCGTGAAAATTTTCAACTTTTTTGAATCCGAAATACTTCATGAAAATGTTCGACTTTTTTAATGCCGAAATCCTGTTGTGAATATTAACAACTTTTTTGAATCCGAAATACTTCATGAAAATATTCGACTTTTTTAAAGTCGAAATCCTGTCGTGAAAATTTTCAACTCTTTTGAAGCCGAAATACTTCATGAAAATGTTCGACTTTTTTGAAGCCGAAATCTTTTCATTAAAATTTTCAACTTTTTTGAAGCCGAAATCTTTTCATGAAAATTTTCAACTTTTTTGAATCTGAAATACTTCATGAAAATGTTTGACTTTTTTAACGCCGAAATCCTGTCGTGAAAATTTTCAACTTTTTTGAATCCGAAATACTTCATGAAAATTTTCAACTTTTTTGAAGCTGAAATCTTTTCATGAAAATTTTCAACTTTTTTGAAGCTGAAATACTTCATGAAAATGTTCGACTTTTTTAAAGCCGAAATCCTGTCGTGAAAATTTTCAACTTTTTTGAATCCGAAGTACTTCATGAAAATGTTCGACTTTTTTAAAGCCGAAATCCTGTCGTGAAAATTTTCAACTTTTTTGAAGCCGAAATCTTTTCATGAAAATTTTCAAATTTTTTGAAGCCGAAATCTTTTCATGAAAATTTTCAACTTTTTTGAAGCCGAAATCTTTTCATGAAAATGTTCAACTTTTTTAACGCCGAAATCCTGTCGTGAAAATTTTCAACTTTTTTGAAGCTGAAATACTTCATGAAAATGTTCGACTTTTTAGAATCTGAAATACTTCATGAAAATGTTCAACTTTTTTAACGCCGAAATCCTGTCGTGAAAATTTTCAACTTTTTTGAAGCCGAAATCTTTTCATGAAAATTTTCAACTTTTTTGAAGCCGAAATCTTTTCATGAAAATTTTCAACTTTTTTGAATCTGAAATACTTCATGAAAATGTTCAACTTTTTTAACGCCGAAATCCTGTCGTGAAAATTTTCAACTTTTTTGAATCCGAAATACTTCATGAAAATTTTCAACTTTTTTGAAGCTGAAATACTTCATGAAAATGTTCGACTTTTTTAAAGCCGAAATCCTGTCGTGAAAATTTTCAACTTTTTTGAAGCCGAAATCTTTTCATGAAAATTTTCAACTTTTTTGAAGCCGAAATCTTTTCATGAAAATTTTCAACTTTTTTGAATCTGAAATACTTCATGAAAATGTTCAACTTTTTTAACGCCGAAATCCTGTCGTGAAAATTTTCAACTTTTTTGAATCCGAAATACTTCATGAAAATTTTCAACTTTTTTGAAGCCGAAATCCTGTCGTGAAAATTTTCAACTTTTTTGAAGCCGAAATCTTTTCATGAAAATTTTCAACTTTTTTGAATCTGAAATACTTCATGAAAATGTTCGACTTTTTTAACGCCGAAATCCTGTCGTGAATATTTTCAACTTTTTTGAATCCGAAATACTTCATGAAAATTTTCAACTTTTTTGAAGCTGAAATCTTTTCATGAAAATTTTCAACTTTTTTGAAGCTGAAATACTTCATGAAAATGTTCGACTTTTTTAAAGCCGAAATCCTGTCGTGAAAATTTTCAACTTTTTTGAATCCGAAGTACTTCATGAAAATGTTCGACTTTTTTAAAGCCGCAATCCTGTCGTGAAAATTTTCAACTTTTTTGAAGCCGAAATCTTTTCATGAAAATTTTCAACTTTTTTGAAGCCGAAATCTTTTCATGAAAATGTTCAACTTTTTTAAAGCCGAAATCCTGTCGTGAAAATTTTCAACTTTTTTGAATCCGAAATACTTCATGAAAATTTTCAACTTTTTTGAAGCTGAAATACTTCATGAAAATGTTCGACTTTTTTGAATCTGAAATACTTCATGAAAATGTTCAACTTTTTTAACGCCGAAATCCTGTCGTGAAAATTTTCAACTTTTTTGAAGCCGAAATCTTTTCATGAAAATTTTCAACTTTTTTGAAGCCGAAATCTTTTCATGAAAATTTTCAACTTTTTTGAATCTGAAATACTTCATGAAAATGTTCAACTTTTTTAACGCCGAAATCCTGTCGTGAAAATTTTCAACTTTTTTGAATCCGAAATACTTCATGAAAATGTTCAACTTTTTTGAAGCTGAAATACTTCATGAAAATGTTCGACTTTTTTAAAGCCGAAATCCTGTCGTGAAAATTTTCAACTTTTTTGAAGCCGAAATCTTTTCATGAAAATTTTCAACTTTTTTGAAGCCGAAATCTTTTCATGAAAATTTTCAACTTTTTTGAATCTGAAATACTTCATGAAAATGTTCAACTTTTTTAACGCCGAAATCCTGTCGTGAAAATTTTCAACTTTTTTGAATCCGAAATACTTCATGAAAATTTTCAACTTTTTTGAAGCCGAAATCCTGTCGTGAAAATTTTCAACTTTTTTGAAGCCGAAATCTTTTCATGAAAATTTTCAACTTTTTTGAATCTGAAATACTTCATGAAAATGTTCGACTTTTTTAACGCCGAAATCCTGTCGTGAATATTTTCAACTTTTTTGAATCCGAAATCTTTTCATGAAAATTTTCAACTTTTTTGAAGCTGAAATACTTCATGAAAATGTTCGACTTTTTTAAAGCCGAAATCCTGTCGTGAAAATTTTCAACTTTTTTGAATCCAAAATACTTCATGAAAATGTTCCACTTTTTTAAAGCCGAAATCCTGTCTTTAAAATTTTCAACTTTTTTGCAGCCGAAATCTTTTCATGAAAATTTTCAACTTTTTTGAAGCCGAAATCTTTTCATGAAAATTTTCAACTCTTTTGAAGCCGAAATCTTTTCATGAAAATTTTCAACTTTTTTGAAGCTGAAATACTTCATGAAAATGTTTGACTTTTTTAAAGCCGAAATCCTGTCGTGAAAATTTTCAACTCTTTTGAAGCCGAAATCTTTTCATGAAAATTTTCAACTTTTTTGAAGCCAAAATCTTTTCATGAAAATTTTCAACTCTTTTGAAGCCGAAATCTTTTCATGAAAATTTTCAACATTTTTGAAGCTGAAATACTTCATGAAAATGTTTGACTTTTTTAAAGCCGAAATCCTGTCGTGAAAATTTTCAACTTTTTTGAATCCGAAATACTTCATGAAAATTTTCAACTTTTTTGAAGCCGAAATCCTGTCGTGAAAATTTTCAACTTTTTTGAAGCCGAAATCTTTTCATGAAAATTTTCAACTTTTTTGAATCTGAAATACTTCATGAAAATGTTCGACTTTTTTAACGCCGAAATCCTGTCGTGAATATTTTCAACTTTTTTGAATCCGAAATCTTTTCATGAAAATTTTCAACTTTTTTGAAGCTGAAATACTTCATGAAAATGTTCGACTTTTTTAAAGCCGAAATCCTGTCGTGAAAATTTTCAACTTTTTTGAATCCAAAATACTTCATGAAAATGTTCGACTTTTTTAAAGCCGAAATCCTGTCTTTAAAATTTTCAACTTTTTTGAAGCCGAAATCTTTTCATGAAAATTTTCAACTTTTTTGAAGCCGAAATCTTTTCATGAAAATTTTCAACTCTTTTGAAGCCGAAATCTTTTCATGAAAATTTTCAACTTTTTTGAAGCTGAAATACTTCATGAAAATGTTTGACTTTTTTAAAGCCGAAATCCTGTCGTGAAAATTTTCAACTCTTTTGAAGCCGAAATCTTTTCATGAAAATTTTCAACTTTTTTGAAGCCAAAATCTTTTCATGAAAATTTTCAACTCTTTTGAAGCCGAAATCTTTTCATGAAAATTTTCAACATTTTTGAAGCTGAAATACTTCATGAAAATGTTTGACTTTTTTAAAGCCGAAATCCTGTCGTGAAAATTTTCAACTCTTTTGAAGCCGAAATCTTTTCATGAAAATTTTCAACTTTTTTGAAGCCGAAATATTTTCATGAAAATTTTCAACTTTTTTGAAGCTGAAATACTTCATGAAAATGTTCGACTTTTTTAAAGCCGAAATCCTGTCGTGAAAATTTTCAACTTTTTTGAAGCCGAAATCTTTTCATGAAAATTTTCAACTTTTTTGAAGCCGAAATCTATTCATGAAAATTTTCAACTTTTTTGAATCTGAAATACTTCATGAAAATGTTCGACTTTTTTAACGCCGAAATCCTGTCGTGAATATTTTCAACTTTTTTGAATCCGAAATACTTCATGAAAATGTTCGACTTTTTTAAAGTCGAAATCCTGTTGTGAAAATTTTCAACTCTTTTGAAGCCGAAATCTTTTCATGAAAATTTTCAACTTTTTTGAAGCCGAAATCTTTTCATGAAAATTTTCAACTTTTTTGAAGCTGAAATACTTCATGAAAATGTTCGACTTTTTTAAAGCCGAAATCCTGTCGTGAAAATTTTCAACTTTTTTGAATCCGAAATACTTCATGAAAATGTTCGACTTTTTTAAAGCCGAAATCCTGTCTTGAAAATTTTCGACTTTTTTGAAGCCGAAATCTTTTCATGAAAATTTTCATCTTTTTTGAAGCCGAAATCTTTTCATGAAAATTTTCAACTCTTTTGAAGCCGAAATCTTTTCATGAAAATTTTCAACTTTTTTGAAGCCGAAATATTTTCATGAAAATTTTCAACTTTTTTGAAGCTGAAATACTTCATGAAAATGTTCGACTTTTTTAAAGCCGAAATCCTGTCGTGAAAATTTTCAACTTTTTTGAAGCCGAAATCTTTTCATGAAAATTTTCAACTTTTTTGAAGCCGAAATCTATTCATGAAAATTTTCAACTTTTTTGAATCTGAAATACTTCATGAAAATGTTCGACTTTTTTAACGCCGAAATCCTGTCGTGAATATTTTCAACTTTTTTGAATCCGAAATACTTCATGAAAATGTTCGACTTTTTTAAAGTCGAAATCCTGTTGTGAAAATTTTCAACTCTTTTGAAGCCGAAATCTTTTCATGAAAATTTTCAACTTTTTTGAAGCCGAAATCTTTTCATGAAAATTTTCAACTTTTTTGAAGCTGAAATACTTCATGAAAATGTTCGACTTTTTTAAAGCCGAAATCCTGTCGTGAAAATTTTCAACTTTTTTGAATCCGAAATACTTCATGAAAATGTTCGACTTTTTTAAAGCCGAAATCCTGTCTTGAAAATTTTCGACTTTTTTGAAGCCGAAATCTTTTCATGAAAATTTTCATCTTTTTTGAAGCCGAAATCTTTTCATGAAAATTTTCAACTCTTTTGAAGCCGAAATCTTTTCATGAAAATTTTCAACTTTTTTGAAGCCGAAATATTTTCATGAAAATTTTCAACTTTTTTGAAGCTGAAATACTTCATGAAAATGTTCGACTTTTTTGAAGCCGAAATCTTTTCATTAAAATTTTCAACTTTTTTGAAGCCGAAATCTTTTCATGAAAATTTTCAACTTTTTTGAATCCGAAATACTTCATGAAAATGTTCGACTTTTTTAAAGTCGAAATCCTGTCATGAAAATTTTCAACTCTTTTGAAGCCGAAATCTTTTCATGAAAATTTTCAACTTTTTTGAAGCCGAAATCTTTTCATGAAAATTTTCAACTTTTTTGAAGCTGAAATACTTCATGAAAATGTTCGACTTTTTTAAAGCCGAAATCCTGTCGTGAAAATTTTCAACTTTTTTGAATCCGAAATCTTTTCATGAAAATTTTCAACTTTTTTGAATCTGAAATACTTCATGAAAATTTTCAACTTTTTTGAAGACGAAATCTATTCATGAAAATTTTCAAGTTTTTTGAATCTGAAATACTTCATGAAAATGTTAGACTTTTTTAACGCCGAAATCCTGTCGTGAAAATTTTCAACTTTTTTGAATCTGAAATACTTCATGAAAATGTTCAACTTTTTTAACGCCGAAATCCTGTCGTGAAAATTTTCAACTCTTTTGAAGCCGAAATCTTTTCATGAAAATTTTCAACTTTTTTGAAGCCGAAATCTTTTCATGAAAATTTTCAACTTTTTTGAAGCTGAAATACTTCATGAAAATGTTCGACTTTTTTAAAGCCGAAATCCTGTCGTGAAAATTTTCAACTTTTTTGAATCCGAAATACTTCATGAAAATGTTCGACTTTTTTAAAGCCGAAATCCTGTCTTGAAAATTTTCAACTTTTTTGAATCCGAAATACTTCATGAAAATGTTCAACTTTTTTAAAGCCGAAATCCTGTCGTGAAAATTTTCAACTTTTTTGAAGCCGTAATCTTTTCATGAAAACTTTCAACTCTTTTGAAGCCGAAATCTTGTCGTGAAAATTTTCAACTTTTTTGCATCCGAAATACTTCATGAAAATTTTCAACTTTTTTGAAGCCGAAATCCTGTCGTGAAAATTTTCAACTTTTTTGAAGCCGAAATCTTTTCATGAAAATTTTCAACTTTTTTGAATCTGAAATACTTCATGAAAATGTTCGACTTTTTTAACGCCGAAATCCTGTCGTGAATATTTTCAACTTTTTTGAATCCGAAATACTTCATGAAAATGTTCGACTTTTTTAAAGTCGAAATCCTGTCGTGAAAATTTTCAACTCTTTTGAAGCCGAAATCTTTTCATGAAAATTTTCAACTTTTTTGAAGCCGAAATCTTTTCATGAAAATTTTCAACTTTTTTGAAGCTGAAATACTTCATGAAAATGTTCGACTTTTTTAAAGCCGAAATCCTGTCGTGAAAATTTTCAACTTTTTTGAATCCGAAATACTTCATGAAAATGTTTGACTTTTTTAAAGCCGAAATCCTATCTTGAAAATTTTCAATTTTTTTGAAGCCGAAATCTTTTCATGAAAATTTTCAACTTTTTTGAAGCTGAAATACTTCATGAAAATGTTCGACTTTTTTAAAGCCGAAATCCTGTCGTGAAAATTTTCAACTTTTTTGAATCCGAAATACTTCATGAAAATGTTCAACTTTTTTAAAGCCGAAATCCTGTCGTGAAAATTTTCAACTTTTTTGAAGCCGTAATCTATTCATGAAAACTTTCAACTTTTTTGAAGCCGAAATCTTTTCATGAAAATTTTCAACTTTTTTTAAGCTGAAATACTTCATGAAAATGTTCGACTTTTTTAAAGCCGAAATCCTGTCGTGAAAATTTTCAACTTTTTTGAATCCGAAATACTTCATGAAAATGTTCGACTTTTTTAAAGCCGAAATCCTGTCTTGAAAATTTTCAACTTTTTTGAAGCCGAAATCTTTTCATGAAAATTTTCAACTTTTTTGAAGCCGAAATCTTTTCATGAAAATTTTCAACTTTTTTGAATCTGAAATACTTCATGAAAATGTTCGACTTTTTTAACGCCGAAATCCTGTCGTGAAAATTTTCAACTTTTTTGAATCCGAAATACTTCATGAAAATTTTCAACTTTTTTGAAGCCGAAATCCTGTCGTGAAAATTTTCAACTTTTTTGAAGCCGAAATCTTTTCATGAAAATTTTCAACTTTTTTGAATCTGAAATACTTCATGAAAATGTTCAACTTTTTTAACGCCGAAATCCTGTCGTGAATATTTTCAACTTTTTTGAATCCGAAATACTTCATGAAAATGTTCGACTTTTTTAAAGTCGAAATCCTGTCGTGAAAATTTTCAACTCTTTTGAAGCCGAAATCTTTTCATGAAAATTTTCAACTTTTTTGAAGCCGAAATCTTTTCATGAAAATTTTCAACTTTTTTTAAGCTGAAATACTTCATGAAAATGTTCGACTTTTTTAAAGCCGAAATCCTGTCGTGAAAATTTTCAACTTTTTTGAATCCGAAATACTTCATGAAAATGTTCGACTTTTTTAAAGCCGAAATCCTGTCTTGAAAATTTTCAACTTTTTTGAATCCGAAATACTTCATGAAAATGTTCAACTTTTTTAAAGCCGAAATCCTGTCGTGAAAATTTTCAACTTTTTTGAAGCCGTAATCTTTTCATGAAAACTTTCAACTTTTTTGGAGCCGAAATCTTTTCATGAAAATTTTCAACTTTTTTGAAGCTGAAATACTTCATGAAAATGTTTGACTTTTTTAAAGCCGAAATCCTGTCATGAAAATTTTCAACTCTTTTGAAGCCGAAATCTTTTCATGAAAATTTTCAACTTTTTTGAAGCCGAAATCTTTTCATGAAAATTTTCAACTTTTTTGAAGCTGAAATACTTCATGAAAATGTTTGACTTTTTTAAAGCCGAAATCCTGTCGTGAAAATTTTCAACTCTTTTGAAGCCGAAATCTTTTCATGAAAATTTTCAACTTTTTTGAAGCCAAAATCTTTTCATGAAAATTTTCAACTCTTTTGAAGCCGAAATCTTTTCATGAAAATTTTCAACATTTTTGAAGCTGAAATACTTCATGAAAATGTTTGACTTTTTTAAAGCCGAAATCCTGTCGTGAAAATTTTCAACTCTTTTGAAGCCGAAATCTTTTCATGAAAATTTTCAACTTTTTTGAAGCCGAAATATTTTCATGAAAATTTTCAACTTTTTTGAAGCTGAAATACTTCATGAAAATGTTCGACTTTTTTAAAGCCGAAATCCTGTCGTGAAAATTTTCAACTTTTTTGAAGCCGAAATCTTTTCATGAAAATTTTCAACTTTTTTGAAGCCGAAATCTTTTCATGAAAATTTTCAACTTTTTTGAATCCGAAATACTTCATGAAAATGTTCGACTTTTTTAACGCCGAAATCCTGTCGTGAATATTTTCAACTTTTTTGAATCCGAAATACTTCATGAAAATGTTCGACTTTTTTAAAGTCGAAATCCTGTCGTGAAAATTTTCAACTCTTTTGAAGCCGAAATCTTTTCATGAAAATTTTCAAATTTTTTGAAGCCGAAATCTTTTCATGAAAATTTTCAACTTTTTTGAAGCTGAAATACTTCATGAAAATGTTCGACTTTTTTAAAGCCGAAATCCTGTCGTGAAAATTTTCAACTTTTTTGAATCCGAAATACTTCATGAAAATGTTCGACTTTTTTAAAGCCGAAATCCTGTCTTGAAAATTTTCAACTTTTTTGAAGCCGAAATCTTTTCATGAAAATTTTCAACTTTTTTGAAGCCGAAATCTTTTCATGAAAATTTTCAACTTTTTTGAATCTGAAATACTTCATGAAAATGTTCGACTTTTTTAACGCCGAAATCCTGTCGTGAAAATTTTCAACTATTTTGAATCCGAAATACTTCATGAAAATTTTCAACTTTTTTGAAGCCGAAATCCTGTCGTGAAAATTTTCAACTTTTTTGAAGCGGAAATCTTTTCATGAAAATTTTCAACTTTTTTGAATCTGAAATACTTCATGAAAATGTTCGACTTTTTTAACGCCGAAATCCTGTCGTGAATATTATCAACTTTTTTGAATCCGAAATACTTCATGAAAATGTTCGACTTTTTTAAAGTCGAAATCCTGTCGTGAAAATTTTCAACTCTTTTGAAGCCGAAATCTTTTCATGAAAATTTTCAACTTTTTTGAAGCCGAAATCTTTTCATGAAAATTTTCAACTTTTTTGAAGCTGAAATACTTCATGAAAATGTTCGACTTTTTTAAAGCCGAAATCCTGTCGTGAAAATTTTCAACTTTTTTGAATCCGAAGTACTTCATGAAAATGTTCGACTTTTTTAAAGCCGAAATCCTGTCTTGAAAATTTTCAACTTTTTTGAAGCCGAAATCTTTTCATGGAAATTTTCATCTTTTTTGAAGCCGAAATCTTTTCATGAAAATTTTCAACTCTTTTGAAGCCGAAATCTTTTCATGAAAATTTTCAACTTTTTTGAAGCCGAAATCTTTTCATGAAAATTTTCAACATTTTTGAAGCTGAAATACTTCATGAAAATGTTTGACTTTTTTAAAGCCGAAATCCTGTCGTGAAAATTTTCAACTCTTTTGAAGCCGAAATCTTTTCATGAAAATTTTCAACTTTTTTGAAGCCGAAATATTTTCATGAAAATTTTCAACTTTTTTGAAGCTGAAATACTTCATGAAAATGTTCGACTTTTTTAAAGCCGAAATCCTGTCGTGAAAATTTTCAACTTTTTTGAATCCGAAATACTTCATGAAAATGTTCGACTTTTTTGAAGCCGAAATCTTTTCATTAAAATTTTCAACTTTTTTGAAGCCGAAATCTTTTCATGAAAATTTTCAACTTTTTTGAATCCGAAATACTTCATGAAAATGTTCGACTTTTTTAAAGTCGAAATCCTGTCGTGAAAATTTTCAACTCTTTTGAAGCCGAAATCTTTTCATGAAAATTTTCAACTTTTTTGAAGCCGAAATCTTTTCATGAAAATTTTCAACTTTTTTGAAGCTGAAATACTTCAAGAAAATGTTCGACTTTTTTAAAGCCGAAATCCTGTCGTGAAAATTTTCAACTTTTTTGAATCCGAAATACTTCATGAAAATGTTCGACTTTTTTGAAGCCGAAATCTTTTCATTAAAATTTTCAACTTTTTTGAAGCCGAAATCTTTTCATGAAAATTTTCAACTTTTTTGAATCCGAAATACTTCATGAAAATGTTTGACTTTTTTAAAGTCGAAATCCTGTCGTGAAAATTTTCAACTCTTTTGAAGCAGAAATCTTTTCATGAAAATTTTCAACTTTTTTGAAGCCGAAATCTTTTCATGAAAATTTTCAACTTTTTTGAAGCTGAAATACTTCATGAAAATGTTCGACTTTTTTAAAGCCGAAATCCTGTCGTGAAAATTTTCAACTTTTTTGAATCCGAAATACTTCATGAAAATGTTCGACTTTTTTAAAGCCGAAATCCTGTCTTGAAAATTTTCAACTTTTTTGAATCCGAAATACTTCATGAAAATGGTCAACTTTTTTAAAGCCGAAATCCTGTCGTGAAAATTTTCAACTTTTTTGAAGCCGTAATCTTTTCATGAAAACTTTCAACTTTTTTGGAGCCGAAATCTTTTCATGAAAATTTTCAACTTTTTTGAAGCTGAAATACTTCATGAAAATGTTTGACTTTTTTAAAGCCGAAATCCTGTCATGAAAATTTTCAACTCTTTTGAAGCCGAAATCTTTTCATGAAAATTTTCAACTTTTTTGAAGCCGAAATCTTTTCATGAAAATTTTCAACTTTTTTGAAGCTGAAATACTTCATGAAAATGTTCGACTTTTTTAAAGCCGAAATCCTGTCGTGAAAATTTTCAACTTTTTTGAATCCGAAATCTTTTCATGAAAATTTTCAACTTTTTTGAATCTGAAATACTTCATGAAAATGTTCGACTTTTTTATCGCCGAAATCTTTTCATGAAAATTTTCAACTTTTTTGAATCTGAAATACTTCATGAAAATGTTCGACTTTTTTACGCCGAAATCCTGTCGTGAAAATTTTCAACTTTTTTGAATCCGAAATACTTCATGAAAATGTTCGACTTTTTTAAAGTCGAAATCCTGTCGTGAAAATTTTCAACTCTTTTGAAGCAGAAATCTTTTCATGAAAATTTTCATCTTTTTTGAAGCCG
The DNA here is from genome assembly GCF_963584025.1 of Labrus mixtus. Classification (NCBI taxonomy): domain Eukaryota; kingdom Metazoa; phylum Chordata; class Actinopteri; order Labriformes; family Labridae; genus Labrus; species Labrus mixtus. Next base: position 862,649 of record NC_083630.1, on the reverse strand, counting down.
AAATCTTTTCATGAAAATTTTCAACTTTTTTGAAGCTGAAATACTTCATGAAAATGTTCGACTTTTTTAAAGCCGAAATCCTGTCGTGAAAATTTTCAACTTTTTTGAATCCGAAATACTTCATGAAAATGTTCGACTTTTTTGAAGCCGAAATCTTTTCATTAAAATTTTCAACTTTTTTGAAGCCGAAATCTTTTCATGAAAATTTTTAACTTTTTTGAATCCGAAATACTTCATGAAAATGTTCGACTTTTTTAAAGTCGATATCCTGTCGTGAAAATTTTCAACTCTTTTGAAGCAGAAATCTTTTCATGAAAATTTTCAATTTTTTGAAGCCGAAATCTTTTCATGAAAATTTTCAACTTTTTTGAAGCCGAAATCTTTTCATGAAAATTTTCAACTTTTTTGAAGCCGAAATCTTTTCATGAAAATTTTCAACTTTTTTGAAGCTGAAATACTTCATGAAAATGTTCGACTTTTTTAAAGCCGAAATCCTGTCGTGAAAATTTTCAACTTTTTTGAATCCGAAATCTTTTCATGAAAATTTTCAACTTTTTTGAATCCGAAATACTTCATGAAAATGTTCAACTTTTTTAAAGCCGAAATCCTGTCGTGAAAATTTTCAACTTTTTTGAAGCCGTAATCTTTTCATGAAAACGTTCAACTCTTTTGAAGCCGAAATCTTTTCATGAAAATTTTCAACTTTTTTGAAGCCGAAATCTTTTCATGAAAATTTTCAACTTTTTTGAAGATGAAATACTTCATGAAAATGTTCGACTTTTTTAAAGCCGAAATCCTGTCGTGAAAATTTTCAACTTTTTTGAATCCGAAATACTTCATGAAAATGTTCAACTTTTTTAAAGCCGAAATCCTGTCGTGAAAATTTTCAACTTTTTTGAAGCCGTAATCTTTTCATGAAAACTTTCAACTTTTTTGAAGCCGAAATCTTTTCATGAAAATTTTCAACTTTTTTGAAGCTGAAATACTTCATGAAAATGTTTGACTTTTTTAAAGCCAAAATCCTGTCATGAAAATTTTCAACTCTTTTGAAGCCGAAATCTTTTCATGAAAATTTTCAACTTTTTTGAAGCCGAAATCTTTTCATGAAAATTTTCAACATTTTTGAAGTTGAAATACTTCATGAAAATGTTTGACTTTTTTAAAGCCGAAATCCTGTCGTGAAAATTTTCAACTCTTTTGAAGCCGAAATCTTTTAATGAAAATTTTCAACTTTTTTGAAGCCGAAATATTTTCATGAAAATTTTCAACTCTTTTGAAGCAGAAATCTTTTCATGAAAATTTTCAACTCTTTTGAAGCCGAAATCTTTTCATGAAAATTTTCAACTTTTTTGAAGCCGAAATCTTTTCATGAAAATTTTCAACTTTTTTGAAGCTGAAATACTTCAAGAAAATGTTCGACTTTTTTAAAGCCGAAATCCTGTCGTGAAAATTTTCAACTTTTTTGAATCCGAAATACTTCATGAAAATGTTCGACTTTTTTGAAGCCGAAATCTTTTCATTAAAATTTTCAACTTTTTTGAAGCCGAAATCTTTTCATGAAAATTTTCAACTTTTTTGAATCCGAAATACTTCATGAAAATGTTTGACTTTTTTAAAGTCGAAATCCTGTCGTGAAAATTTTCAACTCTTTTGAAGCAGAAATCTTTTCATGAAAATTTTCAACTTTTTTGAAGCCGAAATCTTTTCATGAAAATTTTCAACTTTTTTGAAGCTGAAATACTTCATGAAAATGTTCGACTTTTTTAAAGCCGAAATCCTGTCGTGAAAATTTTCAACTTTTTTGAATCCGAAATACTTCATGAAAATGTTCGACTTTTTTAAAGCCGAAATCCTGTCTTGAAAATTTTCAACTTTTTTGAATCCGAAATACTTCATGAAAATGGTCAACTTTTTTAAAGCCGAAATCCTGTCGTGAAAATTTTCAACTTTTTTGAAGCCGTAATCTTTTCATGAAAACTTTCAACTTTTTTGGAGCCGAAATCTTTTCATGAAAATTTTCAACTTTTTTGAAGCTGAAATACTTCATGAAAATGTTTGACTTTTTTAATGCCGAAATCCTGTCATGAAAATTTTCAACTCTTTTGAAGCCGAAATCTTTTCATGAAAATTTTCAACTTTTTTGAAGCCGAAATCTTTTCATGAAAATTTTCAACTTTTTTGAAGCTGAAATACTTCATGAAAATGTTCGACTTTTTTAAAGCCGAAATCCTGTCGTGAAAATTTTCAACTTTTTTGAATCCGAAATCTTTTCATGAAAATTTTCAACTTTTTTGAATCTGAAATACTTCATGAAAATGTTCGACTTTTTTATCGCCGAAATCTTTTCATGAAAATTTTCAACTTTTTTGAATCTGAAATACTTCATGAAAATGTTCGACTTTTTTACGCCGAAATCCTGTCGTGAAAATTTTCAACTTTTTTGAATCCGAAATACTTCATGAAAATGTTCGACTTTTTTAAAGTCGAAATCCTGTCGTGAAAATTTTCAACTCTTTTGAAGCAGAAATCTTTTCATGAAAATTTTCAACTTTTTTGAAGCCGAAATCTTTTCATGAAAATTTTCAACTTTTTTGAAGCTGAAATACTTCATGAAAATGTTCGACTTTTTTAAAGCCGAAATCCTGTCGTGAAAATTTTCAACTTTTTTGAATCCGAAATACTTCATGAAAATGTTCGACTTTTTTGAAGCCGAAATCTTTTCATTAAAATTTTCAACTTTTTTGAAGCCGAAATCTTTTCATGAAAATTTTTAACTTTTTTGAATCCGAAATACTTCATGAAAATGTTCGACTTTTTTAAAGTCGATATCCTGTCGTGAAAATTTTCAACTCTTTTGAAGCAGAAATCTTTTCATGAAAATTTTCAATTTTTTGAAGCCGAAATCTTTTCATGAAAATTTTCAACTTTTTTGAAGCCGAAATCTTTTCATGAAAATTTTCAACTTTTTTGAAGCCGAAATCTTTTCATGAAAATTTTCAACTTTTTTGAAGCTGAAATACTTCATGAAAATGTTCGACTTTTTTAAAGCCGAAATCCTGTCGTGAAAATTTTCAACTTTTTTGAATCCGAAATCTTTTCATGAAAATTTTCAACTTTTTTGAATCCGAAATACTTCATGAAAATGTTCAACTTTTTTAAAGCCGAAATCCTGTCGTGAAAATTTTCAACTTTTTTGAAGCCGTAATCTTTTCATGAAAACGTTCAACTCTTTTGAAGCCGAAATCTTTTCATGAAAATTTTCAACTTTTTTGAAGCCGAAATCTTTTCATGAAAATTTTCAACTTTTTTGAAGATGAAATACTTCATGAAAATGTTCGACTTTTTTAAAGCCGAAATCCTGTCGTGAAAATTTTCAACTTTTTTGAATCCGAAATACTTCATGAAAATGTTCAACTTTTTTAAAGCCGAAATCCTGTCGTGAAAATTTTCAACTTTTTTGAAGCCGTAATCTTTTCATGAAAACTTTCAACTTTTTTGAAGCCGAAATCTTTTCATGAAAATTTTCAACTTTTTTGAAGCTGAAATACTTCATGAAAATGTTTGACTTTTTTAAAGCCGAAATCCTGTCATGAAAATTTTCAACTCTTTTGAAGCCGAAATCTTTTCATGAAAATTTTCAACTTTTTTGAAGCCGAAATCTTTTCATGAAAATTTTCAACATTTTTGAAGCTGAAATACTTCATGAAAATGTTTGACTTTTTTAAAGCCGAAATCCTGTCGTGAAAATTTTCAACTCTTTTGAAGCCGAAATCTTTTAATGAAAATTTTCAACTTTTTTGAAGCCGAAATATTTTCATGAAAATTTTCAACTTTTTTGAAGCTGAAATACTTCATGAAAATGTTCGACTTTTTTAACGCCGAAATCCTGTCGTGAAAATTTTCAACTTTTTTGAATCCGAAATACTTCATGAAAATGTTCGACTTTTTTGAAGCCGAAATCTTTTCATTAAAATTTTCAACTTTTTTGAAGCCGAAATCTTTTCATGAAAATTTTCAACTTTTTTGAATCTGAAATACTTCATGAAAATGTTCGACTTTTTTAACGCCGAAATCCTGTCGTGAAAATTTTCAACTTTTTTGAATCCGAAATACTTCATGAAAATGTTCGACTTTTTTAAAGTCGAAATCCTGTCGTGAAAATTTTCAACTCTTTTGAAGCAGAAATCTTTTCATGAAAATTTTCAACTTTTTTGAAGCCGAAATCTTTTCATGAAAATTTTCAACTTTTTTGAAGCTGAAATACTTCATGAAAATGTTCGACTTTTTTAAAGCCGAAATCCTGTCGTGAAAATTTTCAACTTTTTTGAATCCGAAATACTTCATGAAAATGTTCGACTTTTTTGAAGCCGAAATCTTTTCATTAAAATTTTCAACTTTTTTGAAGCCGAAATCTTTTCATGAAAATTTTCAACTTTTTTGAATCCGAAATACTTCATGAAAATGTTCGACTTTTTTAAAGTCGAAATCCTGTCGTGAAAATTTTCAACTCTTTTGAAGCAGAAATCTTTTCATGAAAATTTTCAACTTTTTTGAAGCCGAAATCTTTTCATGAAAATTTTCAACTTTTTTGAAGCTGAAATACTTCATGAAAATGTTCGACTTTTTTAAAGCCGAAATCCTGTCGTGAAAATTTTCAACTTTTTTGAATCCGAAATACTTCATGAAAATGTTCGACTTTTTTAAAGCCGAAATCCTGTCTTGAAAATTTTCAACTTTTTTGAATCCGAAATACTTCATGAAAATGGTCAACTTTTTTAAAGCCGAAATCCTGTCGTGAAAATTTTCAACTTTTTTGAAGCCGTAATCTTTTCATGAAAACTTTCAACTTTTTTGGAGCCGAAATCTTTTCATGAAAATTTTCAACTTTTTTGAAGCTGAAATACTTCATGAAAATGTTTGACTTTTTTAAAGCCGAAATCCTGTCATGAAAATTTTCAACTCTTTTGAAGCCGAAATCTTTTCATGAAAATTTTCAACTTTTTTGAAGCCGAAATCTTTTCATGAAAATTTTCAACTTTTTTGAAGCTGAAATACTTCATGAAAATGTTCGACTTTTTTAAAGCCGAAATCCTGTCGTGAAAACTTTCAACTTTTTTGAATCCGAAATCTTTACATGAAAATTTTCAACTTTTTTGAATCTGAAATACTTCATGAAAATGTTCGACTTTTTTAACGCCGAAATCCTGTCGTGAAAATTTTCAACTTTTTTGAATCCGAAATACTTCATGAAAATTTTCAACTTTTTTGAAGACGAAATCTATTCATGAAAATTTTCAAGTTTTTTGAATCTGAAATACTTCATGAAAATGTTCGACTTTTTTAACGCCGAAATCCTGTCGTGAAAATTTTCAACTTTTTTGAATCTGAAATACTTCATGAAAATGTTCAACTTTTTTAACGCCGAAATCCTGTCGTGAAAATTTTCAACTTTTTTGAATCCGAAATACTTCATGAAAATTTTCAACTTTTTTGAAGCTGAAATACTTCATGAAAATGTTCGACTTTTTTAAAGTCGAAATCCTGTCGTGAAAATTTTCAACTCTTTTGAAGCCGAAATCTTTTCATGAAAATTTTCAACTTTTTTGAAGCCGAAATCTTTTCATGAAAATTTTCAACTTTTTTGAAGCTGAAATACTTCATGAAAATGTTCGACTTTTTTAAAGCTGAAATACTTCATGAAAATGTTCGACTTTTTTAAAGCCGAAATCCTGTCGTGAAAATTTTCAACTTTTTTGAATCCGAAATACTTCATGAAAATGTTCGACTTTTTTAAAGCCGAAATCCTGTCTTGAAAATTTTCAACTTTTTTGAATCCGAAATACTTCATGAAAATGTTCAATTTTTTAAAGCCGAAATCCTGTCGTGAAAATTTTCAACTTTTTTGAAGCCGTAATCTTTTCATGAAAACTTTCAACTCTTTTGAAGCCGAAATCTTTTCATGAAAATTTTCAACTTTTTTGAAGCCGAAATCTTTTCATGAAAATTTTCAACATTTTTGAAGCTGAAATACTTCATGAAAATGTTTGACTTTTTTAAAGCCGAAATCCTGTCGTGAAAATTTTCAACTCTTTTGAAGCCGAAATCTTTTCATGAAAATTTTCAACTTTTTTGAAGCCGAAATATTTTCATGAAAATTTTCAACTTTTTTGAAGCTGAAATACTTCATGAAAATGTTAGACTTTTTTAAAGCCGAAATCCTGTCGTGAAAATTTTCAACTTTTTTGAATCCGAAATACTTCATGAAAATGTTCGACTTTTTTGAAGCCGAAATCTTTTCATTAAAATTTTCAACTTTTTTGAAGCCGAAATCTTTTCATGAAAATTTTCAACTTTTTTGAATCCGAAATACTTCATGAAAATGTTCGACTTTTTTAAAGTCGAAATCCTGTCGTGAAAATTTTCAACTCTTTTGAAGCCGAAATCTTTTCATGAAAATTTTCAACTTTTTTGAAGCCGAAATCTTTTCATGAAAATTTTCAACTTTTTTGAAGCTGAAATACTTCAAGAAAATGTTCGACTTTTTTAAAGCCGAAATCCTGTCGTGAAAATTTTCAACTTTTTTGAATCCGAAATACTTCATGAAAATGTTCGACTTTTTTGAAGCCGAAATCTTTTCATTAAAATTTTCAACTTTTTTGAAGCCGAAATCTTTTCATGAAAATTTTCAACTTTTTTGAATCCGAAATACTTCATGAAAATGTTTGACTTTTTTAAAGTCGAAATCCTGTCGTGAAAATTTTCAACTCTTTTGAAGCAGAAATCTTTTCATGAAAATTTTCAACTTTTTTGAAGCCGAAATCTTTTCATGAAAATTTTCAACTTTTTTGAAGCTGAAATACTTCATGAAAATGTTCGACTTTTTTAAAGCCGAAATCCTGTCGTGAAAATTTTCAACTTTTTTGAATCCGAAATACTTCATGAAAATGTTCGACTTTTTTAAAGCCGAAATCCTGTCTTGAAAATTTTCAACTTTTTTGAATCCGAAATACTTCATGAAAATGGTCAACTTTTTTAAAGCCGAAATCCTGTCGTGAAAATTTTCAACTTTTTTGAAGCCGTAATCTTTTCATGAAAACTTTCAACTTTTTTGGAGCCGAAATCTTTTCATGAAAATTTTCAACTTTTTTGAAGCTGAAATACTTCATGAAAATGTTTGACTTTTTTAAAGCCGAAATCCTGTCATGAAAATTTTCAACTCTTTTGAAGCCGAAATCTTTTCATGAAAATTTTCAACTTTTTTGAAGCCGAAATCTTTTCATGAAAATTTTCAACTTTTTTGAAGCTGAAATACTTCATGAAAATGTTCGACTTTTTTAAAGCCGAAATCCTGTCGTGAAAATTTTCAACTTTTTTGAATCCGAAATCTTTTCATGAAAATTTTCAACTTTTTTGAATCTGAAATACTTCATGAAAATGTTCGACTTTTTTATCGCCGAAATCTTTTCATGAAAATTTTCAACTTTTTTGAATCTGAAATACTTCATGAAAATGTTCGACTTTTTTACGCCGAAATCCTGTCGTGAAAATTTTCAACTTTTTTGAATCCGAAATACTTCATGAAAATGTTCGACTTTTTTAAAGTCGAAATCCTGTCGTGAAAATTTTCAACTCTTTTGAAGCAGAAATCTTTTCATGAAAATTTTCAACTTTTTTGAAGCCGAAATCTTTTCATGAAAATTTTCAACTTTTTTGAAGCTGAAATACTTCATGAAAATGTTCGACTTTTTTAAAGCCGAAATCCTGTCGTGAAAATTTTCAACTTTTTTGAATCCGAAATACTTCATGAAAATGTTCGACTTTTTTGAAGCCGAAATCTTTTCATTAAAATTTTCAACTTTTTTGAAGCCGAAATCTTTTCATGAAAATTTTTAACTTTTTTGAATCCGAAATACTTCATGAAAATGTTCGACTTTTTTAAAGTCGATATCCTGTCGTGAAAATTTTCAACTCTTTTGAAGCAGAAATCTTTTCATGAAAATTTTCAATTTTTTGAAGCCGAAATCTTTTCATGAAAATTTTCAACTTTTTTGAAGCCGAAATCTTTTCATGAAAATTTTCAACTTTTTTGAAGCCGAAATCTTTTCATGAAAATTTTCAACTTTTTTGAAGCTGAAATACTTCATGAAAATGTTCGACTTTTTTAAAGCCGAAATCCTGTCGTGAAAATTTTCAACTTTTTTGAATCCGAAATCTTTTCATGAAAATTTTCAACTTTTTTGAATCCGAAATACTTCATGAAAATGTTCAACTTTTTTAAAGCCGAAATCCTGTCGTGAAAATTTTCAACTTTTTTGAAGCCGTAATCTTTTCATGAAAACGTTCAACTCTTTTGAAGCCGAAATCTTTTCATGAAAATTTTCAACTTTTTTGAAGCCGAAATCTTTTCATGAAAATTTTCAACTTTTTTGAAGATGAAATACTTCATGAAAATGTTCGACTTTTTTAAAGCCGAAATCCTGTCGTGAAAATTTTCAACTTTTTTGAATCCGAAATACTTCATGAAAATGTTCAACTTTTTTAAAGCCGAAATCCTGTCGTGAAAATTTTCAACTTTTTTGAAGCCGTAATCTTTTCATGAAAACTTTCAACTTTTTTGAAGCCGAAATCTTTTCATGAAAATTTTCAACTTTTTTGAAGCTGAAATACTTCATGAAAATGTTTGACTTTTTTAAAGCCGAAATCCTGTCATGAAAATTTTCAACTCTTTTGAAGCCGAAATCTTTTCATGAAAATTTTCAACTTTTTTGAAGCCGAAATCTTTTCATGAAAATTTTCAACTTTTTTGAATCTGAAATACTTCATGAAAATGTTCGACTTTTTTAACGCCGAAATCCTGTCGTGAAAATTTTCAACTTTTTTGAATCCGAAATACTTCATGAAAATGTTCGACTTTTTTAAAGTCGAAATCCTGTCGTGAAAATTTTCAACTCTTTTGAAGCAGAAATCTTTTCATGAAAATTTTCAACTTTTTTGAAGCCGAAATCTTTTCATGAAAATTTTCAACTTTTTTGAAGCTGAAATACTTCATGAAAATGTTCGACTTTTTTAAAGCCGAAATCCTGTCGTGAAAATTTTCAACTTTTTTGAATCCGAAATACTTCATGAAAATGTTCGACTTTTTTGAAGCCGAAATCTTTTCATTAAAATTTTCAACTTTTTTGAAGCCGAAATCTTTTCATGAAAATTTTCAACTTTTTTGAATCCGAAATACTTCATGAAAATGTTCGACTTTTTTAAAGTCGAAATCCTGTCGTGAAAATTTTCAACTCTTTTGAAGCAGAAATCTTTTCATGAAAATTTTCAACTTTTTTGAAGCCGAAATCTTTTCATGAAAATTTTCAACTTTTTTGAAGCTGAAATACTTCATGAAAATGTTCGACTTTTTTAAAGCCGAAATCCTGTCGTGAAAATTTTCAACTTTTTTGAATCCGAAATACTTCATGAAAATGTTCGACTTTTTTAAAGCCGAAATCCTGTCTTGAAAATTTTCAACTTTTTTGAATCCGAAATACTTCATGAAAATGGTCAACTTTTTTAAAGCCGAAATCCTGTCGTGAAAATTTTCAACTTTTTTGAAGCCGTAATCTTTTCATGAAAACTTTCAACTTTTTTGGAGCCGAAATCTTTTCATGAAAATTTTCAACTTTTTTGAAGCTGAAATACTTCATGAAAATGTTTGACTTTTTTAAAGCCGAAATCCTGTCATGAAAATTTTCAACTCTTTTGAAGCCGAAATCTTTTCATGAAAATTTTCAACTTTTTTGAAGCCGAAATCTTTTCATGAAAATTTTCAACTTTTTTGAAGCTGAAATACTTCATGAAAATGTTCGACTTTTTTAAAGCCGAAATCCTGTCGTGAAAACTTTCAACTTTTTTGAATCCGAAATCTTTACATGAAAATTTTCAACTTTTTTGAATCTGAAATACTTCATGAAAATTTTCAACTTTTTTGAAGACGAAATCTATTCATGAAAATGTTCAAGTTTTTTGAATCTGAAATACTTCATGAAAATGTTCGACTTTTTTAACGCCGAAATCCTGTCGTGAAAATTTTCAACTTTTTTGAATCCGAAATACTTCATGAAAATTTTCAACTTTTTTGAAGACGAAATCTATTCATGAAAATTTTCAAGTTTTTTGAATCTGAAATACTTCATGAAAATGTTCGACTTTTTTAACGCCGAAATCCTGTCGTGAAAATTTTCAACTTTTTTGAATCTGAAATACTTCATGAAAATGTTCAACTTTTTTAACGCCGAAATCCTGTCGTGAAAATTTTCAACTTTTTTGAATCCGAAATACTTCATGAAAATTTTCAACTTTTTTGAAGCTGAAATACTTCATGAAAATGTTCGACTTTTTTAAAGTCGAAATCCTGTCGTGAAAATTTTCAACTCTTTTGAAGCCGAAATCTTTTCATGAAAATTTTCAACTTTTTTGAAGCCGAAATCTTTTCATGAAAATTTTCAACTTTTTTGAAGCTGAAATACTTCATGAAAATGTTCGACTTTTTTAAAGCTGAAATACTTCATGAAAATGTTCGACTTTTTTAAAGCCGAAATCCTGTCGTGAAAATTTTCAACTTTTTTGAATCCGAAATACTTCATGAAAATGTTCGACTTTTTTAAAGCCGAAATCCTGTCTTGAAAATTTTCAACTTTTTTGAATCCGAAATACTTCATGAAAATGTTCAATTTTTTAAAGCCGAAATCCTGTCGTGAAAATTTTCAACTTTTTTGAAGCCGTAATCTTTTCATGAAAACTTTCAACTCTTTTGAAGCCGAAATCTTTTCATGAAAATTTTCAACTTTTTTGAAGCCGAAATCTTTTCATGAAAATTTTCAACTTTTTTGAAGCTGAAATACTTCATGAAAATGTTCGACTTTTTTAAAGCCGAAATCCTGTCGTGAAAATTTTCAACTTTTTTGAATCCGAAATACTTCATGAAAATGTTCAACTTTTTTAAAGCCGAAATCCTGTCGTGAAAATTTTCAACTTTTTTGAAGCCGTAATCTTTTCATGAAAACTTTCAACTTTTTTGAAGCCGAAATCTTTTCATGAAAATTTTCAACTTTTTTGAAGCTGAAATACTTCATGAAAATGTTTGACTTTTTTAAAGCCGAAATCCTGTCATGAAAATTTTCAACTCTTTTGAAGCCGAAATCTTTTCATGAAAATTTTCAACTTTTTTGAAGCCGAAATCTTTTCATGAAAATTTTCAACTTTTTTTAAGCTGAAATACTTCATGAAAATGTTCGACTTTTTTAAAGCCGAAATCCTGTCGTGAAAATTTTCAACTTTTTTGAATCCGAAATACTTCATGAAAATGTTCGACTTTTTTAAAGCCGAAATCCTGTCTTGAAAATTTTCAACTTTTTTGAAGCCGAAATCTTTTCATGAAAATTTTCAACTTTTTTGAAGCCGAAATCTTTTCATGAAAATTTTCAACTTTTTTGAATCTGAAATACTTCATGAAAATGTTCGACTTTTTTAACGCCGAAATCCTGTCGTGAAAATTTTCAACTTTTTTGAATCCGAAATACTTCATGAAAATGTTCGACTTTTTTAAAGCCGAAATCCTGTCTTGAAAATGTTCAACTTTTTTGAATCCGAAATACTTCATGAAAATGTTCAACTTTTTTAAAGCCGAAATCCTGTCGTGAAAATTTTCAACTTTTTTGAAGCCGTAATCTTTTCATGAAAACTTTCAACTTTTTTGGAGCCGAAATCTTTTCATGAAAATTTTCAACTTTTTTGAAGCTGAAATACTTCATGAAAATGTTTGACTTTTTTAAAGCCGAAATCCTGTCATGAAAATTTTCAACTCTTTTGAAGCCGAAATCTTTTCATGAAAATTTTCAACTTTTTTGAAGCCGAAATCTTTTCATGAAAATTTTCAACTTTTTTGAAGCTGAAATACTTCATGAAAATGTTCGACTTTTTTAAAGCCGAAATCCTGTCGTGAAAATTTTCAACTTTTTTGAATCCGAAATCTTTTCATGAAAATTTTCAACTTTTTTGAATCTGAAATACTTCATGAAAATGTTCGACTTTTTTATCGCCGAAATCCTGTCGTGAAAATTTTCAACTTTTTTGAATCCGAAATACTTCATGAAAATTTTCAACTTTTTTGAAGACGAAATCTATTCATGAAAATTTTCAAGTTTTTTGAATATGAAATACTTCATGAAAATGTTCGACTTTTTTAACGCCGAAATCCTGTCGTGAAAATTTTCAACTTTTTTGAATCCGAAATACTTCATGAAAATGTTCGACTTTTTTAAAGCCGAAATCCTGTCTTGAAAATTTTCAACTTTTTTGAATCCGAAATACTTCATGAAAATGGTCAACTTTTTTAAAGCCGAAATCCTGTCGTGAAAATTTTCAACTTTTTTGAAGCCGTAATCTTTTCATGAAAACTTTCAACTTTTTTGGAGCCGAAATCTTTTCATGAAAATTTTCAACTTTTTTGAAGCTGAAATACTTCATGAAAATGTTTGACTTTTTTAAAGCCGAAATCCTGTCATGAAAATTTTCAACTCTTTTGAAGCCGAAATCTTTTCATGAAAATTTTCAACTTTTTTGAAGCCGAAATCTTTTCATGAAAATTTTCAACTTTTTTGAAGCTGAAATACTTCATGAAAATGTTCGACTTTTTTAAAGCCGAAATCCTGTCGTGAAAATTTTCAACTTTTTTGAATCCGAAATCTTTTCATGAAAATTTTCAACTTTTTTGAAGCTGAAATACTTCATGAAAATGTTTGACTTTTTTAAAGCCGAAATCCTGTCATGAAAATTTTCAACTCTTTTGAAGCCGAAATCTTTTCATGAAAATTTTCAACTTTTTTGAAGCCGAAATCTTTTCATGAAAATTTTCAACTTTTTTGAATCTGAAATACTTCATGAAAATGTTCGACTTTTTTATCGCCGAAATCCTGTCGTGAAAATTTTCAACTTTTTTGAAGCCGTAATCTTTTCATGAAAACTTTCAACTTTTTTGGAGCCGAAATCTTTTCATGAAAATTTTCAACTTTTTTGAATCTGAAATACTTCATGAAAATGTTTGACTTTTTTAAAGCCGAAATCCTGTCATGAAAATTTTCAACTCTTTTGAAGCCGAAATCTTTTCATGAAAATTTTCAACTTTTTTGAAGCCGAAATCTTTTCATGAAAATTTTCAACTTTTTTGAATCTGAAATACTTCATGAAAATGTTCGACTTTTTTATCGCCGAAATCCTGTCGTGAAAATTTTCAACTTTTTTGAATCCGAAATACTTCATGAAAATTTTCAACTTTTTTGAAGACGAAATCTATTCATGAAAATTTTCAAGTTTTTTGAATCTGAAATACTTCATGAAAATGTTCGACTTTTTTAACGCCGAAATCCTGTCGTGAAAATTTTCAACTTTTTTGAATCTGAAATACTTCATGAAAATGTTCAACTTTTTTAACGCCGAAATCCTGTCGTGAAAATTTTCAACTTTTTTGAATCCGAAATACTTCATGAAAATTTTCAACTTTTTTGAAGCTGAAATACTTCATGAAAATGTTCGACTTTTTTAAAGTCGAAATCCTGTCGTGAAAATTTTCAACTCTTTTGAAGCCGAAATCTTTTCATGAAAATTTTCAACTTTTTTGAAGCCGAAATCTTTTCATGAAAATTTTCAACTTTTTTGAAGCTGAAATACTTCATGAAAATGTTCGACTTTTTTAAAGCCGAAATCCTGTCGTGAAAATTTTCAACTTTTTTGAATCCGAAATACTTCATGAAAATGTTCGACTTTTTTAAAGCCGAAATCCTGTCTTGAAAATTTTCAACTTTTTTGAATCCGAAATACTTCATGAAAATGTTCAACTTTTTTAAAGCCGAAATCCTGTCGTGAAAATTTTCAACTTTTTTGAAGCCGTAATCTTTTCATGAAAACTTTCAACTCTTTTGAAGCCGAAATCTTTTCATGAAAATTTTCAACTTTTTTGAAGCCGAAATCTTTTCATGAAAATTTTCAACTTTTTTGAAGCTGAAATACTTCATGAAAATGTTCGACTTTTTTAAAGCCGAAATCCTGTCGTGAAAATTTTCAACTTTTTTGAATCCGAAATACTTCATGAAAATGTTCAACTTTTTTAAAGCCGAAATCCTGTCGTGAAAATTTTCAACTTTTTTGAAGCCGTAATCTTTTCATGAAAACTTTCAACTTTTTTGAAGCCGAAATCTTTTCATGAAAATTTTCAACTTTTTTGAAGCTGAAATACTTCATGAAAATGTTTGACTTTTTTAAAGCCGAAATCCTGTCATGAAAATTTTCAACTCTTTTGAAGCCGAAATCTTTTCATGAAAATTTTCAACTTTTTTGAAGCCGAAATCTTTTCATGAAAATTTTCAACTTTTTTTAAGCTGAAATACTTCATGAAAATGTTCGACTTTTTTAAAGCCGAAATCCTGTCGTGAAAATTTTCAACTTTTTTGAATCCGAAATACTTCATGAAAATGTTCGACTTTTTTAAAGCCGAAATCCTGTCTTGAAAATTTTCAACTTTTTTGAAGCCGAAATCTTTTCATGAAAATTTTCAACTTTTTTGAAGCCGAAATCTTTTCATGAAAATTTTCAACTTTTTTGAATCTGAAATACTTCATGAAAATGTTCGACTTTTTTAACGCCGAAATCCTGTCGTGAAAATTTTCAACTTTTTTGAATCCGAAATACTTCATGAAAATGTTCGACTTTTTTAAAGCCGAAATCCTGTCTTGAAAATTTTCAACTTTTTTGAATCCGAAATACTTCATGAAAATGTTCAACTTTTTTAAAGCCGAAATCCTGTCGTGAAAATTTTCAACTTTTTTGAAGCCGTAATCTTTTCATGAAAACTTTCAACTTTTTTGGAGCCGAAATCTTTTCATGAAAATTTTCAACTTTTTTGAAGCTGAAATACTTCATGAAAATGTTTGACTTTTTTAAAGCCGAAATCCTGTCATGAAAATTTTCAACTCTTTTGAAGCCGAAATCTTTTCATGAAAATTTTCAACTTTTTTGAAGCCGAAATCTTTTCATGAAAATTTTCAACTTTTTTGAAGCTGAAATACTTCATGAAAATGTTCGACTTTTTTAAAGCCGAAATCCTGTCGTGAAAATTTTCAACTTTTTTGAATCCGAAATCTTTTCATGAAAATTTTCAACTTTTTTGAATCTGAAATACTTCATGAAAATGTTCGACTTTTTTATCGCCGAAATCCTGTCGTGAAAATTTTCAACTTTTTTGAATCCGAAATACTTCATGAAAATTTTCAACTTTTTTGAAGACGAAATCTATTCATGAAAATTTTCAAGTTTTTTGAATATGAAATACTTCATGAAAATGTTCGACTTTTTTAACGCCGAAATCCTGTCGTGAAAATTTTCAACTTTTTTGAATCCGAAATACTTCATGAAAATGTTCGACTTTTTTAAAGCCGAAATCCTGTCTTGAAAATTTTCAACTTTTTTGAATCCGAAATACTTCATGAAAATGTTTGACTTTTTTAAAGCCGAAATCCTGTCGTGAAAATTTTCAACTCTTTTGAAGCCGAAATCTTTTCATGAAAATTTTCAACTTTTTTGAAGCCGAAATCTTTTCATGAAAATTTTCAACTTTTTTGAAGCTGAAATACTTCATGAAAATGTTCGACTTTTTTAAAGCCGAAATCCTGTCGTGAAAATTTTCAACTTTTTTGAATCCGAAATCTTTTCATGAAAATTTTCAACTTTTTTGAATCTGAAATACTTCATGAAAATGTTCGACTTTTTTATCGCCGAAATCCTGTCGTGAAAATTTTCAACTTTTTTGAATCCGAAATACTTCATGAAAATTTTCAACTTTTTTGAAGACGAAATCTATTCATGAAAATTTTCAAGTTTTTTGAATCTGAAATACTTCATGAAAATGTTCGACTTTTTTAACGCCGAAATCCTGTCGTGAAAATTTTCAACTTTTTTGAATCTGAAATACTTCATGAAAATGTTCAACTTTTTTAACGCCGAAATCCTGTCGTGAAAATTTTCAACTTTTTTGAATCCGAAATACTTCATGAAAATTTTCAACTTTTTTGAAGCTGAAATACTTCATGAAAATGTTCGACTTTTTTAAAGTCGAAATCCTGTCGTGAAAATTTTCAACTCTTTTGAAGCCGAAATCTTTTCATGAAAATTTTCAACTTTTTTGAAGCCGAAATCTTTTCATGAAAATTTTCAACTTTTTTGAAGCTGAAATACTTCATGAAAATGTTCGACTTTTTTAAAGCCGAAATCCTGTCGTGAAAATTTTCAACTTTTTTGAAGCCGAAATCTTTTCATGAAAATTTTCAACTTTTTTGAATCCGAAATACTTCATGAAAATGTTCGACTTTTTTAAAGTCGAAATCCTGTCGTGAAAATTTTCAACTCTTTTGAAGCAGAAATCTTTTCATGAAAATTTTCAACTTTTTTGAAGCCGAAATCTTTTCATGAAAATTTTCAACTTTTTTGAAGCTGAAATACTTCATGAAAATGTTCGACTTTTTTAAAGCCGAAATCCTGTCGTGAAAATTTTCAACTTTTTTGAATCCGAAATACTTCATGAAAATGTTCGACTTTTTTAAAGCCGAAATCCTGTCTTGAAAATTTTCAACTTTTTTGAATCCGAAATACTTCATGAAAATGGTCAACTTTTTTAAAGCCGAAATCCTGTCGTGAAAATTTTCAACTTTTTTGAAGCCGTAATCTTTTCATGAAAACTTTCAACTTTTTTGGAGCCGAAATCTTTTCATGAAAATTTTCAACTTTTTTGAAGCTGAAATACTTCATGAAAATGTTTGACTTTTTTAAAGCCGAAATCCTGTCATGAAAATTTTCAACTCTTTTGAAGCCGAAATCTTTTCATGAAAATTTTCAACTTTTTTGAAGCCGAAATCTTTTCATGAAAATTTTCAACTTTTTTGAAGCTGAAACACTTCATGAAAATGTTCGACTTTTTTAAAGCCGAAATCCTGTCGTGAAAATTTTCAACTTTTTTAAATCCGAAATCTTTTCATGAAAATTTTCAACTTTTTTGAATCTGAAATACTTCATGAAAATGTTCGACTTTTTTATCGCCGAAATCCTGTCGTGAAAATTTTCAACTTTTTTGAATCCGAAATACTTCATGAAAATTTTCAACTTTTTTGAAGACGAAATCTATTCATGAAAATTTTCAAGTTTTTTGAATCTGAAATACTTCATGAAAATGTTCGACTTTTTTAACGCCGAAATCCTGTCGTGAAAATTTTCAACTTTTTTGAATCTGAAATACTTCATGAAAATGTTCATCTTTTTTAACGCCGAAATCCTGTCGTGAAAATTTTCAACTTTTTTGAATCCGAAATACTTCATGAAAATTTTCAACTTTTTTGAAGCTGAAATACTTCATGAAAATGTTCGACTTTTTTAAAGTCGAAATCCTGTCGTGAAAATTTTCAACTCTTTTGAAGCCGAAATCTTTTCATGAAAATTTTCAAGTTTTTTGAAGCCGAAATCTTTTCATGAAAATTTTCAACTTTTTTGAAGCTGAAATACTTCATGAAAATGTTCGACTTTTTTAAAGCCGAAATCCTGTCTTGAAAATTTTCAACTTTTTTGAATCCGAAATACTTCATGAAAATGTTCGACTTTTTTAAAGCCGAAATCCTGTCTTGAAAATTTTCAACTTTTTTGAATCCGAAATACTTCATGAAAATGTTCAACTTTTTTAAAGCCGAAATCCTGTCGTGAAAATTTTCAACTTTTTTGAAGCCGTAATCTTTTCATGAAAACTTTCAACTCTTTTGAAGCCGAAATCTTTTCATGAAAATTTTCAACTTTTTTGAAGCCGAAATCTTTTCATGAAAATTTTCAACTTTTTTGAAGCTGAAATACTTCATGAAAATGTTTGACTTTTTTAAAGCCGAAATCCTGTCATGAAAATTTTCAACTCTTTTGAAGCCGAAATCTTTTCATGAAAATTTTCAACTTTTTTGAAGCCGAAATCTTTTCATGAAAATTTTCAACTTTTTTGAAGCTGAAATACTTCATGAAAATGTTCGACTTTTTTAAAGCCGAAATCCTGTCGTGAAAATTTTCAACTTTTTTGAAGCCGAAATCTTTTCATGAAAATTTTCAACTTTTTTGAATCCGAAATACTTCATGAAAATGTTCGACTTTTTTAAAGTCGAAATCCTGTCGTGAAAATTTTCAACTCTTTTGAAGCAGAAATCTTTTCATGAAAATTTTCAACTTTTTTGAAGCCGAAATCTTTTCATGAAAATTTTCAACTTTTTTGAAGCTGAAATACTTCATGAAAATGTTCGACTTTTTTAAAGCCGAAATCCTGTCGTGAAAATTTTCAACTTTTTTGAATCCGAAATACTTCATGAAAATGTTCGACTTTTTTAAAGCCGAAATCCTGTCTTGAAAATTTTCAACTTTTTTGAATCCGAAATACTTCATGAAAATGGTCAACTTTTTTAAAGCCGAAATCCTGTCGTGAAAATTTTCAACTTTTTTGAAGCCGTAATCTTTTCATGAAAACTTTCAACTTTTTTGGAGCCGAAATCTTTTCATGAAAATTTTCAACTTTTTTGAAGCTGAAATACTTCATGAAAATGTTTGACTTTTTTAAAGCCGAAATCCTGTCATGAAAATTTTCAACTCTTTTGAAGCCGAAATCTTTTCATGAAAATTTTCAACTTTTTTGAAGCCGAAATCTTTTCATGAAAATTTTCAACTTTTTTGAAGCTGAAACACTTCATGAAAATGTTCGACTTTTTTAAAGCCGAAATCCTGTCGTGAAAATTTTCAACTTTTTTAAATCCGAAATCTTTTCATGAAAATTTTCAACTTTTTTGAATCTGAAATACTTCATGAAAATGTTCGACTTTTTTATCGCCGAAATCCTGTCGTGAAAATTTTCAACTTTTTTGAATCCGAAATACTTCATGAAAATTTTCAACTTTTTTGAAGACGAAATCTATTCATGAAAATTTTCAAGTTTTTTGAATCTGAAATACTTCATGAAAATGTTCGACTTTTTTAACGCCGAAATCCTGTCGTGAAAATTTTCAACTTTTTTGAATCTGAAATACTTCATGAAAATGTTCATCTTTTTTAACGCCGAAATCCTGTCGTGAAAATTTTCAACTTTTTTGAATCCGAAATACTTCATGAAAATTTTCAACTTTTTTGAAGCTGAAATACTTCATGAAAATGTTCGACTTTTTTAAAGTCGAAATCCTGTCGTGAAAATTTTCAACTCTTTTGAAGCCGAAATCTTTTCATGAAAATTTTCAAGTTTTTTGAAGCCGAAATCTTTTCATGAAAATTTTCAACTTTTTTGAAGCTGAAATACTTCATGAAAATGTTCGACTTTTTTAAAGCCGAAATCCTGTCTTGAAAATTTTCAACTTTTTTGAATCCGAAATACTTCATGAAAATGTTCGACTTTTTTAAAGCCGAAATCCTGTCTTGAAAATTTTCAACTTTTTTGAAGCCGTAATCTTTTCATGAAAACTTTCAACTCTTTTGAAGCCGAAATCTTTTCATGAAAATTTTCAACTTTTTTGAAGCCGAAATCTTTTCATGAAAATTTTCAACTTTTTTGAAGCTGAAATACTTCATGAAAATGTTCGACTTTTTTAAAGTCGAAATCCTGTCGTGAAAATTTTCAACTCTTTTGAAGCCGAAATCTTTTCATGAAAATTTTCAACTTTTTTGAAGCCGAAATCTTTTCATGAAAATTTTCAACTTTTTTGAAGCTGAAATACTTCATGAAAATGTTCGACTTTTTTAAAGCCGAAATCCTGTCGTGAAAATTTTCAACTTTTTTGAATCCGAAATACTTCATGAAAATGTTCGACTTTTTTAAAGCCGAAATCCTGTCTTGAAAATTTTCAACTTTTTTGAATCCGAAATACTTCATGAAAATGTTCAACTTTTTTAAAGCCGAAATCCTGTCGTGAAAATTTTCAACTTTTTTGAAGCCGTAATCTTTTCATGAAAACTTTCAACTCTTTTGAAGCCGAAATCTTTTCATGAAAATTTTCAACTTTTTTGAAGCCGAAATCTTTTCATGAAAATTTTCAACTTTTTTGAAGCTGAAATACTTCATGAAAATGTTCGACTTTTTTAAAGCCGAAATCCTGTCGTGAAAATTTTCAACTTTTTTGAATCCGAAATACTTCATGAAAATGTTCAACTTTTTTAAAGCCGAAATCCTGTCGTGAAAATTTTCAACTTTTTTGAAGCCGTAATCTTTTCATGAAAACTTTCAACTTTTTTGAAGCCGAAATCTTTTCATGAAAATTTTCAACTTTTTTGAAGCTGAAATACTTCATGAAAATGTTTGACTTTTTTAAAGCCGAAATCCTGTCATGAAAATTTTCAACTCTTTTGAAGCCGAAATCTTTTCATGAAAATTTTCAACTTTTTTGAAGCCGAAATCTTTTCATGAAAATTTTCAACTTTTTTTAAGCTGAAATACTTCATGAAAATGTTCGACTTTTTTAAAGCCGAAATCCTGTCGTGAAAATTTTCAACTTTTTTGAATCCGAAATACTTCATGAAAATGTTCGACTTTTTTAAAGCCGAAATCCTGTCTTGAAAATTTTCAACTTTTTTGAAGCCGAAATCTTTTCATGAAAATTTTCAACTTTTTTGAAGCCGAAATCTTTTCATGAAAATTTTCAACTTTTTTGAATCTGAAATACTTCATGAAAATGTTCGACTTTTTTAACGCCGAAATCCTGTCGTGAAAATTTTCAACTTTTTTGAATCCGAAATACTTCATGAAAATGTTCGACTTTTTTAAAGCCGAAATCCTGTCTTGAAAATTTTCAACTTTTTTGAATCCGAAATACTTCATGAAAATGTTCAACTTTTTTAAAGCCGAAATCCTGTCGTGAAAATTTTCAACTTTTTTGAAGCCGTAATCTTTTCATGAAAACTTTCAACTTTTTTGGAGCCGAAATCTTTTCATGAAAATTTTCAACTTTTTTGAAGCTGAAATACTTCATGAAAATGTTTGACTTTTTTAAAGCCGAAATCCTGTCATGAAAATTTTCAACTCTTTTGAAGCCGAAATCTTTTCATGAAAATTTTCAACTTTTTTGAAGCCGAAA
The DNA here is from genome assembly GCF_963584025.1 of Labrus mixtus. Lineage (NCBI taxonomy): Eukaryota > Metazoa > Chordata > Actinopteri > Labriformes > Labridae > Labrus > Labrus mixtus. The sequence continues at coordinate 841,488 of NC_083630.1, read as the reverse complement.
TCTTTTCATGAAAATTTTCAACTTTTTTGAAGCTGAAATACTTCATGAAAATGTTCGACTTTTTTAAAGCCGAAATCCTGTCGTGAAAATTTTCAACTTTTTTGAATCCGAAATCTTTTCATGAAAATTTTCAACTTTTTTGAATCTGAAATACTTCATGAAAATGTTCGACTTTTTTATCGCCGAAATCCTGTCGTGAAAATTTTCAACTTTTTTGAATCCGAAATACTTCATGAAAATTTTCAACTTTTTTGAAGACGAAATCTATTCATGAAAATTTTCAAGTTTTTTGAATATGAAATACTTCATGAAAATGTTCGACTTTTTTAACGCCGAAATCCTGTCGTGAAAATTTTCAACTTTTTTGAATCCGAAATACTTCATGAAAATGTTCGACTTTTTTAAAGCCGAAATCCTGTCTTGAAAATTTTCAACTTTTTTGAATCCGAAATACTTGATGAAAATGGTCAACTTTTTTAAAGCCGAAATCCTGTCGTGAAAATTTTCAACTTTTTTGAAGCCGTAATCTTTTCATGAAAACTTTCAACTTTTTTGGAGCCGAAATCTTTTCATGAAAATTTTCAACTTTTTTGAAGCTGAAATACTTCATGAAAATGTTTGACTTTTTTAAAGCCGAAATCCTGTCATGAAAATTTTCAACTCTTTTGAAGCCGAAATCTTTTCATGAAAATTTTCAACTTTTTTGAAGCCGAAATCTTTTCATGAAAATTTTCAACTTTTTTGAAGCTGAAATACTTCATGAAAATGTTCGACTTTTTTAAAGCCGAAATCCTGTCGTGAAAATTTTCAACTTTTTTGAATCCGAAATCTTTTCATGAAAATTTTCAACTTTTTTGAATCTGAAATACTTCATGAAAATGTTCGACTTTTTTATCGCCGAAATCCTGTCGTGAAAATTTTCAACTTTTTTGAATCCGAAATACTTCATGAAAATTTTCAACTTTTTTGAAGACGAAATCTATTCATGAAAATTTTCAAGTTTTTTGAATCTGAAATACTTCATGAAAATGTTCGACTTTTTTAACGCCGAAATCCTGTCGTGAAAATTTTCAACTTTTTTGAATCTGAAATACTTCATGAAAATGTTCAACTTTTTTAACGCCGAAATCCTGTCGTGAAAATTTTCAACTTTTTTGAATCCGAAATACTTCATGAAAATTTTCAACTTTTTTGAAGCTGAAATACTTCATGAAAATGTTCGACTTTTTTAAAGTCGAAATCCTGTCGTGAAAATTTTCAACTCTTTTGAAGCCGAAATCTTTTCATGAAAATTTTCAACTTTTTTGAAGCCGAAATCTTTTCATGAAAATTTTCAACTTTTTTGAAGCTGAAATACTTCATGAAAATGTTCGACTTTTTTAAAGCCGAAATCCTGTCGTGAAAATTTTCAACTTTTTTGAAGCCGAAATCTTTTCATGAAAATTTTCAACTTTTTTGAATCCGAAATACTTCATGAAAATGTTCGACTTTTTTAAAGTCGAAATCCTGTCGTGAAAATTTTCAACTCTTTTGAAGCAGAAATCTTTTCATGAAAATTTTCAACTTTTTTGAAGCCGAAATCTTTTCATGAAAATTTTCAACTTTTTTGAAGCTGAAATACTTCATGAAAATGTTCGACTTTTTTAAAGCCGAAATCCTGTCGTGAAAATTTTCAACTTTTTTGAATCCGAAATACTTCATGAAAATGTTCGACTTTTTTAAAGCCGAAATCCTGTCTTGAAAATTTTCAACTTTTTTGAATCCGAAATACTTCATGAAAATGGTCAACTTTTTTAAAGCCGAAATCCTGTCGTGAAAATTTTCAACTTTTTTGAAGCCGTAATCTTTTCATGAAAACTTTCAACTTTTTTGGAGCCGAAATCTTTTCATGAAAATTTTCAACTTTTTTGAAGCTGAAATACTTCATGAAAATGTTTGACTTTTTTAAAGCCGAAATCCTGTCATGAAAATTTTCAACTCTTTTGAAGCCGAAATCTTTTCATGAAAATTTTCAACTTTTTTGAAGCCGAAATCTTTTCATGAAAATTTTCAACTTTTTTGAAGCTGAAACACTTCATGAAAATGTTCGACTTTTTTAAAGCCGAAATCCTGTCGTGAAAATTTTCAACTTTTTTAAATCCGAAATCTTTTCATGAAAATTTTCAACTTTTTTGAATCTGAAATACTTCATGAAAATGTTCGACTTTTTTATCGCCGAAATCCTGTCGTGAAAATTTTCAACTTTTTTGAATCCGAAATACTTCATGAAAATTTTCAACTTTTTTGAAGACGAAATCTATTCATGAAAATTTTCAAGTTTTTTGAATCTGAAATACTTCATGAAAATGTTCGACTTTTTTAACGCCGAAATCCTGTCGTGAAAATTTTCAACTTTTTTGAATCTGAAATACTTCATGAAAATGTTCATCTTTTTTAACGCCGAAATCCTGTCGTGAAAATTTTCAACTTTTTTGAATCCGAAATACTTCATGAAAATTTTCAACTTTTTTGAAGCTGAAATACTTCATGAAAATGTTCGACTTTTTTAAAGTCGAAATCCTGTCGTGAAAATTTTCAACTCTTTTGAAGCCGAAATCTTTTCATGAAAATTTTCAAGTTTTTTGAAGCCGAAATCTTTTCATGAAAATTTTCAACTTTTTTGAAGCTGAAATACTTCATGAAAATGTTCGACTTTTTTAAAGCCGAAATCCTGTCTTGAAAATTTTCAACTTTTTTGAATCCGAAATACTTCATGAAAATGTTCGACTTTTTTAAAGCCGAAATCCTGTCTTGAAAATTTTCAACTTTTTTGAATCCGAAATACTTCATGAAAATGTTCAACTTTTTTAAAGCCGAAATCCTGTCGTGAAAATTTTCAACTTTTTTGAAGCCGTAATCTTTTCATGAAAACTTTCAACTCTTTTGAAGCCGAAATCTTTTCATGAAAATTTTCAACTTTTTTGAAGCCGAAATCTTTTCATGAAAATTTTCAACTTTTTTGAAGCTGAAATACTTCATGAAAATGTTTGACTTTTTTAAAGCCGAAATCCTGTCATGAAAATTTTCAACTCTTTTGAAGCCGAAATCTTTTCATGAAAATTTTCAACTTTTTTGAAGCCGAAATCTTTTCATGAAAATTTTCAACTTTTTTGAAGCTGAAATACTTCATGAAAATGTTCGACTTTTTTAAAGCCGAAATCCTGTCGTGAAAATTTTCAACTTTTTTGAAGCCGAAATCTTTTCATGAAAATTTTCAACTTTTTTGAATCCGAAATACTTCATGAAAATGTTCGACTTTTTTAAAGTCGAAATCCTGTCGTGAAAATTTTCAACTCTTTTGAAGCAGAAATCTTTTCATGAAAATTTTCAACTTTTTTGAAGCCGAAATCTTTTCATGAAAATTTTCAACTTTTTTGAAGCTGAAATACTTCATGAAAATGTTCGACTTTTTTAAAGCCGAAATCCTGTCGTGAAAATTTTCAACTTTTTTGAATCCGAAATACTTCATGAAAATGTTCGACTTTTTTAAAGCCGAAATCCTGTCTTGAAAATTTTCAACTTTTTTGAATCCGAAATACTTCATGAAAATGGTCAACTTTTTTAAAGCCGAAATCCTGTCGTGAAAATTTTCAACTTTTTTGAAGCCGTAATCTTTTCATGAAAACTTTCAACTTTTTTGGAGCCGAAATCTTTTCATGAAAATTTTCAACTTTTTTGAAGCTGAAATACTTCATGAAAATGTTTGACTTTTTTAAAGCCGAAATCCTGTCATGAAAATTTTCAACTCTTTTGAAGCCGAAATCTTTTCATGAAAATTTTCAACTTTTTTGAAGCCGAAATCTTTTCATGAAAATTTTCAACTTTTTTGAAGCTGAAACACTTCATGAAAATGTTCGACTTTTTTAAAGCCGAAATCCTGTCGTGAAAATTTTCAACTTTTTTAAATCCGAAATCTTTTCATGAAAATTTTCAACTTTTTTGAATCTGAAATACTTCATGAAAATGTTCGACTTTTTTATCGCCGAAATCCTGTCGTGAAAATTTTCAACTTTTTTGAATCCGAAATACTTCATGAAAATTTTCAACTTTTTTGAAGACGAAATCTATTCATGAAAATTTTCAAGTTTTTTGAATCTGAAATACTTCATGAAAATGTTCGACTTTTTTAACGCCGAAATCCTGTCGTGAAAATTTTCAACTTTTTTGAATCTGAAATACTTCATGAAAATGTTCATCTTTTTTAACGCCGAAATCCTGTCGTGAAAATTTTCAACTTTTTTGAATCCGAAATACTTCATGAAAATTTTCAACTTTTTTGAAGCTGAAATACTTCATGAAAATGTTCGACTTTTTTAAAGTCGAAATCCTGTCGTGAAAATTTTCAACTCTTTTGAAGCCGAAATCTTTTCATGAAAATTTTCAAGTTTTTTGAAGCCGAAATCTTTTCATGAAAATTTTCAACTTTTTTGAAGCTGAAATACTTCATGAAAATGTTCGACTTTTTTAAAGCCGAAATCCTGTCTTGAAAATTTTCAACTTTTTTGAATCCGAAATACTTCATGAAAATGTTCGACTTTTTTAAAGCCGAAATCCTGTCTTGAAAATTTTCAACTTTTTTGAATCCGAAATACTTCATGAAAATGTTCAACTTTTTTAAAGCCGAAATCCTGTCGTGAAAATTTTCAACTTTTTTGAAGCCGTAATCTTTTCATGAAAACTTTCAACTCTTTTGAAGCCGAAATCTTTTCATGAAAATTTTCAACTTTTTTGAAGCCGAAATCTTTTCATGAAAATTTTCAACTTTTTTGAAGCTGAAATACTTCATGAAAATGTTCGACTTTTTTAAAGCCGAAATCCTGTTGTGAAAATTTTCAACTTTTTTGAATCCGAAATACTTCATGAAAATGTTCAACTTTTTTAAAGCCGAAATCCTGTCGTGAAAATTTTCAACTTTTTTGAAGCCGTAATCTTTTCATGAAAACTTTCAACTTTTTTGAAGCCGAAATCTTTTCATGAAAATTTTCAACTTTTTTGAAGCTGAAATACTTCATGAAAATGTTTGACTTTTTTAAAGCCGAAATCCTGTCATGAAAATTTTCAACTCTTTTGAAGCCGAAATCTTTTCATGAAAATTTTCAACTTTTTTGAAGCCGAAATCTTTTCATGAAAATTTTCAACTTTTTTGAATCCGAAATACTTCATGAAAATGTTCGACTTTTTTAAAGCCGAAATCCTGTCTTGAAAATTTTCAACTTTTTTGAAGCCGAAATCTTTTCATGAAAATTTTCAACTTTTTTGAAGCCGAAATCTTTTCATGAAAATTTTCAACTTTTTTGAATCTGAAATACTTCATGAAAATGTTCGACTTTTTTAACGCCGAAATCCTGTCGTGAAAATTTTCAACTTTTTTGAATCCGAAATACTTCATGAAAATGTTCGACTTTTTTAAAGCCGAAATCCTGTCTTGAAAATTTTCAACTTTTTTGAATCCGAAATACTTCATGAAAATGTTCAACTTTTTTAAAGCCGAAATCCTGTCGTGAAAATTTTCAACTTTTTTGAAGCCGTAATCTTTTCATGAAAACTTTCAACTTTTATGGAGCCGAAATCTTTTCATGAAAATTTTCAACTTTTTTGAAGCTGAAATACTTCATGAAAATGTTCGACTTTTTTAAAGCCGAAATCCTGTCGTGAAAATTTTCAACTTTTTTGAATCCGAAATCTTTTCATGAAAATTTTCAACTTTTTTGAATCTGAAATACTTCATGAAAATGTTCGACTTTTTTATCGCCGAAATCCTGTCGTGAAAATTTTCAACTTTTTTGAAGACGAAATCTATTCATGAAAATTTTCAAGTTTTTTGAATCTGAAATACTTCATGAAAATGTTCGACTTTTTTAACGCCGAAATCCTGTCGTGAAAATTTTCAACTTTTTTGAATCTGAAATACTTCATGAAAATGTTCAACTTTTTTAACGCCGAAATCCTGTCGTGAAAATTTTCAACTTTTTTGAAGCCGAAATACTTCATGAAAATGTTTGACTTTTTTAAAGCCGAAATCCTGTCATGAAAATTTTCAACTCTTTTGAAGCCGAAATCTTTTCATGAAAATTTTCAACTTTTTTGAAGCCGAAATCTTTTCATGAAAATTTTCAACTTTTTTGAATCCGAAATACTTCATGAAAATGTTCGACTTTTTTAAAGCCGAAATCCTGTCTTGAAAATTTTCAACTTTTTTGAAGCCGAAATCTTTTCATGAAAATTTTCAACTTTTTTGAAGCCGAAATCTTTTCATGAAAATTTTCAACTTTTTTGAATCTGAAATACTTCATGAAAATGTTCGACTTTTTTAACGCCGAAATCCTGTCGTGAAAATTTTCAACTTTTTTGAATCCGAAATACTTCATGAAAATGTTCGACTTTTTTAAAGCCGAAATCCTGTCTTGAAAATTTTCAACTTTTTTGAATCCGAAATACTTCATGAAAATGTTCAACTTTTTTAAAGCCGAAATCCTGTCGTGAAAATTTTCAACTTTTTTGAAGCCGTAATCTTTTCATGAAAACTTTCAACTTTTATGAAGCCGAAATCTTTTCATGAAAATTTTCAACTTTTTTGAAGCTGAAATACTTCATGAAAATGTTTGACTTTTTTAAAGCCGAAATCCTGTCATGAAAATTTTCAACTCTTTTGAAGCCGAAATCTTTTCATGAAAATTTTCAACTTTTTTGAAGCCGAAATCTTTTCATGAAAATTTTCAACTTTTTTGAAGCTGAAATACTTCATGAAAATGTTCGACTTTTTTATCGCCGAAATCCTGTCGTGAAAATTTTCAACTTTTTTGAAGACGAAATCTATTCATGAAAATTTTCAAGTTTTTTGAATCTGAAATACTTCATGAAAATGTTCGACTTTTTTAACGCCGAAATCCTGTCGTGAAAATTTTCAACTTTTTTGAATCTGAAATACTTCATGAAAATGTTCAACTTTTTTAACGCCGAAATCCTGTCGTGAAAATTTTCAACTTTTTTGAAGCCGAAATACTTCATGAAAATTTTCAACTTTTTTGAGCTGAAATACTTCATGAAAATGTTCGACTTTTTTAAAGTCGAAATCCTGTCGTGAAAATTTTCAACTCTTTTGAAGCCGAAATCTTTTCATGAAAATTTTCAACTTTTTTGAAGCCGAAATCTTTTCATGAAAATTTTCAACTTTTTTGAAGCTGATATACTTCATGAAAATGTTCGACTTTTTTAAAGCCGAAATTCTGTCTTGAAAATTTTCAACTTTTTTGAATCCGAAATACTTCATGAAAATGTTCGACTTTTTTAAAGCCGAAATCCTGTCTTGAAAATTTTCAACTTTTTTGAATCCGAAATACTTCATGAAAATGTTCAACTTTTTTAAAGCCGAAATCCTGTCGTGAAAATTTTCAACTTTTTTGAAGCCGTAATCTTTTCATGAAAACTTTCAACTCTTTTGAAGCCGAAATCTTTTCATGAAAATTTTCAACTTTTTTGAAGCCGAAATCTTTTCATGAAAATTTTCAACTTTTTTGAAGCTGAAATACTTCATGAAAATGTTTGACTTTTTTAAAGCCGAAATCCTGTCATGAAAATTTTCAACTCTTTTGAAGCCGAAATCTTTTCATGAAAATGTTCAACTTTTTTGAAGCCGAAATCTTTTCATGAAAATTTTCAACTTTTTTTAAGCTGAAATACTTCATGAAAATGTTCGACTTTTTTAAAGCCGAAATCCTGTCGTGAAAATTTTCAACTTTTTTGAATCCGAAATACTTCATGAAAATGTTCGACTTTTTTAAAGCCGAAATCCTGTATTGAAAATTTTCAACTTTTTTGAAGCCGAATTCTTTTCATGAAAATTTTCAAGTTTTTTGAATCTGAAATACTTCATGAAAATGTTCGACTTTTTTAACGCCGAAATCCTGTCGTGAAAATTTTCAACTTTTTTGAATCTGAAATACTTCATGAAAATGTTCATCTTTTTTAACGCCGAAATCCTGTCGTGAAAATTTTCAACTTTTTTGAATCCGAAATACTTCATGAAAATTTTCAACTTTTTTGAAGCTGAAATACTTCATGAAAATGTTCGACTTTTTTAAAGTCGAAATCCTGTCGTGAAAATTTTCAACTCTTTTGAAGCCGAAATCTTTTCATGAAAATTTTCAAGTTTTTTGAAGCCGAAATCTTTTCATGAAAATTTTCAACTTTTTTGAAGCTGAAATACTTCATGAAAATGTTCGACTTTTTTAAAGCCGAAATCCTGTCTTGAAAATTTTCAACTTTTTTGAATCCGAAATACTTCATGAAAATGTTCGACTTTTTTAAAGCCGAAATCCTGTCTTGAAAATTTTCAACTTTTTTGAATCCGAAATACTTCATGAAAATGTTCAACTTTTTTAAAGCCGAAATCCTGTCGTGAAAATTTTCAACTTTTTTGAAGCCGTAATCTTTTCATGAAAACTTTCAACTCTTTTGAAGCCGAAATCTTTTCATGAAAATTTTCAACTTTTTTGAAGCCGAAATCTTTTCATGAAAATTTTCAACTTTTTTGAAGCTGAAATACTTCATGAAAATGTTCGACTTTTTTAAAGCCGAAATCCTGTTGTGAAAATGTTCAACTTTTTTAAATCCGAAATACTTCATGAAAATGTTCAACTTTTTTAAAGCCGAAATCCTGTCGTGAAAATTTTCAACTTTTTTGAAGCCGTAATCTTTTCATGAAAACTTTCAACTTTTTTGAAGCCGAAATCTTTTCATGAAAATTTTCAACTTTTTTGAAGCTGAAATACTTCATGAAAATGTTTGACTTTTTTAAAGCCGAAATCCTGTCATGAAAATTTTCAACGCTTTTGAAGCCGAAATCTTTTCATGAAAATTTTCAACTTTTTTGAAGCCGAAATCTTTTCATGAAAATTTTCAACTTTTTTGAATCCGAAATACTTCATGAAAATGTTCGACTTTTTTAAAGCCGAAATCCTGTCATGAAAATTTTCAACTCTTTTGAAGCCGAAATCTTTTCATGAAAATTTTCAACTTTTTTGAAGCCGAAATCTTTTCATGAAAATTTTCAACTTTTTTGAAGCTGAAATACTTCATGAAAATGTTCGACTTTTTTAAAGCCGAAATCCTGTCGTGAAAATTTTCAACTTTTTTGAATCCGAAATCTTTTCATGAAAATTTTCAACTTTTTTGAATCTGAAATACTTCATGAAAATGTTCGACTTTTTTATCGCCGAAATCCTGTCGTGAAAATTTTCAACTTTTTTGAATCCGAAATACTTCATGAAAATTTTCAACTTTTTTGAAGACGAAATCTATTCATGAAAATTTTCAAGTTTTTTGAATCTGAAATACTTCATGAAAATGTTCGACTTTTTTAACGCCGAAATCCTGTCGTGAAAATTTTCAACTTTTTTGAATCTGAAATACTTCATGAAAATGTTCAACTTTTTTAACGCCGAAATCCTGTCGTGAAAATTTTCAACTTTTTTGAAGCCGAAATACTTCATGAAAATTTTCAACTTTTTTGAGCTGAAATACTTCATGAAAATGTTCGACTTTTTTAAAGTCGAAATCCTGTCGTGAAAATTTTCAACTCTTTTGAAGCCGAAATCTTTTCATGAAAATTTTCAACTTTTTTGAAGCCGAAATCTTTTCATGAAAATTTTCAACTTTTTTGAAGCTGATATACTTCATGAAAATGTTCGACTTTTTTAAAGCCGAAATCCTGTCTTGAAAATTTTCAACTTTTTTGAATCCGAAATACTTCATGAAAATGTTCGACTTTTTTAAAGCCGAAATCCTGTCTTGAAAATTTTCAACTTTTTTGAATCCGAAATACTTCATGAAAATGTTCAACTTTTTTAAAGCCGAAATCCTGTCGTGAAAATTTTCAACTTTTTTGAAGCCGTAATCTTTTCATGAAAACTTTCAACTCTTTTGAAGCCGAAATCTTTTCATGAAAATTTTCAACTTTTTTGAAGCCGAAATCTTTTCATGAAAATTTTCAACTTTTTTGAAGCTGAAATACTTCATGAAAATGTTTGACTTTTTTAAAGCCGAAATCCTGTCATGAAAATTTTCAACTCTTTTGAAGCCGAAATCTTTTCATGAAAATTTTCAACTTTTTTGAAGCCGAAATCTTTTCATGAAAATTTTCAACTTTTTTTAAGCTGAAATACTTCATGAAAATGTTCGACTTTTTTAAAGCCGAAATCCTGTCGTGAAAATTTTCAACTTTTTTGAATCCGAAATACTTCATGAAAATGTTCGACTTTTTTAAAGCCGAAATCCTGTCTTGAAAATTTTCAACTTTTTTGAAGCCGAAATCTTTTCATGAAAATTTTCAACTTTTTTGAATCTGAAATACTTCATGAAAATGTTCGACTTTTTTAACGCCGAAATCCTGTCGTGAAAATTTTCAACTTTTTTGAATCCGAAATACTTCATGAAAATTTTCAACTTTTTTGAAGCCGAAATCCTGTCGTGAAAATTTTCAACTTTTTTGAAGCCGAAATCTTTTCATGAAAATTTTCAACTTTTTTGAATCTGAAATACTTCATGAAAATGTTCGACTTTTTTAACGCCGAAATCCTGTCGTGAATATTTTCAACTTTTTGAATCCGAAATACTTCATGAAAATGTTCGACTTTTTTAAAGTCGAAATCCTGTCGTGAAAATTTTCAACTCTTTTGAAGCCGAAATCTTTTCATGAAAATTTTCAACTTTTTTGAAGCCGAAATCTTTTCATGAAAATTTTCAACTTTTTTGAAGCTGAAATACTTCATGAAAATGTTCGACTTTTTTAAAGCCGAAATCCTGTCGTGAAAATTTTCAACTTTTTTGAATCCGAAATACTTCATGAAAATGTTCGACTTTTTTAAAGCCGAAATCCTGTCTTGAAAATTTTCAACTTTTTTGAATCCGAAATCTTTTCATGAAAATTTTCAACTTTTTTGAAGCCGAAATCTTTTCATGAAAATTTTCAACTTTTTTGAATCTGAAATACTTCATGAAAATGTTCAACTTTTTTAACGCCGAAATCCTGTCGTGAAAATTTTCAACTCTTTTGAAGCCGAAATCTTTTCATGAAAATTTTCAACTTTTTTGAAGCCGAAATCTTTTCATTAAAATTTTCAACTTTTTTGAAGCCGAAATCTTTTCATGAAAATTTTTAACTTTTTTGAATCCGAAATACTTCATGAAAATGTTCGACTTTTTTAAAGTCGAAATCCTGTCGTGAAAATTTTCAACTCTTTTGAAGCAGAAATCTTTTCATGAAAATTTTCAACTTTTTTGAAGCCGAAATCTTTTCATGAAAATTTTCAACTTTTTTGAAGCTGAAATACTTCATGAAAATGTTCGACTTTTTTAAAGCCGAAATCCTGTCGTGAATATTTTCAACTTTTTGAATCCGAAATACTTCATGAAAATGTTCGACTTTTTTAAAGTCGAAATCCTGTCGTGAAAATTTTCAACTCTTTTGAAGCCGAAATCTTTTCATGAAAATTTTCAACTTTTTTGAAGCCGAAATCTTTTCATGAAAATTTTCAACTTTTTTGAAGCTGAAATACTTCATGAAAATGTTCGACTTTTTTAAAGCCGAAATCCTGTCGTGAAAATTTTCAACTTTTTTGAATCCGAAATACTTCATGAAAATGTTCGACTTTTTTAAAGCCGAAATCCTGTCTTGAAAATTTTCAACTTTTTTGAATCCGAAATCTTTTCATGAAAATTTTCAACTTTTTTGAAGCCGAAATCTTTTCATGAAAATTTTCAACTTTTTTGAATCTGAAATACTTCATGAAAATGTTCAACTTTTTTAACGCCGAAATCCTGTCGTGAAAATTTTCAACTCTTTTGAAGCCGAAATCTTTTCATGAAAATTTTCAACTTTTTTGAAGCCGAAATCTTTTCATTAAAATTTTCAACTTTTTTGAAGCCGAAATCTTTTCATGAAAATTTTTAACTTTTTTGAATCCGAAATACTTCATGAAAATGTTCGACTTTTTTAAAGTCGAAATCCTGTCGTGAAAATTTTCAACTCTTTTGAAGCAGAAATCTTTTCATGAAAATTTTCAACTTTTTTGAAGCCGAAATCTTTTCATGAAAATTTTCAACTTTTTTGAAGCTGAAATACTTCATGAAAATGTTCGACTTTTTTAAAGCCGAAATCCTGTCGTGAAAATTTTCAACTTTTTTGAATCCGAAATACTTCATGAAAATGTTCGACTTTTTTAAAGCCGAAATCCTGTCTTGAAAATTTTCAACTTTTTTGAATCCGAAATACTTCATGAAAATGGTCAACTTTTTTAAAGCCGAAATCCTGTCGTGAAAATTTTCAACTTTTTTGAAGCCGTAATCTTTTCATGAAAACTTTCAACTTTTTTGGAGCCGAAACCTTTTCATGAAAATTTTCAACTTTTTTGAAGCTGAAATACTTCATGAAAATGTTTGACTTTTTTAAAGCCGAAATCCTGTCATGAAAATTTTCAACTCTTTTGAAGCCGAAATCTTTTCATGAAAATTTTCAACTTTTTTGAAGCCGAAATCTTTTCATGAAAATTTTCAACTTTTTTGAAGCTGAAACACTTCATGAAAATGTTCGACTTTTTTAAAGCCGAAATCCTGTCGTGAAAATTTTCAACTTTTTTGAATCCGAAATCTTTTCATGAAAATTTTCAACTTTTTTGAATCTGAAATACTTCATGAAAATGTTCGACTTTTTTATCGCCGAAATCCTGTCGTGAAAATTTTCAACTTTTTTGAATCCGAAATACTTCATGAAAATTTTCAACTTTTTTGAAGACGAAATCTTTTCATGAAAATTTTCAAGTTTTTTGAATCTGAAATACTTCATGAAAATGTTCGACTTTTTTAACGCCGAAATCCTGTCGTGAAAATTTTCAACTTTTTTGAATCTGAAATACTTCATGAAAATGTTCAACTTTTTTAACGCCGAAATCCTGTCGTGAAAATTTTCAACTTTTTTGAATCCGAAATACTTCATGAAAATTTTCAACTTTTTTGAAGCTGAAATACTTCATGAAAATGTTCGACTTTTTTAAAGCCGAAATCCTGTCTTGAAAATTTTCAACTTTTTTGAATCCGAAATACTTCATGAAAATGTTCGACTTTTTTAAAGTCGAAATCCTGTCTTGAAAATTTTCAACTTTTTTGAATCCGAAATACTTCATGAAAATGTTCAACTTTTTTAAAGCCGAAATCCTGTCGTGAAAATTTTCAACTTTTTTGAAGCCGTAATCTTTTCATGAAAACTTTCAACTCTTTTGAAGCCGAAATCTTTTCATGAAAATTTTCAACTTTTTTGAAGCCGAAATCTTTTCATGAAAATTTTCAACTTTTTTGAAGCTGAAATACTTCATGAAAATGTTCGACTTTTTTAAAGCCGAAATCCTGTCGTGAAAATTTTCAACTTTTTTGAATCCGAAATACTTCATGAAAATATTCAACTTTTTTAAAGCCGAAATCCTGTCGTGAAAATTTTCAACTTTTTTGAAGCCGTAATCTTTTCATGAAAAATTTCAACTTTTTTGAAGCCGAAATCTTTTCATGAAAATTTTCAACTTTTTTGAAGCTGAAATACTTCATGAAAATGTTCAACTTTTTTAAAGCCGAAATCCTGTCATGAAAATTTTCAACTCTTTTGAAGCCGAAATCTTTTCATGAAAATTTTCAACGTTTTTGAAGCCGAAATCTTTTCATGAAAATTTTCAACTTTTTTGAATCCGAAATACTTCATGAAAATGTTCGACTTTTTTAAAGCCGAAATCCTGTCTTGAAAATTTTCAACTTTTTTGAAGCCGAAATCTTTTCATGAAAATTTTCAACTTTTTTGAAGTCGAAATCTTTTCATGAAAATTTTCAACTTTTTTGAATCTGAAATACTTCATGAAAATGTTCGACTTTTTTAACGCCGAAATCCTGTCGTGAAAATTTTCAACTTTTTTGAATCCGAAATACTTCATGAAAATGTTCGACTTTTTTAAAGCCGAAATCCTGTCTTGAAAATTTTCAACTTTTTTGAATCCGAAATACTTCATGAAAATGTTCAACTTTTTTAAAGCCGAAATCCTGTCGTGAAAATTTTCAACTTTTTTGAAGCCGTAATCTTTTCATGAAAACTTTCAACTTTTTTGGAGCCGAAATCTTTTCATGAAAATTTTCAACTTTTTTGAAGCTGAAATACTTCATGAAAATGTTTGACTTTTTTAAAGCCGAAATCCTGTCATGAAAATTTTCAACTCTTTTGAAGCCGAAATCTTTTCATGAAAATTTTCAACTTTTTTGAAGCCGAAATCTTTTCATGAAAATTTTCAACTTTTTTGAAGCTGAAATACTTCATGAAAATGTTCGACTTTTTTAAAGCCGAAATCCTGTCGTGAAAATTTTCAACTTTTTTGAATCCGAAATACTTCATGAAAATGTTCGACTTTTTTAAAGCCGAAATCCTGTCTTGAAAATTTTCAACTTTTTTGAAGCCGAAATCTTTTCATGAAAATTTTCAACTTTTTTGAATCTGAAATACTTCATGAAAATGTTCGACTTTTTTAACGCCGAAATCCTGTCGTGAAAATTTTCAACTTTTTTGAAGCCGAAATACTTCATGAAAATTTTCAACTTTTTTGAAGCCGAAATCCTGTCGTGAAAATTTTCAACTTTTTTGAAGCCGAAATCTTTTCATGAAAATTTTCAACTTTTTTGAATCTGAAATACTTCATGAAAATGTTCGACTTTTTTAACGCCGAAATCCTGTCGTGAATATTTTCAACTTTTTGAATCCGAAATACTTCATGAAAATGTTCGACTTTTTTAAAGTCGAAATCCTGTCGTGAAAATTTTCAACTCTTTTGAAGCCGAAATCTTTTCATGAAAATTTTCAACTTTTTTGAAGCCGAAATCTTTTCATGAAAATTTTCAACTTTTTTGAAGCTGAAATACTTCATGAAAATGTTCGACTTTTTTGAAGCCGAAATCTTTTCATTAAAATTTTCAACTTTTTTGAAGCCGAAATCTTTTCATGAAAATTTTAAACTTTTTTGAATCCGAAATACTTCATGAAAATGTTCGACTTTTTTAAAGTCGAAATCCTGTCGTGAAAATTTTCAACTCTTTTGAAGCAGAAATCTTTTCATGAAAATTTTCAACTTTTTTGAAGCCGAAATCTTTTCATGAAAATTTTCAACTTTTTTGAAGCTGAAATACTTCATGAAAATGTTCGACTTTTTTAAAGCCGAAATCCTGTCGTGAAAATTTTAAACTTTTTTGAATCCGAAATACTTCATGAAAATGTTCGACTTTTTTAAAGCCGAAATCCTGTCTTGAAAATTTTCAACTTTTTTGAATCCGAAATACTTCATGAAAATGGTCAACTTTTTTAAAGCCGAAATCCTGTCGTGAAAATTTTCAACTTTTTTGAAGCCGTAATCTTTTCATGAAAACTTTCAACTTTTTTGGAGCCGAAATCTTTTCATGAAAATTTTCAACTTTTTTGAAGCTGAAATACTTCATGAAAATGTTCGACTTTTTTATCGCCGAAATCCTGTCGTGAAAATTTTCAACTTTTTTGAATCCGAAATACTTCATGAAAATTTTCAACTTTTTTGAAGACGAAATCTATTCATGAAAATTTTCAAGTTTTTTGAATCTGAAATACTTCATGAAAATGTTCGACTTTTTTAACGCCGAAATCCTGTCGTGAAAATTTTCAACTTTTTTGAATCTGAAATACTTCATGAAAATGTTCAACTTTTTTAACGCCGAAATCCTGTCGTGAAAATTTTCAACTTTTTTGAATCCGAAATACTTCATGAAAATTTTCAACTTTTTTGAAGCTGAAATACTTCATGAAAATGTTCGACTTTTTTAAAGTCGAAATCCTGTCGTGAAAATTTTCAACTCTTTTGAAGCCGAAATCTTTTCATGAAAATTTTCAACTTTTTTGATGCCGAAATCTTTTCATGAAAATTTTCAACTTTTTTGAAGCTGAAATACTTCATGAAAATGTTTGACTTTTTTAAAGCCGAAATCCTGTCATGAAAATTTTCAACTCTTTTGAAGCCGAAATCTTTTCATGAAAATTTTCAACTTTTTTGAAGCCGAAATCTTTTCATGAAAATTTTCAACTTTTTTGAAGCTGAAATACTTCATGAAAATGTTCGACTTTTTTAAAGCCGAAATCCTGTCGTGAAAATTTTCAACTTTTTTGACTCCGAAATACTTCATGAAAATGTTCGACTTTTTTAAAGCCGAAATCCTGTCTTGAAAATTTTCAACTTTTTTGAAGCCGAAATCTTTTCATGAAAATTTTCAACTTTTTTGAATCTGAAATACTTCATGAAAATGTTCGACTTTTTTAACGCCGAAATCCTGTCGTGAAAATTTTCAACTTTTTTGAAGCCGAAATACTTCATGAAAATTTTCAACTTTTTTGAAGCCGAAATCCTGTCGTGAAAATTTTCAACTTTTTTGAAGCCGAAATCTTTTCATGAAAATTTTCAACTTTTTTGAATCTGAAATACTTCATGAAAATGTTCGACTTTTTTAACGCCGAAATCCTGTCGTGAATATTTTCAACTTTTTGAATCCGAAATACTTCATGAAAATGTTCGACTTTTTTAAAGTCGAAATCCTGTCGTGAAAATTTTCAACTCTTTTGAAGCCGAAATCTTTTCATGAAAATTTTCAACTTTTTTGAAGCCGAAATCTTTTCATGAAAATTTTCAACTTTTTTGAAGCTGAAATACTTCATGAAAATGTTCGACTTTTTTGAAGCCGAAATCTTTTCATTAAAATTTTCAACTTTTTTGAAGCCGAAATCTTTTCATGAAAATTTTAAACTTTTTTGAATCCGAAATACTTCATGAAAATGTTCGACTTTTTTAAAGTCGAAATCCTGTCGTGAAAATTTTCAACTCTTTTGAAGCAGAAATCTTTTCATGAAAATTTTCAACTTTTTTGAAGCCGAAATCTTTTCATGAAAATTTTCAACTTTTTTGAAGCTGAAATACTTCATGAAAATGTTCGACTTTTTTAAAGCCGAAATCCTGTCGTGAAAATTTTAAACTTTTTTGAATCCGAAATACTTCATGAAAATGTTCGACTTTTTTAAAGCCGAAATCCTGTCTTGAAAATTTTCAACTTTTTTGAATCCGAAATACTTCATGAAAATGGTCAACTTTTTTAAAGCCGAAATCCTGTCGTGAAAATTTTCAACTTTTTTGAAGCCGTAATCTTTTCATGAAAACTTTCAACTTTTTTGGAGCCGAAATCTTTTCATGAAAATTTTCAACTTTTTTGAAGCTGAAATACTTCATGAAAATGTTTGACTTTTTTAAAGCCGAAATCCTGTCATGAAAATTTTCAACTCTTTTGAAGCCGAAATCTTTTCATGAAAATTTTCAACTTTTTTGAAGCCGAAATCTTTTCATGAAAATTTTCAACTTTTTTGAAGCTGAAACACTTCATGAAAATGTTCGACTTTTTTAAAGCCGAAATCCTGTCGTGAAAATTTTCAACTTTTTTGAATCCGAAATCTTTTCATGAAAATTTTCAACTTTTTTGAATCTGAAATACTTCATGAAAATGTTCGACTTTTTTATCGCCGAAATCCTGTCGTGAAAATTTTCAACTTTTTTGAATCCGAAATACTTCATGAAAATTTTCAACTTTTTTGAAGACGAAATCTATTCATGAAAATTTTCAAGTTTTTTGAATCTGAAATACTTCATGAAAATGTTCGACTTTTTTAACGCCGAAATCCTGTCGTGAAAATTTTCAACTTTTTTGAATCTGAAATACTTCATGAAAATGTTCAACTTTTTTAACGCCGAAATCCTGTCGTGAAAATTTTCAACTTTTTTGAATCCGAAATACTTCATGAAAATTTTCAACTTTTTTGAAGCTGAAATACTTCATGAAAATGTTCGACTTTTTTAAAGTCGAAATCCTGTCGTGAAAATTTTCAACTCTTTTGAAGCCGAAATCTTTTCATGAAAATTTTCAAGTTTTTTGAAGCCGAAATCTTTTCATGAAAATTTTCAACTTTTTTGAAGCTGAAATACTTCATGAAAATGTTCGACTTTTTTAAAGCCGAAATCCTGTCTTGAAAATTTTCAACTTTTTTGAATCCGAAATACTTCATGAAAATGTTCGACTTTTTTAAAGCCGAAATCCTGTCTTGAAAATTTTCAACTTTTTTGAATCCGAAATACTTCATGAAAATGTTCAACTTTTTTAAAGCCGAAATCCTGTCGTGAAAATTTTCAACTTTTTTGAAGCCGTAATCTTTTCATGAAAACTTTCAACTCTTTTGAAGCCGAAATCTTTTCATGAAAATTTTCAACTTTTTTGAAGCCGAAATCTTTTCATGAAAATTTTCAACTTTTTTGAAGCTGAAATACTTCATGAAAATGTTCGACTTTTTTAAAGCCGAAATCCTGTCGTGAAAATTTTCAACTTTTTTGAATCCGAAATACTTCATGAAAATGTTCAACTTTTTTAAAGCCGAAATCCTGTCGTGAAAATTTTCAACTTTTTTGAAGCCGTAATCTTTTCATGAAAACTTTCAACTTTTTTGAAGCCGAAATCTTTTCATGAAAATTTTCAACTTTTTTGAAGCTGAAATACTTCATGAAAATGTTTGACTTTTTTAAAGCCGAAATCCTGACATGAAAATTTTCAACTCTTTTGAAGCCGAAATCTTTTCATGAAAATTTTCAACTTTTTTGAAGCCGAAATCTTTTCATGAAAATTTTCAACTTTTTTGAATCCGAAATACTTCATGAAAATGTTCGACTTTTTTAAAGCCGAAATCCTGTCTTGAAAATTTTCAACTTTTTTGAAGCCGAAATCTTTTCATGAAAATTTTCAACTTTTTTGAAGCCGAAATCTTTTCATGAAAATTTTCAACTTTTTTGAATCTGAAATACTTCATGAAAATGTTCGACTTTTTTAACGCCGAAATCCTGTCGTGAAAATTTTCAACTTTTTTGAATCCGAAATACTTCATGAAAATGTTCGACTTTTTTAAAGCCGAAATCCTGTCTTGAAAATTTTCAACTTTTTTGAATCCGAAATACTTCATGAAAATGTTCAACTTTTTTAAAGCCGAAATCCTGTCGTGAAAATTTTCAACTTTTTTGAAGCCGTAATCTTTTCATGAAAACTTTCAACTTTTTTGGAGCCGAAATCTTTTCATGAAAATTTTCAACTTTTTTGAAGCTGAAATACTTCATGAAAATGTTTGACTTTTTTAAAGCCGAAATCCTGTCATGAAAATTTTCAACTCTTTTGAAGCCGAAATCTTTTCATGAAAATTTTCAACTTTTTTGAAGCCGAAATCTTTTCATGAAAATTTTCAACTTTTTTGAAGCTGAAATACTTCATGAAAATGTTCGACTTTTTTAAAGCCGAAATCCTGTCGTGAAAATTTTCAACTTTTTTGAATCCGAAATCTTTTCATGAAAATTTTCAACTTTTTTGAATCTGAAATACTTCATGAAAATGTTCGACTTTTTTATCGCCGAAATCCTGTCGTGAAAACTTTCAACTTTTTTGAAGCCGAAATCTTTTCATGAAAATTTTCAACTTTTTTGAAGCTGAAATACTTCATGAAAATGTTTGACTTTTTTAAAGCCGAAATCCTGTCATGAAAATTTTCAACTCTTTGTAAGCCGAAATCTTTTCATGAAAATTTTCAACTTTTTTGAAGCCGAAATCTTTTCATGAAAATTTTCAACTTTTTTGAATCCGAAATACTTCATGAAAATGTTCGACTTTTTTAAAGCCGAAATCCTGTCTTGAAAATTTTCAACTTTTTTGAAGCCGAAATCTTTTCATGAAAATTTTCAACTTTTTTGAAGCCGAAATCTTTTCATGAAAATTTTCAACTTTTTTGAATCTGAAATACTTCATAAAAATGTTCGACTTTTTTAACGCCGAAATCCTGTCGTGAAAATGTTCAACTTTTTTGAATCCGAAATACTTCATGAAAATGTTCAACTTTTTTAAAGCCGAAATCCTGTCTTGAAAATTTTCAACTTTTTTGAATCCGAAATACTTCATGAAAATGTTGAACTTTTTTAAAGCCGAAATCCTGTCGTGAAAATTTTCAACTTTTTTGAAGCCGTAATCTTTTCATGAAAACTTTCAACTTTTTTGGAGCCGAAATCTTTTCATGAAAATTTTCAACTTTTTTGAGGCTGAAATACTTCATGAAAATGTTTGACTTTTTTAAAGCCGAAATCCTGTCATGAAAATTTTCAACTCTTTTGAAGCCGAAATCTTTTCATGAAAATTTTCAACTTTTTTGAAGCCGAAATCTTTTCATGAAAATTTTCAACTTTTTTGAAGCTGAAATACTTCATGAAAATGTTCGACTTTTTTAAAGCCGAAATCCTGTCGTGAAAATTTTCAACTTTTTTGAATCCGAAATCTTTTCATGAAAATTTTCAACTTTTTTGAATCTGAAATACTTCATGAAAATGTTCGACTTTTTTATCGCCGAAATCCTGTCGTGAAAATTTTCAACTTTTTTGAATCCGAAATACTTCATGAAAATTTTCAACTTTTTTGAAGACGAAATCTATTCATGAAAATTTTCAAGTTTTTTGAATCTGAAATACTTCATGAAAATGTTCGACTTTTTTAACGCCGAAATCCTGTCGTGAAAATTTTCAACTTTTTTGAATCTGAAATACTTCATGAAAATGTTCAACTTTTTTAACGCCGAAATCCTGTCGTGAAAATTTTCAACTTTTTTGAAGCCGAAATACTTCATGAAAATTTTAAACTTTTTTGAAGCTGAAATACTTCATGAAAATGTTCGACTTTTTTAAAGTCGAAATCCTGTCGTGAAAATTTTCAACTCTTTTGAAGCCGAAATCTTTTCATGAAAATTTTCAACTTTTTTGAAGCCGAAATCTTTTCATGAAAATTTTCAACTTTTTTGAAGCTGATATACTTCATGAAAATGTTCGACTTTTTTAAAGCCGAAATCCTGTCGTGAAAATTTTCAACTTTTTTGAATCCGAAATACTTCATGAAAATGTTCGACTTTTTTAAAGCCGAAATCCTGTCTTGAAAATTTTCAACTTTTTTGAATCCGAAATACTTCATGAAAATGTTCAACTTTTTTAAAGACGAAATCCTGTCGTGAAAATTTTCAACTTTTTTGAAGCCGTAATCTTTTCATGAAAACTTTCAACTCTTTTGAAGCCGAAATCTTTTCATGAAAATTTTCAACTTTTTTGAAGCCGAAATCTTTTCATGAAAATTTTCAACTTTTTTGAAGCTGAAATATTTCATGAAAATGTTTGACTTTTTTAAAGCCGAAATCCTGTCATGAAAATTTTCAACTCTTTTGAAGCCGAAATCTTTTCATGAAAATTTTCAACTTTTTTGAAGCCGAAATCTTTTCATGAAAATTTTCAACTTTTTTTAAGCTGAAATACTTCATGAAAATGTTCGACTTTTTTAAAGCCGAAATCCTGTCGTGAAAATTTTCAACTTTTTTGAATCCGAAATACTTCATAAAAATGTTCGACTTTTTTAAAGCCGAAATCCTGTCTTGAAAATTTTCAACTTTTTTGAAGCCGAAATCTTTTCATGAAAATTTTCAACTTTTTTGAATCTGAAATACTTCATGAAAATGTTCGACTTTTTTAACGCCGAAATCCTGTCGTGAAAATTTTCAACTTTTTTGAATCCGAAATACTTCATGAAAATTTTCAACTTTTTTGAAGCCGAAATCCTGTCGTGAAAATTTTCAACTTTTTTGAAGCCGAAATCTTTTCATGAAAATTTTCAACTTTTTTGAAGCCGAAATCTTTTCATGAAAATTTTCAACTTTTTTGAATCTGAAATACTTCATGAAAATGTTCAACTTTTTTAACGCCGAAATCCTGTCGTGAAAATTTTCAACTTTTTTGAATCCGAAATACTTCATGAAAATGTTCGACTTTTTTAAAGCCGAAATCCTGTCTTGAAAATTTTCGACTTTTTTAAAGTCGAAATCCTGTCGTGAAAATTTTCAACTCTTTTGAAGCCGAAATCTTTTCATGAAAATTTTCAACTTTTTTGAAGCCGAAATCTTTTCATGAAAATTTTCAACTTTTTTGAAGCTGAAATACTTCATGAAAATGTTCGACTTTTTTAAAGCCGAAATCCTGTCTTGAAAATTTTCGACTTTTTTAAAGTCGAAATCCTGTCGTGAAAATTTTCAACTCTTTTGAAGCCGAAATCTTTTCATGAAAATTTTCAACTTTTTTGAAGCCGAAATCTTTTCATGAAAATTTTCAACTTTTTTGAAGCTGAAATACTTCATGAAAATGTTCGACTTTTTTAAAGCCGAAATCCTGTCCTGAAAATTTTCAACTTTTTTGAATCCGAAATACTTCATGAAAATGTTCGACTTTTTTAAAGCCGAAATCCTGCCTTGAAAATTTTCAACTTTTTTGAATCCGAAATACTTCATGAAAATGTTCGACTTTTGTAAAGCCGAAATCCAGTCGTGAAAATTTTCAACTTTTTTGAAGCCGAAATCTTTTCATGAAAATTTTCAACTTTTTTGAAGCCGAAATCTTTTCATGAAAATTTTCAACTTTTTTGAATCTGAAATACTTCATGAAAATGTTCAACTTTTTTAACGCCGAAATCCTGTCGTGAAAATTTTCAACTTTTTTGAATCCGAAATACTTCATGAAAATGTTCGACTTTTTTAAAGCCGAAATCCTGTCTTGAAAATTTTCGACTTTTTTAAAGTCGAAATCCTGTCGTGAAAATTTTCAACTCTTTTGAAGCCGAAATCTTTTCATGAAAATTTTCAACTTTTTTGAAGCCGAAATCTTTTCATGAAAATTTTCAACTTTTTTGAAGCTGAAATACTTCATGAAAATGTTCGACTTTTTTAAAGCCGAAATCCTGTCTTGAAAATTTTCGACTTTTTTAAAGTCGAAATCCTGTCGTGAAAATTTTCAACTCTTTTGAAGCCGAAATCTTTTCATGAAAATTTTCAACTTTTTTGAAGCCGAAATCTTTTCATGAAAATTTTCAACTTTTTTGAAGCTGAAATACTTCATGAAAATGTTCGACTTTTTTAAAGCCGAAATCCTGTCGTGAAAATTTTCAACTTTTTTGAATCCGAAATACTTCATGAAAATGTTCGACTTTTTTAAAGCCGAAATCCTGTCTTGAAAATTTTCAACTTTTTTGAATCCGAAATACTTCATGAAAATGTTCAACTTTTTTAAAGCCGAAATCCTGTCGTGAAAATTTTCAACTTTTTTGAAGCCGTAATCTTTTCATGAAAACTTTCAACTTTTTTGAAGCCGAAATCTTTTCATGAAAATTTTCAACTTTTTTGAAGCTGAAATACTTCATGAAAATGTTTGACTTTTTTAAAGCCGAAATCCTGTCATGAAAATTTTCAACTTTTTTGAATCCGAAATACTTCATGAAAATGTTCGACTTTTTTAAAGCCGAAATCCTGTCTTGAAAATTTTCAACTTTTTTGAATCCGAAATACTTCATGAAAATGTTCAACTTTTTTAAAGCCGAAATCCTGTCGTGAAAATTTTCAACTTTTTTGAAGCCGTAATCTTTTCATGAAAACTTTCAACTTTTTTGAAGCCGAAATCTTTTCATGAAAATTTTCAACTTTTTTGAAGCTGAAATACTTCATGAAAATGTTTGACTTTTTTAAAGCCGAAATCCTGTCATGAAAATTTTCAACTCTTTTGAAGCCGAAATCTTTTCATGAAAATTTTCAACTTTTTTGAATCCGAAATACTTCATGAAAATTTTCAACTTTTTTGAAGCTGAAATACTTCATGAAAATGTTCGACTTTTTTAAAGTCGAAATCCTGTCGTGAAAATTTTCAACTCTTTTGAAGCCGAAATCTTTTCATGAAAATTTTCAACTTTTTTGAATCCGAAATACTTCATGAAAATTTTCAACTTTTTTGAAGCTGAAATACTTCATGAAAATGTTCGACTTTTTTAAAGTCGAAATCCTGTCGTGAAAATTTTCAACTCTTTTGAAGCCGAAATCTTTTCATGAAAATTTTCAACTTTTTTAACGCCGAAATCCTGTCGTGAATATTTTCAACTTTTTTGAATCCGAAATACTTCATGAAAATGTTCGACTTTTTTAAAGTCGAAATCCTGTCGTGAAAATTTTCAACTCTTTTGAAGCCGAAATCTTTTCATGAAAATTTTCAACTTTTTTGAAGCCGAAATCTTTTCATGAAAATTTTCAACTTTTTTGAAGCTGAAATACTTCATGAAAATGTTCGACTTTTTTAAAGCCGAAATCCTGTCGTGAAAATTTTCAACTTTTTTGAATCCGAAATACTTCATGAAAATGTTCGACTTTTTTAAAGCCGAAATCCTGTCTTGAAAATTTTCAACTTTTTTGAATCCGAAATCTTTTCATGAAAATTTTCAACTTTTTTGAAGCCGAAATCTTTTCATGAAAATTTTCAACTTTTTTGAATCTGAAATACTTCATGAAAATGTTCAACTTTTTTAACGCCGAAATCCTGTCGTGAAAATTTTCAACTTTTTTGAATCCGAAATACTTCATGAAAATTTTCAACTTTTTTGAAGCTGAAATACTTCATGAAAATGTTCGACTTTTTTAAAGCCGAAATCCAGTCGTGAAAATTTTCAACTTTTTTGAAGCCGAAATCTTTTCATGAAAATTTTCAACTTTTTTGAAGCCGAAATCTTTTCATGAAAATTTTCAACTTTTTTGAATCTGAAATACTTCATGAAAATGTTCAACTTTTTTAACGCCGAAATCCTGTCGTGAAAATTTTCAACTTTTTTGAATCCGAAATACTTCATGAAAATGTTCGACTTTTTTAAAGCCGAAATCCTGTCTTGAAAATTTTCGACTTTTTTAAAGTCGAAATCCTGTCGTGAAAATTTTCAACTCTTTTGAAGCCGAAATCTTTTCATGAAAATTTTCAACTTTTTTGAAGCCGAAATCTTTTCATGAAAATTTTCAACTTTTTTGAAGCTGAAATACTTCATGAAAATGTTCGACTTTTTTAAAGCCGAAATCCTGTCGTGAAAATTTTCAACTTTTTTGAATCCGAAATACTTCATGAAAATGTTCGACTTTTTTAAAGCCGAAATCCTGTCTTGAAAATTTTCAACTTTTTTGAATCCGATATACTTCATGAAAATGTTCGACTTTTTTAAAGCCGAAATCCAGTCGTGAAAATTTTCAACTTTTTTGAAGCCGAAATCTTTTCATGAAAATTTTCAACTTTTTTGAAGCCGAAATCTTTTCATGAAAATTTTCAACTTTTTTGAATCTGAAATACTTCATGAAAATGTTCAACTTTTTTAACGCCGAAATCCTGTCGTGAAAATTTTCAACTTTTTTGAATCCGAAATACTTCATGAAAATGTTCGACTTTTTTAAAGCCGAAATCCTGTCTTGAAAATGTTCAACTTTTTTAAAGTCGAAATCCTGTCGTGAAAATTTTCAACTCTTTTGAAGCCGAAATCTTTTCATGAAAATTTTCAACTTTTTTGAAGCCGAAATCTTTTCATGAAAATTTTCAACTTTTTTGAAGCTGAAATACTTCATGAAAATGTTCGACTTTTTTAAAGCCGAAATCCTGTCTTGAAAATTTTCGACTTTTTTAAAGTCGAAATCCTGTCGTGAAAATTTTCAACTCTTTTGAAGCCGAAATCTTTTCATGAAAATTTTCAACTTTTTTGAAGCCGAAATCTTTTCATGAAAATTTTCAACTTTTTTGAAGCTGAAATACTTCATGAAAATGTTCGACTTTTTTAAAGCCGAAATCCTGTCGTGAAAATTTTCAACTTTTTTGAATCCGAAATACTTCATGAAAATGTTCGACTTTTTTAAAGCCGAAATCCTGTCTTGAAAATTTTAAACTTTTTTGAATCCGAAATACTTCATGAAAATGTTCAACTTTTTTAAAGCCGAAATCCTGTCGTGAAAATTTTCAACTTTTTTGAAGCCGTAATCTTTTCATGAAAACTTTCAACTTTTTTGAAGCCGAAATCTTTTCATGAAAATTTTCAACTTTTTTGAAGCTGAAATACTTCATGAAAATGTTTGACTTTTTTAAAGCCGAAATCCTGTCATGAAAATTTTCAACTCTTTTGAAGCTGAAATCTTTTCATGAAAATTTTCAACTTTTTTGAATCCGAAATACTTCATGAAAATTTTCAACTTTTTTGAAGCTGAAATACTTCATGAAAATGTTCGACTTTTTTAAAGTCGAAATCCTGTCGTGAAAATTTTCAACTCTTTTGAAGCCGAAATCTTTTCATGAAAATTTTCAACTTTTTTAACGCCGAAATCCTGTCGTGAATATTTTCAACTTTTTTGAATCCGAAATACTTCATGAAAATGTTCGACTTTTTTAAAGTCGAAATCCTGTCGTGAAAATTTTCAACTCTTTTGAAGCCGAAATCTTTTCATGAAAATTTTCAACTTTTTTGAAGCCGAAATCTTTTCATGAAAATTTTCAACTTTTTTGAAGCTGAAATACTTCATGAAAATGTTCGACTTTTTTAAAGCCGAAATCCTGTCGTGAAAATTTTCAACTTTTTTGAATCCGAAATACTTCATGAAAATGTTCGACTTTTTTAAAGCCGAAATCCAGTCGTGAAAATTTTCAACTTTTTTGAAGCCGAAATCTTTTCATGAAAATTTTCAACTTTTTTGAAGCCGAAATCTTTTCATGAAAATTTTCAACTTTTTTGAATCTGAAATACTTCATGAAAATGTTCAACTTTTTTAACGCCGAAATCCTGTCTTGAAAATTTTCAACTTTTTTGAATCCGAAATACTTCATGAAAATGTTCGACTTTTTTAAAGTCGAAATCCTGTCGTGAAAATTTTCGACTTTTTTAAAGTCGAAATCCTGTCGTGAAAATTTTCAACTCTTTTGAAGCCGAAATCTTTTCATGAAAATTTTCAACTTTTTTGAAGCCGAAATCTTTTCATGAAAATTTTCAACTTTTTTGAAGCCGAAATCTTTTCATGAAAATTTTCAACTTTTTTGAAGCTGAAATACTTCATGAAAATGTTCGACTTTTTTAAAGCCGAAATCCTGTCGTGAAAATTTTCAACTTTTTTGAATCCGAAATCTTTTCATGAAAATTTTCAACTTTTTTGAAGCTGAAATACTTCATGAAAATGTTCGACTTTTTTAAAGCCGAAATCCTGTCGTGAAAATTTTCAACTTTTTTGAATCCGAAATACTTCATGAAAATGTTCGACTTTTTTAAAGCCGAAATCCTGTCTTGAAAATTTTCAACTTTTTTGAATCCGAAATCTTTTCATGAAAATTTTCAACTTTTTTGAAGCCGAAATCTTTTCATGAAAATTTTCAACTTTTTTGAATCTGAAATACTTCATGAAAATGTTCAACTTTTTTAACGCCGAAATCCTGTCGTGAAAATTTTCAACTTTTTTGAATCCGAAATACTTCATGAAAATTTTCAACTTTTTTGAATCCGATATACTTCATGAAAATGTTCGACTTTTTTAAAGCCGAAATCCAGTCGTGAAAATTTTCAACTTTTTTGAAGCCGAAATCTTTTCATGAAAATTTTCAACTTTTTTGAAGCCGAAATCTTTTCATGAAAATTTTCAACTTTTTTGAATCTGAAATACTTCATGAAAATGTTCAACTTTTTTAACGCCGAAATCCTGTCGTGAAAATTTTCAACTTTTTTGAATCCGAAATACTTCATGAAAATGTTCGACTTTTTTAAAGCCGAAATCCTGTCTTGAAAATTTTCGACTTTTTTAAAGTCGAAATCCTGTCGTGAAAATTTTCAACTCTTTTGAAGCCGAAATCTTTTCATGAAAATTTTCAACTTTTTTGAAGCCGAAATCTTTTCATGAAAATTTTCAACTTTTTTGAAGCTGAAATACTTCATGAAAATGTTCGACTTTTTTAAAGCCGAAATCCTGTCTTGAAAATTTTCGACTTTTTTAAAGTCGAAATCCTGTCGTGAAAATTTTCAACTCTTTTGAAGCCGAAATCTTTTCATGAAAATTTTCAACTTTTTTGAAGCCGAAATCTTTTCATGAAAATTTTCAACTTTTTTGAAGCTGAAATACTTCATGAAAATGTTCGACTTTTTTAAAGCCGAAATCCTGTCGTGAAAATTTTCAACTTTTTTGAATCCGAAATACTTCATGAAAATGTTCGACTTTTTTAAAGCCGAAATCCTGTCTTGAAAATTTTAAACTTTTTTGAATCCGAAATACTTCATGAAAATGTTCAACTTTTTTAAAGCCGAAATCCTGTCGTGAAAATTTTCAACTTTTTTGAAGCCGTAATCTTTTCATGAAAACTTTCAACTTTTTTGAAGCCGAAATCTTTTCATGAAAATTTTCAACTTTTTTGAAGCTGAAATACTTCATGAAAATGTTTGACTTTTTTAAAGCCGAAATCCTGTCATGAAAATTTTCAACTCTTTTGAAGCTGAAATCTTTTCATGAAAATTTTCAACTTTTTTGAATCCGAAATACTTCATGAAAATTTTCAACTTTTTTGAAGCTGAAATACTTCATGAAAATGTTCGAGTTTTTTAAAGTCGAAATCCTGTCGTGAAAATTTTCAACTCTTTTGAAGCCGAAATCTTTTCATGAAAATTTTCAACTTTTTTAACGCCGAAATCCTGTCGTGAATATTTTCAACTTTTTTGAATCCGAAATACTTCATGAAAATGTTCGACTTTTTTAAAGTCGAAATCCTGTCGTGAAAATTTTCAACTCTTTTGAAGCCGAAATCTTTTCATGAAAATTTTCAACTTTTTTGAAGCCGAAATCTTTTCATGAAAATTTTCAACTTTTTTGAAGCTGAAATACTTCATGAAAATGTTCGACTTTTTTAAAGCCGAAATCCTGTCGTGAAAATTTTCAACTTTTTTGAATCCGAAATACTTCATGAAAATGTTCGACTTTTTTAAAGCCGAAATCCTGTCTTGAAAATTTTCAACTTTTTTGAATCCGAAATCTTTTCATGAAAATTTTCAACTTTTTTGAAGCCGAAATCTTTTCATGAAAATTTTCAACTTTTTTGAATCTGAAATACTTCATGAAAATGTTCAACTTTTTTAACGCCGAAATCCTGTCGTGAAAATTTTCAACTTTTTTGAATCCGAAATACTTCATGAAAATTTTCAACTTTTTTGAAGCTGAAATACTTCATGAAAATGTTCGACTTTTTTAAAGCCGAAATCCAGTCGTGAAAATTTTCAACTTTTTTGAAGCCGAAATCTTTTCATGAAAATTTTCAACTTTTTTGAAGCCGAAATCTTTTCATGAAAATTTTCAACTTTTTTGAATCTGAAATACTTCATGAAAATGTTCAACTTTTTTAACGCCGAAATCCTGTCGTGAAAATTTTCAACTTTTTTGAATCCGAAATACTTCATGAAAATGTTCGACTTTTTTAAAGTCGAAATCCTGTCGTGAAAATTTTCGACTTTTTTAAAGTCGAAATCCTGTCGTGAAAATTTTCAACTCTTTTGAAGCCGAAATCTTTTCATGAAAATTTTCAACTTTTTTGAAGCCGAAATCTTTTCATGAAAATTTTCAACTTTTTTGAAGCCGAAATCTTTTCATGAAAATTTTCAACTTTTTTGAAGCTGAAATACTTCATGAAAATGTTCGACTTTTTTAAAGCCGAAATCCTGTCGTGAAAATTTTCAACTTTTTTGAATCCGAAATCTTTTCATGAAAATTTTCAACTTTTTTGAATCTGAAATACTTCATGAAAATGTTCGACTTTTTTATCGCCGAAATACTGTCGTGAAAATTTTCAACTTTTTTGAATCCGAAATACTTCATGAAAATTTTCAACTTTTTTGAAGACGAGATCTATTCATGAAAATTTTCAAGATTTTTGAATCTGAAATACTTCATGAAAATGTTCGACTTATTTAACGCCGAAATCCTGTCGTGAAAATTTTCAACTTTTTTGAATCCGAAATACTTCATGAAAATGTTCGACTTTTTTAAAGTCGAAATCCTGTCGTGAAAATTTTCAACTCTTTTGAAGCAGAAATCTTTTCATGAAAATTTTCAACTTTTTTGAAGCCGTAATCTTTTCATGAAAATTTTCAACTTTTTTGAAGCTGAAATACTTCATGAAAAGGTTCGACTTTTTTAAAGCCGAAATCCTGTCGTGAAAATTTTCAACTTTTTTGAATCCGAAATACTTCATGAAAATGTTGGACTTTTTTAAAGTCGAAATCCTGTCTTGAAAATTTTCAACTTTTTTGAATCCGAAATACTTCATGAAAATGTTCAACTTTTTTAAAGCCGAAATCCTGTCGTGAAAATTTTCAACTTTTTTGAAGCCGTAATCTTTTCTTGAAAACTTTCAACTTTTTTGGAGCCGAAATCTTTTCATGAAAATTTTCAACTTTTTTGAAGCTGAAATACTTCATGAAAATGTTTGACTTTTTTAAAGCCGAAATCCTGTCATGAAAATTTTCAACTCTTTTGAAGCCGAAATCTTTTCATGAAAATTTTCAACTTTTTTGAAGCCGAAATCTTTTCATGAAAATTTTCAACTTTTTTGAAGCTGAAATACTTCATGAAAATGTTCGACTTTTTTAAAGCCGAAATCCTGTCGTGAAAATTTTCAACTTTTTTGAAGCCGAAATCTTTTCATGAAAATTTTCAACTTTTTTGAAGCCGAAATCTTTTCATGAAAATTTTCAACTTTTTTGAATCTGAAATACTTCATGACAATGTTCGACTTTTTTAACGCCGAAATCCTGTCGTGAATATTTTCAACTTTTTTGAATCCGAAATACTTCATGAAAATGTTCGACTTTTTTAAAGTCGAAATCCTGTCGTGAAAATTTTCAACTCTTTTGAAGCCGAAATCTTTTCATGAAAATTTTCAAATTTTTTGAAGCCGAAATCTTTTCATGAAAATTTTCAACTTTTTTGAAGCTGAAATACTTCATGAAAATGTTCGACTTTTTTAACGCCGAAATCCTGTCGTGAAAATTTTCAACTTTTTTGAATCTGAAATACTTCATGAAAATGTTCAACTTTTTTAACGCCGAAATCCTGTCGTGAAAATTTTCAACTTTTTTGAATCCGAAATACTTCATGAAAATTTTCAACTTTTTTGAAGCTGAAATACTTCATGAAAATGTTCGACTTTTTTAAAGCCGAAATCCTGTCGTGAAAATTTTCAACTTTTTTGAATCCGAAATACTTCATGAAAATGTTCGACTTTTTTAAAGCCGAAATCCTGTCTTGAAAATTTTAAACTTTTTTGAATCCGAAATACTTCATGAAAATGTTCAACTTTTTTAAAGCCGAAATCCTGTCGTGAAAATTTTCAACTTTTTTGAAGCAGTAATCTTTTCATGAAAACTTTCAACTTTTTTGAAGCCGAAATCTTTTCATGAAAATTTTCAACTTTTTTGAAGCTGAAATACTTCATGAAAATGTTTGACTTTTTTAAAGCCGAAATCCTGTCATGAAAATTTTCAACTCTTTTGAAGCTGAAATCTTTTCATGAAAATTTTCAACTTTTTTGAATCCGAAATACTTCATGAAAATTTTCAACTTTTTTGAAGCTGAAATACTTCATGAAAATGTTCGAGTTTTTTAAAGTCGAAATCCTGTCGTGAAAATTTTCAACTCTTTTGAAGCCGAAATCTTTTCATGAAAATTTTCAACTTTTTTAACGCCGAAATCCTGTCGTGAATATTTTCAACTTTTTTGAATCCGAAATACTTCATGAAAATGTTCGACTTTTTTAAAGTCGAAATCCTGTCGTGAAAATTTTCAACTCTTTTGAAGCCGAAATCTTTTCATGAAAATTTTCAACTTTTTTGAAGCCGAAATCTTTTCATGAAAATTTTCAACTTTTTTGAAGCTGAAATACTTCATGAAAATGTTCGACTTTTTTAAAGCCGAAATCCTGTCGTGAAAATTTTCAACTTTTTTGAATCCGAAATACTTCATGAAAATGTTCGACTTTTTTAAAGCCGAAATCCTGTCTTGAAAATTTTCAACTTTTTTGAATCCGAAATCTTTTCATGAAAATTTTCAACTTTTTTGAAGCCGAAATCTTTTCATGAAAATTTTCAACTTTTTTGAATCTGAAATACTTCATGAAAATGTTCAACTTTTTTAACGCCGAAATCTTTTCATGAAAATTTTCAACTTTTTTGAAGCTGAAATACTTCATGAAAATGTTTGACTTTTTTAAAGCCGAAATCCTGTCATGAAAATTTTCAACTCTTTTGAAGCCGAAATCTTTTCATGAAAATTTTCAACTTTTTTGAAGCCGAAATCTTTTCATGAAAATTTTCAACTTTTTTGAAGCTGAAATACTTCATGAAAATGTTCGACTTTTTTAAAGCCGAAATCCTGTCGTGAAAATTTTCAACTTTTTTGAAGCCGAAATCTTTTCATGAAAATTTTCAACTTTTTTGAAGCCGAAATCTTTTCATGAAAATTTTCAACTTTTTTGAATCTGAAATACTTCATGACAATGTTCGACTTTTTTAACGCCGAAATCCTGTCGTGAATATTTTCAACTTTTTTGAATCCGAAATACTTCATGAAAATGTTCGACTTTTTTAAAGTCGAAATCCTGTCGTGAAAATTTTCAACTCTTTTGAAGCCGAAATCTTTTCATGAAAATTTTCAAATTTTTTGAAGCCGAAATCTTTTCATGAAAATTTTCAACTTTTTTGAAGCTGAAATACTTCATGAAAATGTTCGACTTTTTTAACGCCGAAATCCTGTCGTGAAAATTTTCAACTTTTTTGAATCTGAAATACTTCATGAAAATGTTCAACTTTTTTAACGCCGAAATCCTGTCGTGAAAATTTTCAACTTTTTTGAATCCGAAATACTTCATGAAAATTTTCAACTTTTTTGAAGCTGAAATACTTCATGAAAATGTTCGACTTTTTTAAAGCCGAAATCCTGTCGTGAAAATTTT
Organism: Labrus mixtus; assembly: GCF_963584025.1. Lineage (NCBI taxonomy): Eukaryota > Metazoa > Chordata > Actinopteri > Labriformes > Labridae > Labrus > Labrus mixtus. The sequence continues at coordinate 808,456 of NC_083630.1, read as the reverse complement.
CAACTTTTTTGAATCCGAAATACTTCATGAAAATGTTCGACTTTTTTAAAGCCGAAATCCTGTCTTGAAAATTTTAAACTTTTTTGAATCCGATATACTTCATGAAAATGTTCAACTTTTTTAAAGCCGAAATCCTGTCGTGAAAATTTTCAACTTTTTTGAAGCAGTATTCTTTTCATGAAAACTTTCAACTTTTTTGAAGCCGAAATCTTTTCATGAAAATTTTCAACTTTTTTGAAGCTGAAATACTTCATGAAAATGTTTGACTTTTTTAAAGCCGAAATCCTGTCATGAAAATTTTCAACTCTTTTGAAGCTGAAATCTTTTCATGAAAATTTTCAACTTTTTTGAATCCGAAATACTTCATGAAAATTTTCAACTTTTTTGAAGCTGAAATACTTCATGAAAATGTTCGAGTTTTTTAAAGTCGAAATCCTGTCGTGAAAATTTTCAACTCTTTTGAAGCCGAAATCTTTTCATGAAAATTTTCAACTTTTTTAACGCCGAAATCCTGTCGTGAATATTTTCAACTTTTTTGAATCCGAAATACTTCATGAAAATGTTCGACTTTTTTAAAGTCGAAATCCTGTCGTGAAAATTTTCAACTCTTTTGAAGCCGAAATCTTTTCATGAAAATTTTCAACTTTTTTGAAGCCGAAATCTTTTCATGAAAATTTTCAACTTTTTTGAAGCTGAAATACTTCATGAAAATGTTCGACTTTTTTAAAGCCGAAATCCTGTCGTGAAAATTTTCAACTTTTTTGAATCCGAAATACTTCATGAAAATGTTCGACTTTTTTAAAGCCGAAATCCTGTCTTGAAAATTTTCAACTTTTTTGAATCCGAAATCTTTTCATGAAAATTTTCAACTTTTTTGAAGCCGAAATCTTTTCATGAAAATTTTCAACTTTTTTGAATCTGAAATACTTCATGAAAATGTTCAACTTTTTTAACGCCGAAATCCTGTCGTGAAAATTTTCAACTTTTTTGAATCCGAAATACTTCATGAAAATTTTCAACTTTTTTGAAGCTGAAATACTTCATGAAAATGTTCGACTTTTTTAAAGCCGAAATCCAGTCGTGAAAATTTTCAACTTTTTTGAAGCCGAAATCTTTTCATGAAAATTTTCAACTTTTTTGAATCCGAAATACTTCATGAAAATTTTCAACTTTTTTGAAGCTGAAATACTTCATGAAAATGTTTGACTTTTTTAAAGCCGAAATCCTGTCATGAAAATTTTCAACTCTTTTGAAGCTGAAATCTTTTCATGAAAATTTTCAACTTTTTTGAATCCGAAATACTTCATGAAAATTTTCAACTTTTTTGAAGCTGAAATACTTCATGAAAATGTTCGAGTTTTTTAAAGTCGAAATCCTGTCGTGAAAATTTTCAACTCTTTTGAAGCCGAAATCTTTTCATGAAAATTTTCAACTTTTTTAACGCCGAAATCCTGTCGTGAATATTTTCAACTTTTTTGAATCCGAAATACTTCATGAAAATGTTCGACTTTTTTAAAGTCGAAATCCTGTCGTGAAAATTTTCAACTCTTTTGAAGCCGAAATCTTTTCATGAAAATTTTCAACTTTTTTGAAGCCGAAATCTTTTCATGAAAATTTTCAACTTTTTTGAAGCTGAAATACTTCATGAAAATGTTCGACTTTTTTAAAGCCGAAATCCTGTCGTGAAAATTTTCAACTTTTTTGAATCCGAAATACTTCATGAAAATGTTCGACTTTTTTAAAGCCGAAATCCTGTCTTGAAAATTTTCAACTTTTTTGAATCCGAAATCTTTTCATGAAAATTTTCAACTTTTTTGAAGCCGAAATCTTTTCATGAAAATTTTCAACTTTTTTGAATCTGAAATACTTCATGAAAATGTTCAACTTTTTTAACGCCGAAATCCTGTCGTGAAAATTTTCAACTTTTTTGAATCCGAAATACTTCATGAAAATTTTCAACTTTTTTGAAGCTGAAATACTTCATGAAAATGTTCGACTTTTTTAAAGCCGAAATCCAGTCGTGAAAATTTTCAACTTTTTTGAAGCCGAAATCTTTTCATGAAAATTTTCAACTTTTTTGAAGCCGAAATCTTTTCATGAAAATTTTCAACTTTTTTGAATCTGAAATACTTCATGAAAATGTTCAACTTTTTTAACGCCGAAATCCTGTCGTGAAAATTTTCAACTTTTTTGAATCCGAAATACTTCATGAAAATGTTCGACTTTTTTAAAGTCGAAATCCTGTCGTGAAAATTTTCGACTTTTTTAAAGTCGAAATCCTGTCGTGAAAATTTTCAACTCTTTTGAAGCCGAAATCTTTTCATGAAAATTTTCAACTTTTTTGAAGCCGAAATCTTTTCATGAAAATTTTCAACTTTTTTGAAGCCGAAATCTTTTCATGAAAATTTTCAACTTTTTTGAAGCTGAAATACTTCATGAAAATGTTCGACTTTTTTAAAGCCGAAATCCTGTCGTGAAAATTTTCAACTTTTTTGAATCCGAAATCTTTTCATGAAAATTTTCAACTTTTTTGAATCTGAAATACTTCATGAAAATGTTCGACTTATTTAACGCCGAAATCCTGTCGTGAAAATTTTCAACTTTTTTGAATCCGAAATACTTCATGAAAATGTTCGACTTTTTTAAAGTCGAAATCCTGTCGTGAAAATTTTCAACTCTTTTGAAGCAGAAATCTTTTCATGAAAATTTTCAACTTTTTTGAAGCCGTAATCTTTTCATGAAAATTTTCAACTTTTTTGAAGCTGAAATACTTCATGAAAAGGTTCGACTTTTTTAAAGCCGAAATCCTGTCGTGAAAATTTTCAACTTTTTTGAATCCGAAATACTTCATGAAAATGTTGGACTTTTTTAAAGTCGAAATCCTGTCTTGAAAATTTTCAACTTTTTTGAATCCGAAATACTTCATGAAAATGTTCAACTTTTTTAAAGCCGAAATCCTGTCGTGAAAATTTTCAACTTTTTTGAAGCCGTAATCTTTTCTTGAAAACTTTCAACTTTTTTGGAGCCGAAATCTTTTAATGAAAATTTTCAACTTTTTTGAAGCTGAAATACTTCATGAAAATGTTTGACTTTTTTAAAGCCGAAATCCTGTCATGAAAATTTTCAACTCTTTTGAAGCCGAAATCTTTTCATGAAAATTTTCAACTTTTTTGAAGCCGAAATCTTTTCATGAAAATTTTCAACTTTTTTGAAGCTGAAATACTTCATGAAAATGTTCGACTTTTTTAAAGCCGAAATCCTGTCGTGAAAATTTTCAACTCTTTTGAAGCCGAAATCTTTTCATGAAAATTTTCAACTTTTTTGAAGCCAAAATCTTTTCATGAAAATTTTCAACTCTTTTGAAGCCGAAATCTTTTCATGAAAATTTTCAACATTTTTGAAGCTGAAATACTTCATGAAAATGTTTGACTTTTTTAAAGCCGAAATCCTGTCGTGAAAATTTTCAACTCTTTTGAAGCCGAAATCTTTTCATGAAAATTTTCAACTTTTTTGAAGCCGAAATATTTTCATGAAAATTTTCAACTTTTTTGAAGCTGAAATACTTCATGAAAATGTTCGACTTTTTTAAAGCCGAAATCCTGTCGTGAAAATTTTCAACTTTTTTGAAGCCGAAATCTTTTCATGAAAATTTTCAACTTTTTTGAAGCCGAAATCTTTTCATGAAAATTTTCAACTTTTTTGAATCTGAAATACTTCATGACAATGTTCGACTTTTTTAACGCCGAAATCCTGTCGTGAATATTTTCAACTTTTTTGAATCCGAAATACTTCATGAAAATGTTCGACTTTTTTAAAGTCGAAATCCTGTCGTGAAAATTTTCAACTCTTTTGAAGCCGAAATCTTTTCATGAAAATTTTCAAATTTTTTGAAGCCGAAATCTTTTCATGAAAATTTTCAACTTTTTTGAAGCTGAAATACTTCATGAAAATGTTCGACTTTTTTAACGCCGAAATCCTGTCGTGAAAATTTTCAACTTTTTTGAATCTGAAATACTTCATGAAAATGTTCAACTTTTTTAACGCCGAAATCCTGTCGTGAAAATTTTCAACTTTTTTGAATCCGAAATACTTCATGAAAATTTTCAACTTTTTTGAAGCTGAAATACTTCATGAAAATGTTCGACTTTTTTAAAGTCGAAATCCTGTCGTGAAAATTTTCAACTCTTTTGAAGCCGAAATCTTTTCATGAAAATTTTCAAGTTTTTTGAAGCCGAAATCTTTTCATGAAAATTTTCAACTTTTTTGAAGCTGAAATACTTCATGAAAATGTTCGACTTTTTTAAAGCCGAAATCCTGTCTTGAAAATTTTCAACTTTTTTGAATCCGAAATACTTCATGAAAATGTTCGACTTTTTTAAAGCCGAAATCCTGTCTTGAAAATTTTCAACTTTTTTGAATCCGAAATACTTCATGAAAATGTTCAACTTTTTTAAAGCCGAAATCCTGTCGTGAAAATTTTCAACTTTTTTGAAGCCGTAATCTTTTCATGAAAACTTTCAACTCTTTTGAAGCCGAAATCTTTTCATGAAAATTTTCAACTTTTTTGAAGCCGAAATCTTTTCATGAAAATTTTCAACTTTTTTGAAGCTGAAATACTTCATGAAAATGTTCGACTTTTTTAAAGCCGAAATCCTGTCGTGAAAATTTTCAACTTTTTTGAATCCGAAATACTTCATGAAAATATTCAACTTTTTTAAAGCCGAAATCCTGTCGTGAAAATTTTCAACTTTTTTGAAGCCGTAATCTTTTCATGAAAACTTTCAACTTTTTTGAAGCCGAAATCTTTTCATGAAAATTTTCAACTTTTTTGAAGCTGAAATACTTCATGAAAATGTTTGACTTTTTTAAAGCCGAAATCCTGTCATGAAAATTTTCAACTCTTTTGAAGCCGAAATCTTTTCATGAAAATTTTCAACTTTTTTGAAGCCGAAATCTTTTCATGAAAATTTTCAACTTTTTTGAATCCGAAATACTTCATGAAAATGTTCGACTTTTTTAAAGCCGAAATCCTGTCTTGAAAATTTTCAACTTTTTTGAAGCCGAAATCTTTTCATGAAAATTTTCAACTTTTTTGAAGCCGAAATCTTTTCATGAAAATTTTCAACTTTTTTGAATCTGAAATACTTCATGAAAATGTTCGACTTTTTTAACGCCGAAATCCTGTCGTGAAAATTTTCAACTTTTTTGAATCCGAAATACTTCATGAAAATGTTCGACTTTTTTAAAGCCGAAATCCTGTCTTGAAAATTTTCAACTTTTTTGAATCCGAAATACTTCATGAAAATGTTCAACTTTTTTAAAGCCGAAATCCTGTCGTGAAAATTTTCAACTTTTTTGAAGCCGTAATCTTTTCATGAAAACTTTCAACTTTTTTGGAGCCGAAATCTTTTCATGAAAATTTTCAACTTTTTTGAAGCTGAAATACTTCATGAAAATGTTTGACTTTTTTAAAGCCGAAATCCTGTCATGAAAATTTTCAACTCTTTTGAAGCCGAAATCTTTTCATGAAAATTTTCAACTTTTTTGAAGCCGAAATCTTTTCATGAAAATTTTCAACTTTTTTGAAGCTGAAATACTTCATGAAAATGTTCGACTTTTTTAAAGCCGAAATCCTGTCGTGAAAATTTTCAACTTTTTTGAATCCGAAATACTTCATGAAAATGTTCGACTTTTTTAAAGCCGAAATCCTGTCTTGAAAATTTTCAACTTTTTTGAAGCCGAAATCTTTTCATGAAAATTTTCAACTTTTTTGAATCTGAAATACTTCATGAAAATGTTCGACTTTTTTAACGCCGAAATCCTGTCGTGAAAATTTTCAACTTTTTTGAATCCGAAATACTTCATGAAAATTTTCAACTTATTTGAAGCCGAAATCCTGTCGTGAAAATTTTCAACTTTTTTGAAGCCGAAATCTTTTCATGAAAATTTTCAACTTTTTTGAATCTGAAATACTTCATGAAAATGTTCGACTTTTTTAACGCCGAAATCCTGTCGTGAATATTTTCAACTTTTTGAATCCGAAATACTTCATGAAAATGTTCGACTTTTTTAAAGTCGAAATCCTGTCGTGAAAATTTTCAACTCTTTTGAAGCCGAAATCTTTTCATGAAAATTTTCAACTTTTTTGAAGCCGAAATCTTTTCATGAAAATTTTCAACTTTTTTGAAGCTGAAATACTTCATGAAAATGTTCGACTTTTTTGAAGCCGAAATCTTTTCATTAAAATTTTCAACTTTTTTGAAGCCGAAATCTTTTCATGAAAATTTTAAACTTTTTTGAATCCGAAATACTTCATGAAAATGTTCGACTTTTTTAAAGCCGAAATCCTGTCGTGAAAATTTTCAACTTTTTTGAAGCCGTAATCTTTTCATGAAAACTTTCAACTTTTTTGGAGCCGAAATCTTTTCATGAAAATTTTCAACTTTTTTGAAGCTGAAATACTTCATGAAAATGTTTGACTTTTTTAAAGCCGAAATCCTGTTATGAAAATTTTCAACTCTTTTGAAGCCGAAATCTTTTCATGAAAATTTTCAACTTTTTTGAAGCCGAAATCTTTTCATGAAAATTTTCAACTTTTTTGAAGCTGAAACACTTCATGAAAATGTTCGACTTTTTTAAAGCCGAAATCCTGTCGTGAAAATTTTCAACTTTTTTGAATCCGAAATCTTTTCATGAAAATTTTCAACTTTTTTGAATCTGAAATACTTCATGAAAATGTTCGACTTTTTTATCGCCGAAATCCTGTGTGAAAATTTTCAACTTTTTTGAATCCGAAATACTTCATGAAAATTTTCAACTTTTTTGAAGACGAAATCTATTCATGAAAATTTTCAAGTTTTTTGAATCTGAAATACTTCATGAAAATGTTCGACTTTTTTAACGCCGAAATCCTGTCGTGAAAATTTTCAACTTTTTTGAATCTGAAATACTTCATGAAAATGTTCAACTTTTTTAACGCCGAAATCCTGTCGTGAAAATTTTCAACTTTTTTGAATCCGAAATACTTCATGAAAATTTTCAACTTTTTTGAAGCTGAAATACTTCATGAAAATGTTCGACTTTTTTAAAGTCGAAATCCTGTCGTGAAAATTTTCAACTCTTTTGAAGCCGAAATCTTTTCATGAAAATTTTCAACTTTTTTGAAGCCGAAATCTTTTCATGAAAATTTTCAACTTTTTTGAAGCTGAAACACTTCATGAAAATGTTCGACTTTTTTAAAGCCGAAATCCTGTCGTGAAAATTTTCAACTTTTTTGAATCCGAAATCTTTTCATGAAAATTTTCAACTTTTTTGAATCTGAAATACTTCATGAAAATGTTCGACTTTTTTATCGCCGAAATCCTGTGTGAAAATTTTCAAATTTTTTGAATCCGAAATACTTCATGAAAATTTTCAACTTTTTTGAAGACGAAATCTATTCATGAAAATTTTCAAGTTTTTTGAATCTGAAATACTTCATGAAAATGTTCGACTTTTTTAACGCCGAAATCCTGTCGTGAAAATTTTCAACTTTTTTGAATCTGAAATACTTCATGAAAATGTTCAACTTTTTTAACGCCGAAATCCTGTCGTGAAAATTTTCAACTTTTTTGAATCCGAAATACTTCATGAAAATTTTCAACTTTTTTGAAGCTGAAATACTTCATGAAAATGTTCGACTTTTTTAAAGTCGAAATCCTGTCGTGAAAATTTTCAACTCTTTTGAAGCCGAAATCTTTTCATGAAAATTTTCAAGTTTTTTGAAGCCGAAATCTTTTCATGAAAATTTTCAACTTTTTTGAAGCTGAAATACTTCATGAAAATGTTCGACTTTTTTAAAGCCGAAATCCTGTCTTGAAAATTTTCAACTTTTTTGAATCCGAAATACTTCATGAAAATGTTCGACTTTTTTAAAGCCGAAATCCTGTCTTGAAAATTTTCAACTTTTTTGAATCCGAAATACTTCATGAAAATGTTCAACTTTTTTAAAGCCGAAATCCTGTCGTGAAAATTTTCAACTTTTTTGAAGCCGTAATCTTTTCATGAAAACTTTCAACTCTTTTGAAGCCGAAATCTTTTCATGAAAATTTTCAACTTTTTTGAAGCCGAAATCTTTTCATGAAAATTTTCAACTTTTTTGAAGCTGAAATACTTCATGAAAATGTTCGACTTTTTTAAAGCCGAAATCCTGTCGTGAAAATTTTCAACTTTTTTGAATCCGAAATACTTCATGAAAATGTTCAACTTTTTTAAAGCCGAAATCCTGTCGTGAAAATTTTCAACTTTTTTGAAGCCGTAATCTTTTCATGAAAACTTTCAACTTTTTTGAAGCCGAAATCTTTTCATGAAAATTTTCAACTTTTTTGAAGCTGAAATACTTCATGAAAATGTTTGACTTTTTTAAAGCCGAAATCCTGACATGAAACCTTTCAACTCTTTTGAAGCCGAAATCTTTTCATGAAAATTTTCAACTTTTTTGAAGCCGAAATCTTTTCATGAAAATTTTCAACTTTTTTGAATCCGAAATACTTCATGAAAATGTTCGACTTTTTTAAAGCCGAAATCCTGTCTTGAAAATTTTCAACTTTTTTGAAGCCGAAATCTTTTCATGAAAATTTTCAACTTTTTTGAAGCCGAAATCTTTTCATGAAAATTTTCAACTTTTTTGAATCTGAAATACTTCATGAAAATGTTCGACTTTTTTAACGCCGAAATCCTGTCGTGAAAATTTTCAACTTTTTTGAATCCGAAATACTTCATGAAAATGTTCGACTTTTTTAAAGCCGAAATCCTGTCTTGAAAATTTTCAACTTTTTTGAATCCGAAATACTTCATGAAAATGTTCAACTTTTTTAAAGCCGAAATCCTGTCGTGAAAATTTTCAACTTTTTTGAAGCCGTAATCTTTTCATGAAAACTTTCAACTTTTTTGGAGCCGAAATCTTTTCATGAAAATTTTCAACTTTTTTGAAGCTGAAATACTTCATGAAAATGTTTGACTTTTTTAAAGCCGAAATCCTGTCATGAAAATTTTCAACTCTTTTGAAGCCGAAATCTTTTCATGAAAATTTTCAACTTTTTTGAAGCCGAAATCTTTTCATGAAAATTTTCAACTTTTTTGAAGCTGAAATACTTCATGAAAATGTTCGACTTTTTTAAAGCCGAAATCCTGTCATGAAAATTTTCAACTCTTTTGAAGCCGAAATCTTTTCATGAAAATATTCAACTTTTTTGAAGCCGAAATCTTTTCATGAAAATTTTCAACTTTTTTGAAGCTGAAATACTTCATGAAAATGTTCGACTTTTTTAAAGCCGAAATCCTGTCGTGAAAATTTTCAACTTTTTTGAATCCGAAATCTTTTCATGAAAATTTTCAACTTTTTTGAATCTGAAATACTTCATGAAAATGTTCGACTTTTTTATCGCCGAAATCCTGTCGTGAAAACTTTCAACTTTTTTGAAGCCGAAATCTTTTCATGAAAATTTTCAACTTTTTTGAAGCTGAAATACTTCATGAAAATGTTTGACTTTTTTAAAGCCGAAATCCTGTCATGAAAATTTTCAACTTTTTTGAAGCCGAAATCTTTTCATGAAAATTTTCAACTTTTTTGAAGCCGAAATCTTTTCATGAAAATTTTCAACTTTTTTGAATCTGAAATACTTCATAAAAATGTTCGACTTTTTTAACGCCGAAATCCTGTCGTGAAAATTTTCAACTTTTTTGAATCCGAAATACTTCATGAAAATGTTCAACTTTTTTAAAGCCGAAATCCTGTCTTGAAAATTTTCAACTTTTTTGAATCCGAAATACTTCATGAAAATGTTCAACTTTTTTAAAGCCGAAATCCTGTCGTGAAAATTTTCAACTTTTTTGAAGCCGTAATCTTTTCATGAAAACTTTCAACTTTTTTGGAGCCGAAATCTTTTCATGAAAATTTTCAACTTTTTTGAAGCTGAAATACTTCATGAAAATGTTTGACTTTTTTAAAGCCGAAATCCTGTCATGAAAATTTTCAACTCTTTTGAAGCCGAAATCTTTTCATGAAAATTTTCAACTTTTTTGAAGCCGAAATCTTTTCATGAAAATTTTCAACTTTTTTGAAGCTGAAATACTTCATGAAAATGTTCGACTTTTTTAAAGCCGAAATCCTGTCGTGAAAATTTTCAACTTTTTTGAATCCGAAATCTTTTCATGAAAATTTTCAACTTTTTTGAATCTGAAATACTTCATGAAAATGTTCGACTTTTTTATCGCCGAAATCCTGTCGTGAAAATTTTCAACTTTTTTGAATCCGAAATACTTCATGAAAATTTTCAACTTTTTTGAAGACGAAATCTATTCATGAAAATTTTCAAGTTTTTTGAATCTGAAATACTTCATGAAAATGTTCGACTTTTTTAACGCCGAAATCCTGTCGTGAAAATTTTCAACTTTTTTGAATCTGAAATACTTCATGAAAATGTTCAACTTTTTTAACGCCGAAATCCTGTCGTGAAAATTTTCAACTTTTTTGAAGCCGAAATACTTCATGAAAATTTTCAACTTTTTTGAAGCTGAAATACTTCATGAAAATGTTCGACTTTTTTAAAGTCGAAATCCTGTCGTGAAAATTTTCAACTCTTTTGAAGCCGAAATCTTTTCATGAAAATTTTCAACTTTTTTGAAGCCGAAATCTTTTCATGAAAATTTTCAACTTTTTTGAAGCTGATATACTTCATGAAAATGTTCGACTTTTTTAAAGCCGAAATCCTGTCGTGAAAATTTTCAACTTTTTTGAATCCGAAATACTTCATGAAAATGTTCGACTTTTTTAAAGCCGAAATCCTGTCTTGAAAATTTTCAACTTTTTTGAATCCGAAATACTTCATGAAAATGTTCAACTTTTTTAAAGCCGAAATCCTGTCGTGAAAATTTTCAACTTTTTTGAAGCCGTAATCTTTTCATGAAAACTTTCAACTCTTTTGAAGCCGAAATCTTTTCATGAAAATTTTCAACTTTTTTGAAGCCGAAATCTTTTCATGAAAATTTTCAACTTTTTTGAAGCTGAAATATTTCATGAAAATGTTTGACTTTTTTAAAGCCGAAATCCTGTCATGAAAATTTTCAACCCTTTTGAAGCCGAAATCTTTTCATGAAAATTTTCAACTTTTTTGAAGCCGAAATCTTTTCATGAAAATTTTCAACTTTTTTTAAGCTGAAATACTTCATGAAAATGTTCGACTTTTTTAAAGCCGAAATCCTGTCGTGAAAATTTTCAACTTTTTTGAATCCGAAATACTTCATGAAAATGTTCGACTTTTTTAAAGCCGAAATCCTGTCTTGAAAATTTTCAACTTTTTTGAAGCCGAAATCTTTTCATGAAAATTTTCAACTTTTTTGAATCTGAAATACTTCATGAAAATGTTCGACTTTTTTAACGCCGAAATCCTGTCGTGAAAATTTTCAACTTTTTTGAATCCGAAATACTTCATGAAAATTTTCAACTTTTTTGAAGCCGAAATCCTGTCGTGAAAATTTTCAACTTTTTTGAAGCCGAAATCTTTTCATGAAAATTTTCAACTTTTTTGAATCTGAAATACTTCATGAAAATGTTCGACTTTTTTAACGCCGAAATCCTGTCGTGAATATTTTCAACTTTTTGAATCCGAAATACTTCATGAAAATGTTCGACTTTTTTAAAGTCGAAATCCTGTCGTGAAAATTTTCAACTCTTTTGAAGCCGAAATCTTTTCATGAAAATTTTCAACTTTTTTGAAGCCGAAATCTTTTCATGAAAATTTTCAACTTTTTTGAAGCTGAAATACTTCATGAAAATGTTCGACTTTTTTAAAGCCGAAATCCTGTCGTGAAAATTTTCAACTTTTTTGAATCCGAAATACTTCATGAAAATGTTCGACTTTTTTAAAGCCGAAATCCTGTCTTGAAAATTTTCAACTTTTTTGAATCCGAAATCTTTTCATGAAAATTTTCAACTTTTTTGAAGCCGAAATCTTTTCATGAAAATTTTCAACTTTTTTGAAGCCGAAATCTTTTCATGAAAATTTTCAACTTTTTTGAAGCTGAAATACTTCATGAAAATGTTCGACTTTTTTAAAGCCGAAATCCTGTCGTGAAAATTTTCAACTTTTTTGAATCCGAAATCTTTTCATGAAAATTTTCAACTTTTTTGAATCTGAAATACTTCATGAAAATGTTCGACTTTTTTATCGCCGAAATCCTGTCGTGAAAACTTTCAACTTTTTTGAAGCCGAAATCTTTTCATGAAAATTTTCAACTTTTTTGAAGCTGAAATACTTCATGAAAATGTTTGACTTTTTTAAAGCCGAAATCCTGTCATGAAAATTTTCAACTTTTTTGAAGCCGAAATCTTTTCATGAAAATTTTCAACTTTTTTGAAGCCGAAATCTTTTCATGAAAATTTTCAACTTTTTTGAATCTGAAATACTTCATAAAAATGTTCGACTTTTTTAACGCCGAAATCCTGTCGTGAAAATTTTCAACTTTTTTGAATCCGAAATACTTCATGAAAATGTTCAACTTTTTTAAAGCCGAAATCCTGTCTTGAAAATTTTCAACTTTTTTGAATCCGAAATACTTCATGAAAATGTTCAACTTTTTTAAAGCCGAAATCCTGTCGTGAAAATTTTCAACTTTTTTGAAGCCGTAATCTTTTCATGAAAACTTTCAACTTTTTTGGAGCCGAAATCTTTTCATGAAAATTTTCAACTTTTTTGAAGCTGAAATACTTCATGAAAATGTTTGACTTTTTTAAAGCCGAAATCCTGTCATGAAAATTTTCAACTCTTTTGAAGCCGAAATCTTTTCATGAAAATTTTCAACTTTTTTGAAGCCGAAATCTTTTCATGAAAATTTTCAACTTTTTTGAAGCTGAAATACTTCATGAAAATGTTCGACTTTTTTAAAGCCGAAATCCTGTCGTGAAAATTTTCAACTTTTTTGAATCCGAAATCTTTTCATGAAAATTTTCAACTTTTTTGAATCTGAAATACTTCATGAAAATGTTCGACTTTTTTATCGCCGAAATCCTGTCGTGAAAATTTTCAACTTTTTTGAATCCGAAATACTTCATGAAAATTTTCAACTTTTTTGAAGACGAAATCTATTCATGAAAATTTTCAAGTTTTTTGAATCTGAAATACTTCATGAAAATGTTCGACTTTTTTAACGCCGAAATCCTGTCGTGAAAATTTTCAACTTTTTTGAATCTGAAATACTTCATGAAAATGTTCAACTTTTTTAACGCCGAAATCCTGTCGTGAAAATTTTCAACTTTTTTGAAGCCGAAATACTTCATGAAAATTTTCAACTTTTTTGAAGCTGAAATACTTCATGAAAATGTTCGACTTTTTTAAAGTCGAAATCCTGTCGTGAAAATTTTCAACTCTTTTGAAGCCGAAATCTTTTCATGAAAATTTTCAACTTTTTTGAAGCCGAAATCTTTTCATGAAAATTTTCAACTTTTTTGAAGCTGATATACTTCATGAAAATGTTCGACTTTTTTAAAGCCGAAATCCTGTCGTGAAAATTTTCAACTTTTTTGAATCCGAAATACTTCATGAAAATGTTCGACTTTTTTAAAGCCGAAATCCTGTCTTGAAAATTTTCAACTTTTTTGAATCCGAAATACTTCATGAAAATGTTCAACTTTTTTAAAGCCGAAATCCTGTCGTGAAAATTTTCAACTTTTTTGAAGCCGTAATCTTTTCATGAAAACTTTCAACTCTTTTGAAGCCGAAATCTTTTCATGAAAATTTTCAACTTTTTTGAAGCCGAAATCTTTTCATGAAAATTTTCAACTTTTTTGAAGCTGAAATATTTCATGAAAATGTTTGACTTTTTTAAAGCCGAAATCCTGTCATGAAAATTTTCAACCCTTTTGAAGCCGAAATCTTTTCATGAAAATTTTCAACTTTTTTGAAGCCGAAATCTTTTCATGAAAATTTTCAACTTTTTTTAAGCTGAAATACTTCATGAAAATGTTCGACTTTTTTAAAGCCGAAATCCTGTCGTGAAAATTTTCAACTTTTTTGAATCCGAAATACTTCATGAAAATGTTCGACTTTTTTAAAGCCGAAATCCTGTCTTGAAAATTTTCAACTTTTTTGAAGCCGAAATCTTTTCATGAAAATTTTCAACTTTTTTGAATCTGAAATACTTCATGAAAATGTTCGACTTTTTTAACGCCGAAATCCTGTCGTGAAAATTTTCAACTTTTTTGAATCCGAAATACTTCATGAAAATTTTCAACTTTTTTGAAGCCGAAATCCTGTCGTGAAAATTTTCAACTTTTTTGAAGCCGAAATCTTTTCATGAAAATTTTCAACTTTTTTGAATCTGAAATACTTCATGAAAATGTTCGACTTTTTTAACGCCGAAATCCTGTCGTGAATATTTTCAACTTTTTGAATCCGAAATACTTCATGAAAATGTTCGACTTTTTTAAAGTCGAAATCCTGTCGTGAAAATTTTCAACTCTTTTGAAGCCGAAATCTTTTCATGAAAATTTTCAACTTTTTTGAAGCCGAAATCTTTTCATGAAAATTTTCAACTTTTTTGAAGCTGAAATACTTCATGAAAATGTTCGACTTTTTTAAAGCCGAAATCCTGTCGTGAAAATTTTCAACTTTTTTGAATCCGAAATACTTCATGAAAATGTTCGACTTTTTTAAAGCCGAAATCCTGTCTTGAAAATTTTCAACTTTTTTGAATCCGAAATCTTTTCATGAAAATTTTCAACTTTTTTGAAGCCGAAATCTTTTCATGAAAATTTTCAACTTTTTTGAATCTGAAATACTTCATGAAAATGTTCAACTTTTTTAACGCCGAAATCCTGTTGTGAAAATTTTCAACTTTTTTGAATCCGAAATACTTCATGAAAATTTTCAACTTTTTTGAAGCCGAAATCCTGTCGTGAAAATTTTCAACTTTTTTGAAGCCGAAATCTTTTCATGAAAATTTTCAACTTTTTTGAATCTGAAATACTTCATGAAAATGTTCGACTTTTTTAACGCCGAAATCCTGTCGTGAATATTTTCAACTTTTTGAATCCGAAATACTTCATGAAAATGTTCGACTTTTTTAAAGTCGAAATCCTGTCGTGAAAATTTTCAACTCTTTTGAAGCCGAAATCTTTTCATGAAAATTTTCAACTTTTTTGAAGCCGAAATCTTTTCATGAAAATTTTCAACTTTTTTGAAGCTGAAATACTTCATGAAAATGTTCGACTTTTTTAAAGCCGAAATCCTGTCGTGAAAATTTTCAACTTTTTTGAATCCGAAATACTTCATGAAAATGTTCGACTTTTTTAAAGCCGAAATCCTGTCTTGAAAATTTTCAACTTTTTTGAATCCGAAATCTTTTCATGAAAATTTTCAACTTTTTTGAAGCCGAAATCTTTTCATGAAAATTTTCAACTTTTTTGAATCTGAAATACTTCATGAAAATGTTCAACTTTTTTAACGCCGAAATCCTGTTGTGAAAATTTTCAACTTTTTTGAATCCGAAATACTTCATGAAAATTTTCAACTTTTTTGAAGCTGAAATACTTCATGAAAATGTTCGACTTTTTTAAAGCCGAAATCCAGTCGTGAAAATTTTCAACTTTTTTGAAGCCGAAATCTTTTCATGAAAATTTTCAACTTTTTTGAAGCCGAAATCTTTTCATGAAAATTTTCAACTTTTTTGAATCTGAAATACTTCATGAAAATGTTCAACTTTTTTAACGCCGAAATCCTGTCGTGAAAATTTTCAACTTTTTTGAATCCGAAATACTTCATGAAAATGTTCGACTTTTTTAAAGCCGAAATCCTGTCTTGAAAATTTTCGACTTTTTTAAAGTCGAAATCCTGTCGTGAAAATTTTCAACTCTTTTGAAGCCGAAATCTTTTCATGAAAATTTTCAACTTTTTTGAAGCCGAAATCTTTTCATGAAAATTTTCAACTTTTTTGAAGCTGAAAAACTTCATGAAAATGTTCGACTTTTTTAAAGCCGAAATCCTGTCTTGAAAATTTTCGACTTTTTTAAAGTCGAAATCCTGTCGTGAAAATTTTCAACTCTTTTGAAGCCGAAATCTTTTCATGAAAATTTTCAACTTTTTTGAAGCCGAAGTCTTTTCATGAAAATTTTCAACTTTTTTGAATCTGAAATACTTCATGAAAATGTTCAACTTTTTTAACGCCGAAATCCTGTCGTGAAAATTTTCAACTTTTTTGAATCCGAAATACTTCATGAAAATGTTCGACTTTTTTAAAGCCGAAATCCTGTCTTGAAAATTTTCGACTTTTTTAAAGTCGAAATCCTGTCGTGAAAATTTTCAACTCTTTTGAAGCCGAAATCTTTTCATGAAAATTTTCAACTTTTTTGAAGCCGAAATCTTTTCATGAAAATTTTCAACTTTTTTGAAGCTGAAATACTTCATGAAAATGTTCGACTTTTTTAAAGCCGAAATCCTGTCTTGAAAATTTTCGACTTTTTTAAAGTCGAAATCCTGTCGTGAAAATTTTCAACTCTTTTGAAGCCGAAATCTTTTCATGAAAATTTTCAACTTTTTTGAAGCCGAAATCTTTTCATGAAAATTTTCAACTTTTTTGAAGCTGAAATACTTCATGAAAATGTTCGACTTTTTTAAAGCCGAAATCCTGTCGTGAAAATTTTCAACTTTTTTGAATCCGAAATACTTCATGAAAATGTTCGACTTTTTTAAAGCCGAAATCCTGTCTTGAAAATTTTCAACTTTTTTGAATCCGAAATACTTCATGAAAGTGTTCGACTTTTTTAAAGCCGAAATCCAGTCGTGAAAATTTTCAACTTTTTTGAAGCCGAAATCTTTTCATGAAAATTTTAAACTTTTTTGAAGCCGAAATCTTTTCATGAAAATTTTCAACTTTTTTGAATCTGAAATACTTCATGAAAATGTTCAACTTTTTTAACGCCGAAATCCTGTCGTGAAAATTTTCAACTTTTTTGAATCCGAAATACTTCATGAAAATTTTCAACTTTTTTGAAGCTGAAATACTTCATGAAAATGTTCGACTTTTTTAAAGCCGAAATCCAGTCGTGAAAATTTTCAACTTTTTTGAAGCCGAAATCTTTTCATGAAAATTTTCAACTTTTTTGAAGCCGAAATCTTTTCATGAAAATTTTCAACTTTTTTGAATCTGAAATACTTCATGAAAATGTTCAACTTTTTTAACGCCGAAATCCTGTCGTGAAAATTTTCAACTTTTTTGAATCCGAAATACTTCATGAAAATGTTCGACTTTTTTAAAGCCGAAATCCTGTCTTGAAAATTTTCGACTTTTTTAAAGTCGAAATCCTGTCGTGAAAATTTTCAACTCTTTTGAAGCCGAAATCTTTTCATGAAAATTTTCAACTTTTTTGAAGCCGAAATCTTTTCATGAAAATTTTCAACTTTTTTGAAGCTGAAATACTTCATGAAAATGTTCGACTTTTTTAAAGCCGAAATCCTGTCGTGAAAATTTTCAACTTTTTTGAATCCGAAATACTTCATGAAAATGTTCGACTTTTTTAAAGCCGAAATCCTGCCTTGAAAATTTTCAACTTTTTTGAATCCGAAATACTTCATGAAAATGTTCGACTTTTTTAAAGCCGAAATCCAGTCGTGAAAATTTTCAACTTTTTTGAAGCCGAAATCTTTTCATGAAAATTTTCAACTTTTTTGAAGCCGAAATCTTTTCATGAAAATTTTCAACTTTTTTGAATCTGAAATACTTCATGAAAATGTTCAACTTTTTTAACGCCGAAATCCTGTCGTGAAAATTTTCAACTTTTTTGAATCCGAAATACTTCATGAAAATGTTCGACTTTTTTAAAGCCGAAATCTTGTCTTGAAAATGTTCGACTTTTTTAAAGTCGAAATCCTGTCGTGAAAATTTTCAACTCTTTTGAAGCCGAAATCTTTTCATGAAAATTTTCAACTTTTTTGAAGCCGAAATCTTTTCATGAAAATTTTCAACTTTTTTGAAGCTGAAATACTTCATGAAAATGTTCGACTTTTTTAAAGCCGAAATCCTGTCTTGAAAATTTTCGACTTTTTTAAAGTCGAAATCCTGTCGTGAAAATTTTCAACTCTTTTGAAGCCGAAATCTTTTCATGAAAATTTTCAACTTTTTTGAAGCCGAAATCTTTTCATGAAAATTTTCAACTTTTTTGAAGCTGAAATACTTCATGAAAATGTTCGACTTTTTTAAAGCCGAAATCCTGTCGTGAAAATTTTCAACTTTTTTGAATCCGAAATACTTCATGAAAATGTTCGACTTTTTTAAAGCCGAAATCCTGCCTTGAAAATTTTCAACTTTTTTGAATCCGAAATACTTCATGAAAATGTTCGACTTTTTTAAAGCCGAAATCCTGTCTTGAAAATTTTCGACTTTTTTAAAGTCGAAATCCTGTCGTGAAAATTTTCAACTCTTTTGAAGCCGAAATCTTTTCATGAAAATTTTCAACTTTTTTGAAGCCGAAATCTTTTCATGAAAATTTTCAACTTTTTTGAAGCTGAAATACTTCATGAAAATGTTCGACTTTTTTAAAGCCGAAATCCTGTCGTGAAAATTTTCAACTTTTTTGAATCCGAAATACTTCATGAAAATGTTCGACTTTTTTAAAGCCGAAATCCTGCCTTGAAAATTTTCAACTTTTTTGAATCCGAAATACTTCATGAAAATGTTCGACTTTTTTAAAGCCGAAATCCAGTCGTGAAAATTTTCAACTTTTTTGAAGCCGAAATCTTTTCATGAAAATTTTCAACTTTTTTGAAGCCGAAATCTTTTCATGAAAATTTTCAACTTTTTTGAATCTGAAATACTTCATGAAAATGTTCAACTTTTTTAACGCCGAAATCCTGTCGTGAAAATTTTCAACTTTTTTGAATCCGAAATACTTCATGAAAATGTTCGACTTTTTTAAAGCCGAAATCTTGTCTTGAAAATGTTCGACTTTTTTAAAGTCGAAATCCTGTCGTGAAAATTTTCAACTCTTTTGAAGCCGAAATCTTTTCATGAAAATTTTCAACTTTTTTGAAGCCGAAATCTTTTCATGAAAATTTTCAACTTTTTTGAAGCTGAAATACTTCATGAAAATGTTCGACTTTTTTAAAGCCGAAATCCTGTCTTGAAAATTTTCGACTTTTTTAAAGTCGAAATCCTGTCGTGAAAATTTTCAACTCTTTTGAAGCCGAAATCTTTTCATGAAAATTTTCAACTTTTTTGAAGCCGAAATCTTTTCATGAAAATTTTCAACTTTTTTGAAGCTGAAATACTTCATGAAAATGTTCGACTTTTTTAAAGCCGAAATCCTGTCGTGAAAATTTTCAACTTTTTTGAATCCGAAATACTTCATGAAAATGTTCGACTTTTTTAAAGCCGAAATCCTGCCTTGAAAATTTTCAACTTTTTTGAATCCGAAATACTTCATGAAAATGTTCGACTTTTTTAAAGCCGAAATCCAGTCGTGAAAATTTTCAACTTTTTTGAAGCCGAAATCTTTTCATGAAAATTTTCAACTTTTTTGAAGCCGAAATCTTTTCATGAAAATTTTCAACTTTTTTGAATCTGAAATACTTCATGAAAATGTTCAACTTTTTTAACGCCGAAATCCTGTCGTGAAAATTTTCAACTTTTTTGAATCCGAAATACTTCATGAAAATGTTCGACTTTTTTAAAGCCGAAATCTTGTCTTGAAAATGTTCGACTTTTTTAAAGTCGAAATCCTGTCGTGAAAATTTTCAACTCTTTTGAAGCCGAAATCTTTTCATGAAAATTTTCAACTTTTTTGAAGCCGAAATCTTTTCATGAAAATTTTCAACTTTTTTGAAGCTGAAATACTTCATGAAAATGTTCGACTTTTTTAAAGCCGAAATCCTGTCTTGAAAATTTTCGACTTTTTTAAAGTCGAAATCCTGTCGTGAAAATTTTCAACTCTTTTGAAGCCGAAATCTTTTCATGAAAATTTTCAACTTTTTTGAAGCCGAAATCTTTTCATGAAAATTTTCAACTTTTTTGAAGCTGAAATACTTCATGAAAATGTTCGACTTTTTTAAAGCCGAAATCCTGTCGTGAAAATTTTCAACTTTTTTGAATCCGAAATACTTCATGAAAATGTTCGACTTTTTTAAAGCCGAAATCCTGTCTTGAAAATTTTCAACTTTTTTGAATCCGAAATACTTCATGAAAATGTTCAACTTTTTTAAAGCCGAAATCCTGTCGTGAAAATTTTCAACTTTTTTGAAGCCGTAATCTTTTCATGAAAACTTTCAACTTTTTTGAAGCCGAAATCTTTTCATGAAAATTTTCAACTTTTTTGAAGCTGAAATACTTCATGAAAATGTTTGACTTTTTTAAAGCCGAAATCCTGTCATGAAAATTTTCAACTTTTTTGAATCCGAAATACTTCATGAAAATGTTCGACTTTTTTAAAGCCGAAATCCTGTCTTGAAAATTTTCAACTTTTTTGAATCCGAAATACTTCATGAAAATGTTCAACTTTTTTAAAGCCGAAATCCTGTCGTGAAAATTTTCAACTTTTTTGAAGCCGTAATCTTTTCATGAAAACTTTCAACTTTTTTGAAGCCGAAATCTTTTCATGAAAATTTTCAACTTTTTTGAATCCGAAATACTTCATGAAAATTTTCAACTTTTTTGAAGCTGAAATACTTCATGAAAATGTTCGACTTTTTTAAAGTCGAAATCCTGTCGTGAAAATTTTCAACTCTTTTGAAGCCGAAATCTTTTCATGAAAATTTTCAACTTTTTTGAATCCGAAATACTTCATGAAAATTTTCAACTTTTTTGAAGCTGAAATACTTCATGAAAATGTTCGACTTTTTTAAAGTCGAAATCCTGTCGTGAAAATTTTCAACTCTTTTGAAGCCGAAATCTTTTCATGAAAATTTTCAACTTTTTTAACGCCGAAATCCTGTCGTGAATATTTTCAACTTTTTTGAATCCGAAATACTTCATGAAAATGTTCGACTTTTTTAAAGTCGAAATCCTGTCGTGAAAATTTTCAACTCTTTTGAAGCCGAAATCTTTTCATGAAAATTTTCAACTTTTTTGAAGCCGAAATCTTTTCATGAAAATTTTCAACTTTTTTGAAGCTGAAATACTTCATGAAAATGTTCGACTTTTTTAAAGCCGAAATCCTGTCGTGAAAATTTTCAACTTTTTTGAATCCGAAATACTTCATGAAAATGTTCGACTTTTTTAAAGCCGAAATCCTGTCTTGAAAATTTTCAACTTTTTTGAATCCGAAATCTTTTCATGAAAATTTTCAACTTTTTTGAAGCCGAAATCTTTTCATGAAAATTTTCAACTTTTTTGAATCTGAAATACTTCATGAAAATGTTCAACTTTTTTAACGCCGAAATCCTGTCGTGAAAATTTTCAACTTTTTTGAATCCGAAATACTTCATGAAAATTTTCAACTTTTTTGAAGCTGAAATACTTCATGAAAATGTTCGACTTTTTTAAAGCCGAAATCCAGTCGTGAAAATTTTCAACTTTTTTGAAGCCGAAATCTTTTCATGAAAATTTTCAACTTTTTTGAAGCCGAAATCTTTTCATGAAAATTTTCAACTTTTTTGAATCTGAAATACTTCATGAAAATGTTCAACTTTTTTAACGCCGAAATCCTGTCGTGAAAATTTTCAACTTTTTTGAATCCGAAATACTTCATGAAAATGTTCGACTTTTTTAAAGCCGAAATCCTGTCTTGAAAATTTTCGACTTTTTTAAAGTCGAAATCCTGTCGTGAAAATTTTCAACTCTTTTGAAGCCGAAATCTTTTCATGAAAATTTTCAACTTTTTTGAAGCCGAAATCTTTTCATGAAAATTTTCAACTTTTTTGAAGCTGAAATACTTCATGAAAATGTTCGACTTTTTTAAAGCCGAAATCCTGTCTTGAAAATTTTCGACTTTTTTAAAGTCGAAATCCTGTCGTGAAAATTTTCAACTCTTTTGAAGCCGAAATCTTTTCATGAAAATTTTCAACTTTTTTGAAGCCGAAATCTATTCATGAAAATTTTCAACTTTTTTGAAGCTGAAATACTTCATGAAAATGTTCGACTTTTTTAAAGCCGAAATCCTGTCGTGAAAATTTTCAACTTTTTTGAATCCGAAATACTTCATGAAAATGTTCGACTTTTTTAAAGCCGAAATCCTGTCTTGAAAATTTTCAACTTTTTTGAATCCGATATACTTCATGAAAATGTTCGACTTTTTTAAAGCCGAAATCCAGTCGTGAAAATTTTCAACTTTTTTGAAGCCGAAATCTTTTCATGAAAATTTTCAACTTTTTTGAAGCCGAAATCTTTTCATGAAAATTTTCAACTTTTTTGAATCTGAAATACTTCATGAAAATGTTCAACTTTTTTAACGCCGAAATCCTGTCGTGAAAATTTTCAACTTTTTTGAATCCGAAATACTTCATGAAAATGTTCGACTTTTTTAAAGCCGAAATCCTGTCTTGAAAATTTTCGACTTTTTTAAAGTCGAAATCCTGTCGTGAAAATTTTCAACTCTTTTGAAGCCGAAATCTTTTCATGAAAATTTTCAACTTTTTTGAAGCCGAAATCTTTTCATGAAAATTTTCAACTTTTTTGAAGCTGAAATACTTCATGAAAATGTTCGACTTTTTTAAAACCGAAATCCTGTCTTGAAAATTTTCGACTTTTTTAAAGTCGAAATCCTGTCGTGAAAATTTTCAACTCTTTTGAAGCCGAAATCTTTTCATGAAAATTTTCAACTTTTTTGAAGCCGAAATCTTTTCATGAAAATTTTCAACTTTTTTGAAGCTGAAATACTTCATGAAAATGTTCGACTTTTTTAAAGCCGAAATCCTGTCGTGAAAATTTTCAACTTTTTTGAATCCGAAATACTTCATGAAAATGTTCAACTTTTTTAAAGCCGAAATCCTGTCGTGAAAATTTTCAACTTTTTTGAAGCCGTAATCTTTTCATGAAAACTTTCAACTTTTTTGAAGCCGAAATCTTTTCATGAAAATTTTCAACTTTTTTGAAGCTGAAATACTTCATGAAAATGTTTGACTTTTTTAAAGCCGAAATCCTGTCATGAAAATTTTCAACTCTTTTGAAGCTGAAATCTTTTCATGAAAATTTTCAACTTTTTTGAATCCGAAATACTTCATGAAAATTTTCAACTTTTTTGAAGCTGAAATACTTCATGAAAATGTTCGACTTTTTTAAAGTCGAAATCCTGTCGTGAAAATTTTCAACTCTTTTGAAGCCGAAATCTTTTCATGAAAATTTTCAACTTTTTTAACGCCGAAATCCTGTCGTGAATATTTTCAACTTTTTTGAATCCGAAATACTTCATGAAAATGTTCGACTTTTTTAAAGTCGAAATCCTGTCTTGAAAATTTTCAACTTTTTTGAATCCGAAATCTTTTCATGAAAATTTTCAACTTTTTTGAAGCCGAAATCTTTTCATGAAAATTTTCAACTTTTTTGAATCTGAAATACTTCATGAAAATGTTCAACTTTTTTAACGCCGAAATCCTGTCGTGAAAATTTTCAACTTTTTTGAATCCGAAATACTTCATGAAAATTTTCAACTTTTTTGAAGCTGAAATACTTCATGAAAATGTTCGACTTTTTTAAAGCCGAAATCCAGTCGTGAAAATTTTCAACTTTTTTGAAGCCGAAATCTTTTCATGAAAATTTTCAACTTTTTTGAAGCCGAAATCTTTTCATGAAAATTTTCAACTTTTTTGAATCTGAAATACTTCATGAAAATGTTCAACTTTTTTAACGCCGAAATCCTGTCGTGAAAATTTTCAACTTTTTTGAATCCGAAATACTTCATGAAAATGTTCGACTTTTTTAAAGCCGAAATCCTTTCTTGAAAATTTTCGACTTTTTTAAAGTCGAAATCCTGTCGTGAAAATTTTCAACTCTTTTGAAGCCGAAATCTTTTCATGAAAATTTTCAACTTTTTTGAAGCCGAAATCTTTTCATGAAAATTTTCAACTTTTTTGAAGCTGAAATACTTCATGAAAATGTTCGACTTTTTTAAAGCCGAAATCCTGTCGTGAAAATTTTCAACTTTTTTGAATCCGAAATACTTCATGAAAATGTTCGACTTTTTTAAAGCCGAAATCCTGTCTTGAAAATGTTCAACTTTTTTGAATCCGAAATACTTCATGAAAATGTTCAACTTTTTTAAAGCCGAAATCCTGTCGTGAAAATTTTCAACTTTTTTGAAGCCGTAATCTTTTCATGAAAACTTTCAACTTTTTTGAAGCCGAAATCTTTTCATGAAAATTTTCAACTTTTTTGAAGCTGAAATACTTCATGAAAATGTTTGACTTTTTTAAAGCCGAAATCCTGTCGTGAAAATTTTCAACTTTTTTGAATCCGAAATACTTCATGAAAATGTTCGACTTTTTTAAAGCCGAAATCCTGTCTTGAAAATTTTCAACTTTTTTGAATCCGAAATACTTCATGAAAATGTTCAACTTTTTTAAAGCCGAAATCCTGTCGTGAAAATTTTCAACTTTTTTGAAGCCGTAATCTTTTCATGAAAACTTTCAACTTTTTTGAAGCCGAAATCTTTTCATGAAAATTTTCAACTTTTTTGAAGCTGAAATACTTCATGAAAATGTTTGACTTTTTTAAAGCCGAAATCCTGTCATGAAAATTTTCAACTTTTTTGAATCCGAAATACTTCATGAAAATGTTCGACTTTTTTAAAGCCGAAATCCTGTCTTGAAAATTTTCAACTTTTTTGAATCCGAAATACTTCATGAAAATGTTCAACTTTTTTAAAGCCGAAATCCTGTCGTGAAAATTTTCAACTTTTTTGAAGCCGTAATCTTTTCATGAAAACTTTCAACTTTTTTGAAGCCGAAATCTTTTCATGAAAATTTTCAACTTTTTTGAATCCGAAATACTTCATGAAAATTTTCAACTTTTTTGAAGCTGAAATACTTCATGAAAATGTTCGACTTTTTTAAAGTCGAAATCCTGTCGTGAAAATTTTCAACTCTTTTGAAGCCGAAATCTTTTCATGAAAAATTTTCAACTTTTTTGAATCCGAAATACTTCATGAAAATTTTCAACTTTTTTGAAGCTGAAATACTTCATGAAAATGTTCGACTTTTTTAAAGTCGAAATCCTGTCGTGAAAATTTTCAACTTTTTTGAATCCGAAATACTTCATGAAAATGTTCGACTTTTTTAAAGCCGAAATCCTGTCTTGAAAATTTTCAACTTTTTTGAATCCGAAATCTTTTCATGAAAATTTTCAACTTTTTTGAAGCCGAAATCTTTTCATGAAAATTTTCAACTTTTTTGAATCTGAAATACTTCATGAAAATGTTCAACTTTTTTAACGCCGAAATCCTGTCGTGAAAATTTTCAACTTTTTTGAATCCGAAATACTTCATGAAAATTTTCAACTTTTTTGAAGCTGAAATACTTCATGAAAATGTTCGACTTTTTTAAAGCCGAAATCCAGTCGTGAAAATTTTCAACTTTTTTGAAGCCGAAATCTTTTCATGAAAATTTTCAACTTTTTTGAAGCCGAAATCTTTTCATGAAAATTTTCAACTTTTTTGAATCTGAAATACTTCATGAAAATGTTCAACTTTTTTAACGCCGAAATCCTGTCGTGAAAATTTTCAACTTTTTTGAATCCGAAATACTTCATGAAAATGTTCGACTTTTTTAAAGCCGAAATCCTGTCTTGAAAATTTTCGACTTTTTTAAAGTCGAAATCCTGTCGTGAAAATTTTCAACTCTTTTGAAGCCGAAATCTTTTCATGAAAATTTTCAACTTTTTTGAAGCCGAAATCTTTTCATGAAAATTTTCAACTTTTTTGAATCTGAAATACTTCATGAAAATGTTCGACTTTTTTAAAGCCGAAATCCTGTCTTGAAAATTTTCGACTTTTTTAAATTCGAAATCCTGTCGTGAAAATTTTCAACTCTTTTGAAGCCGAAATCTTTTCATGAAAATTTTCAACTTTTTTGAAGCCGAAATCTTTTCATGAAAATTTTCAACTTTTTTGAAGCTGAAATACTTCATGAAAATGTTCGACTTTTTTAAAGCCGAAATCCTGTCGTGAAAATTTTCAACTTTTTTAAAGTCGAAATCCTGTCGTGAAAATTTTCAACTTTTTTAAAGCCGAAATCCTGTCGTGAAAATTTTCAACTTTTTTAAAGTCGAAATCCTGTCGTGAAAATTTTCAACTCTTTTGAAGCCGAAATCTTTTCATGAAAATTTTCAACTTTTTTGAAGCTGAAATCTTTTCATGAAAATTTTCAACTTTTTTGAAGCTGAAATACTTCATGAAAATGTTCGACTTTTTTAAAGCCGAAATCCTGTCGTGAAAATTTTCAACTTTTTTGAATCCGAAATACTTCATGAAAATGTTCGACTTTTTTAAATCCGAAATCCTGTCTTGAAAATTTTCAACTTTTTTGAATCCGAAATCTTTTCATGAAAATTTTCAACTTTTTTGAAGCCGAAATCTTTTCATGAAAATTTTCAACTTTTTTGAATCTGAAATACTTCATGAAAATGTTCAACTTTTTTAACGCCGAAATCCTGTCGTGAAAATTTTCAACTTTTTTGAATCCGAAATACTTCATGAAAATGTTCGACTTTTTTAAAGCCGAAATCCTGTCTTGAAAATTTTCGACTTTTTTAAAGTCGAAATCCTGTCGTGAAAATTTTCAACTCTTTTGAAGCCGAAATCTTTTCATGAAAATTTTCAACTTTTTTGAAGCCGAAATCTTTTCATGAAAATTTTCAACTTTTTTGAATCTGAAATACTTCATGAAAATGTTCGACTTTTTTAACGCCGAAATCCTGTCGTGAATATTTTCAACTTTTTGAATCCGAAATACTTCATGAAAATGTTCGACTTTTTTAAAGTCGAAATCCTGTCGTGAAAATTTTCAACTCTTTTGAAGCCGAAATCTTTTCATGAAAATTTTCAACTTTTTTGAAGCCGAAATCTTTTCATGAAAATTTTCAACTTTTTTGAAGCTGAAATACTTCATGAAAATGTTCGACTTTTTTGAAGCCGAAATCTTTTCATTAAAATTTTCAACTTTTTTGAAGCCGAAATCTTTTCATGAAAATTTTAAACTTTTTTGAATCCGAAATACTTCATGAAAATGTTCGACTTTTTTAAAGCCGAAATCCTGTCTTGAAAATTTTCAACTTTTTTGAATCCGAAATACTTCATGAAAATGGTCAACTTTTTTAAAGCCGAAATCCTGTCGTGAAAATTTTCAACTTTTTTGAAGCCGTAATCTTTTCATGAAAACTTTCAACTCTTTTGAAGCCGAAATCTTTTCATGAAAATTTTCAACTTTTTTGAAGCCGAAATCTTTTCATGAAAATTTTCAACTTTTTTGAAGCTGAAATACTTCATGAAAATGTTCGACTTTTTTAAAGCCGAAATCCTATCGTGAAAATTTTCAACTTTTTTGAATCCGAAATACTTCATGAAAATGTTCAACTTTTTTAAAGCCGAAATCCTGTCGTGAAAATTTTCAACTTTTTTGAAGCCGTAATCTTTTCATGAAAACTTTCAACTTTTTTGAAGCCGAAATCTTTTCATGAAAATTTTCAACTTTTTTGAAGCTGAAATACTTCATGAAAATGTTTGACTTTTTTAAAGCCGAAATCCTGACATGAAAATTTGCAACTCTTTTGAAGCCGAAATCTTTTCATGAAAATTTTCAACTTTTTTGAAGCCGAAATCTTTTCATGAAAATTTTCAACTTTTTTGAATCCGAAATACTTCATGAAAATGTTCGACTTTTTTAAAGCCGAAATCCTGTCTTGAAAATTTTCAACTTTTTTGAAGCCGAAATCTTTTCATGAAAATTTTCAACTTTTTTGAAGCCGAAATCTTTTCATGAAAATTTTCAACTTTTTTGAATCTGAAATACTTCATGAAAATGTTCGACTTTTTTAACGCCGAAATCCTGTCGTGAAAATTTTCAACTTTTTTGAATCCGAAATACTTCATGAAAATGTTCGACTTTTTTAAAGCCGAAATCCTGTCTTGAAAATTTTCAACTTTTTTGAATCCGAAATACTTCATGAAAATGTTCAACTTTTTTAAAGCCGAAATCCTGTCGTGAAAATTTTCAACTTTTTTGAAGCCGTAATCTTTTCATGAAAACTTTCAACTTTTTTGGAGCCGAAATCTTTTCATGAAAATTTTCAACTTTTTTGAAGCTGAAATACTTCATGAAAATGTTTGACTTTTTTAAAGCCGAAATCCTGTCATGAAAATTTTCAACTCTTTTGAAGCCGAAATCTTTTCATGAAAATTTTCAACTTTTTTGAAGCCGAAATCTTTTCATGAAAATTTTCAACTTTTTTGAAGCTGAAATACTTCATGAAAATGTTCGACTTTTTTAAAGCCGAAATCCTGTCGTGAAAATTTTCAACTTTTTTGAATCCGAAATCTTTTCATGAAAATTTTCAACTTTTTTGAATCTGAAATACTTCATGAAAATGTTCGACTTTTTTATCGCCGAAATCCTGTCGTGAAAACTTTCAACTTTTTTGAAGCCGAAATCTTTTCATGAAAATTTTCAACTTTTTTGAAGCTGAAATACTTCATGAAAATGTTTGACTTTTTTAAAGCCGAAATCCTGTCATGAAAATTTTCAACTCTTTGTAAGCCGAAATCTTTTCATGAAAATTTTCAACTTTTTTGAAGCCGAAATCTTTTCATGAAAATTTTCAACTTTTTTGAATCCGAAATACTTCATGAAAATGTTCGACTTTTTTAAAGCCGAAATCCTGTCTTGAAAATTTTCAACTTTTTTGAAGCCGAAATCTTTTCATGAAAATTTTCAACTTTTTTGAAGCCGAAATCTTTTCATGAAAATTTTCAACTTTTTTGAATCTGAAATACTTCATAAAAATGTTCGACTTTTTTAACGCCGAAATCCTGTCGTGAAAATTTTCAACTTTTTTGAATCCGAAATACTTCATGAAAATGTTCAACTTTTTTAAAGCCGAAATCCTGTCTTGAAAATTTTCAACTTTTTTGAATCCGAAATACTTCATGAAAATGTTCAACTTTTTTAAAGCCGAAATCCTGTCGTGAAAATTTTCAACTTTTTTGAAGCCGTAATCTTTTCATGAAAACTTTCAACTTTTTTGGAGCCGAAATCTTTTCATGAAAATTTTCAACTTTTTTGAAGCTGAAATACTTCATGAAAATGTTTGACTTTTTTAAAGCCGAAATCCTGTCATGAAAATTTTCAACTCTTTTGAAGCCGAAATCTTTTCATGAAAATTTTCAACTTTTTTGAAGCTGAAATACTTCATGAAAATGTTCGACTTTTTTAAAGCCGAAATCCTGTCGTGAAAATTTTCAACTTTTTTGAATCCGAAATCTTTTCATGAAAATTTTCAACTTTTTTGAATCTGAAATACTTCATGAAAATGTTCGACTTTTTTATCGCCGAAATCCTGTCGTGAAAATTTTCAACTTTTTTGAATCCGAAATACTTCATGAAAATTTTCAACTTTTTTGAAGACGAAATCCTGTCATGAAAATTTTCAACTCTTTTGAAGCCGAAATCTTTTCATGAAAATTTTCAACTTTTTTGAAGCCGAAATCTTTTCATGAAAATTTTCAACTTTTTTTAAGCTGAAATACTTCATGAAAATGTTCGACTTTTTTAAAGCCGAAATCCTGTCGTGAAAATTTTCAACTTTTTTGAATCCGAAATACTTCATGAAAATGTTCGACTTTTTTAAAGCCGAAATCCTGTCTTGAAAATTTTCAACTTTTTTGAAGCCGAAATCTTTTCATGAAAATTTTCAACTTTTTTGAATCTGAAATACTTCATGAAAATGTTCGACTTTTTTAACGCCGAAATCCTGTCGTGAAAATTTTCAACTTTTTTGAATCCGAAATACTTCATGAAAATTTTCAACTTTTTTGAAGCCGAAATCCTGTCGTGAAAATTTTCAACTTTTTTGAAGCCGAAATCTTTTCATGAAAATGTTCGACTTTTTTAAAGCCGAAATCCTGTCTTGAAAATTTTCAACTTTTTTGAATCCGAAATCTTTTCATGAAAATTTTCAACTTTTTTGAAGCCGAAATCTTTTCATGAAAATTTTCAACTTTTTTGAATCTGAAATACTTCATGAAAATGTTCAACTTTTTTAACGCTGAAATCCTGTCGTGAAAATTTTCAACTTTTTTGAATCCGAAATACTTCATGAAAATTTTCAACTTTTTTGAAGCTGAAATACTTCATGAAAATGTTCGACTTTTTTAAAGCCGAAATCCAGTCGTGAAAATTTTCAACTTTTTTGAAGCCGAAATCTTTTCATGAAAATTTTCAACTTTTTTGAAGCCGAAATCTTTTCATGAAAATTTTCAACTTTTTTGAATCTGAAATACTTCATGAAAATGTTCAACTTTTTTAACGCCGAAATCCTGTCGTGAAAATTTTCAACTTTTTTGAATCCGAAATACTTCATGAAAATGTTCGACTTTTTTAAAGCCGAAATCCTGTCTTGAAAATTTTCGACTTTTTTAAAGTCGAAATCCTGTCGTGAAAATTTTCAACTCTTTTGAAGCCGAAATCTTTTCATGAAAATTTTCAACTTTTTTGAAGCCGAAATCTTTTCATGAAAATGTTCAACTTTTTTGAAGCCGAAGTCTTTTCATGAAAATTTTCAACTTTTTTGAATCTGAAATACTTCATGAAAATGTTCAACTTTTTTAACGCCGAAATCCTGTCGTGAAAATTTTCAACTTTTTTGAATCCGAAATACTTCATGAAAATGTTCGACTTTTTTAAAGCCGAAATCCTGTCTTGAAAATTTTCGACTTTTTTAAAGTCGAAATCCTGTCGTGAAAATTTTCAACTCTTTTGAAGCCGAAATCTTTTCATGAAAATTTTCAACTTTTTTGAAGCCGAAATCTTTTCATGAAAATTTTCAACTTTTTTGAAGCTGAAATACTTCATGAAAATGTTCGACTTTTTTAAAGCCGAAATCCTGTCTTGAAAATTTTCGACTTTTTTAAAGTCGAAATCCTGTCGTGAAAATTTTCAACTCTTTTGAAGCCGAAATCTTTTCATGAAAATTTTCAACTTTTTTGAAGCCGAAATCTTTTCATGAAAATTTTCAACTTTTTTGAAGCTGAAATACTTCATGAAAATGTTCGACTTTTTTAAAGCCGAAATCCTGTCGTGAAAATTTTCAACTTTTTTGAATCCGAAATACTTCATGAAAATGTTCGACTTTTTTAAAGCCGAAATCCTGTCTTGAAAATTTTCAACTTTTTTGAATCCGAAATACTTCATGAAAGTGTTCGACTTTTTTAAAGCCGAAATCCAGTCGTGAAAATTTTCAACTTTTTTGAAGCCGAAATCTTTTCATGAAAATTTTAAACTTTTTTGAAGCCGAAATCTTTTCATGAAAATTTTCAACTTTTTTGAATCTGAAATACTTCATGAAAATGTTCAACTTTTTTAACGCCGAAATCCTGTCGTGAAAATTTTCAACTTTTTTGAATCCGAAATACTTCATGAAAATTTTCAACTTTTTTGAAGCTGAAATACTTCATGAAAATGTTCGACTTTTTTAAAGCCGAAATCCAGTCGTGAAAATTTTCAACTTTTTTGAAGCCGAAATCTTTTCATGAAAATTTTCAACTTTTTTGAAGCCGAAATCTTTTCATGAAAATTTTCAACTTTTTTGAATCTGAAATACTTCATGAAAATGTTCAACTTTTTTAACGCCGAAATCCTGTCGTGAAAATTTTCAACTTTTTTGAATCCGAAATACTTCATGAAAATGTTCGACTTTTTTAAAGCCGAAATCCTGTCTTGAAAATTTTCGACTTTTTTAAAGTCGAAATCCTGTCGTGAAAATTTTCAACTCTTTTGAAGCCGAAATCTTTTCATGAAAATTTTCAACTTTTTTGAAGCCGAAATCTTTTCATGAAAATTTTCAACTTTTTTGAAGCTGAAATACTTCATGAAAATGTTCGACTTTTTTAAAGCCGAAATCCTGTCTTGAAAATTTTCGACTTTTTTAAAGTCGAAATCCTGTCGTGAAAATTTTCAACTCTTTTGAAGCCGAAATGTTTTCATGAAAATTTTCAACTTTTTTGAAGCCGAAATCTTTTCATGAAAATTTTCAACTTTTTTGAAGCTGAAATACTTCATGAAAATGTTCGACTTTTTTAAAGCCGAAATCCTGTCGTGAAAATTTTCAACTTTTTTGAATCCGAAATACTTCATGAAAATGTTCGACTTTTTTAAAGCCGAAATCCTGCCTTGAAAATTTTCAACTTTTTTGAATCCGAAATACTTCATGAAAATGTTCGACTTTTTTAAAGCCGAAATCCAGTCGTGAAAATTTTCAACTTTTTTGAAGCCGAAATCTTTTCATGAATATTTTCAACTTTTTTGAAGCCGAAATCTTTTCATGAAAATTTTCAACTTTTTTGAATCTGAAATACTTCATGAAAATGTTCAACTTTTTTAACGCCGAAATCCTGTCGTGAAAATTTTCAACTTTTTTGAATCCGAAATACTTCATGAAAATGTTCGACTTTTTTAAAGCCGAAATCCTGTCTTGAAAATTTTCGACTTTTTTAAAGTCGAAATCCTGTCGTGAAAATTTTCAACTCTTTTGAAGCCGAAATCTTTTCATGAAAATTTTCAACTTTTTTGAAGCCGAAATCTTTTCATGAAAATTTTCAACTTTTTTGAAGCTGAAATACTTCATGAAAATGTTCGACTTTTTTAAAGCCGAAATCCTGTCTTGAAAATTTTCGACTTTTTTAAAGTCGAAATCCTGTCGTGAAAATTTTCAACTCTTTTGAAGCCGAAATCTTTTCATGAAAATTTTCAACTTTTTTGAAGCCGAAATCTTTTCATGAAAATTTTCAACTTTTTTGAAGCTGAAATACTTCATGAAAATGTTCGACTTTTTTAAAGCCGAAATCCTGTCGTGAAAATTTTCAACTTTTTTGAATCCGAAATACTTCATGAAAATGTTCGACTTTTTTAAAGCCGAAATCCTGTCTTGAAAATTTTCAACTTTTTTGAATCCGAAATACTTCATGAAAATGTTCAACTTTTTTAAAGCCGAAATCCTGTCGTGAAAATTTTCAACTTTTTTGAAGCCGTAATCTTTTCATGAAAACTTTCAACTTTTTTGAAGCCGAAATCTTTTCATGAAAATTTTCAACTTTTTTGAAGCTGAAATACTTCATGAAAATGTTTGACTTTTTTAAAGCCGAAATCCTGTCATGAAAATTTTCAACTTTTTTGAATCCGAAATACTTCATGAAAATGTTCGACTTTTTTAAAGCCGAAATCCTGTCTTGAAAATTTTCAACTTTTTTGAATCCGAAATACTTCATGAAAATGTTCAACTTTTTTAAAGCCGAAATCCTGTCGTGAAAATTTTCAACTTTTTTGAAGCCGTAATCTTTTCATGAAAACTTTCAACTTTTTTGAAGCCGAAATCTTTTCATGAAAATTTTCAACTTTTTTGAATCCGAAATACTTCATGAAAATTTTCAACTTTTTTGAAGCTGAAATACTTCATGAAAATGTTCGACTTTTTTAAAGTCGAAATCCTGTCGTGAAAATTTTCAACTCTTTTGAAGCCGAAATCTTTTCATGAAAATTTTCAACTTTTTTGAATCCGAAATACTTCATGAAAATTTTCAACTTTTTTGAAGCTGAAATACTTCATGAAAATGTTCGACTTTTTTAAAGTCGAAATCCTGTCGTGAAAATTTTCAACTCTTTTGAAGCCGAAATCTTTTCATGAAAATTTTCAACTTTTTTAACGCCGAAATCCTGTCGTGAATATTTTCAACTTTTTTGAATCCGAAATACTTCATGAAAATGTTCGACTTTTTTAAAGTCGAAATCCTGTCGTGAAAATTTTTAACTCTTTTGAAGCCGAAATCTTTTCATGAAAATTTTCAACTTTTTTGAAGCCGAAATCATTTCATGAAAATTTTCAACTTTTTTGAAGCTGAAATACTTCATGAAAATGTTCGACTTTTTTAAAGCCGAAATCCTGTCGTGAAAATGTTCAACTTTTTTGAATCCGAAATACTTCATGAAAATGTTCGACTTTTTTAAAGCCGAAATCCTGTCTTGAAAATTTTCAACTTTTTTGAATCCGAAATCTTTTCATGAAAATTTTCAACTTTTTTGAAGCCGAAATCTTTTCATGAAAATTTTCAACTTTTTTGAATCTGAAATACTTCATGAAAATGTTCAACTTTTTTAACGCCGAAATCCTGTCGTGAAAATTTTCAACTTTTTTGAATCCGAAATACTTCATGAAAATTTTCAACTTTTTTGAAGCTGAAATACTTCATGAAAATGTTCGACTTTTTTAAAGCCGAAATCCAGTCGTGAAAATTTTCAACTTTTTTGAAGCCGAAATCTTTTCATGAAAATTTTCAACTTTTTTGAAGCCGAAATCTTTTCATGAAAATTTTCAACTTTTTTGAATCTGAAATACTTCATGAAAATGTTCAACTTTTTTAACGCCGAAATCCTGTCGTGAAAATTTTCAACTTTTTTGAATCCGAAATACTTCATGAAAATGTTCGACTTTTTTAAAGCCGAAATCCTGTCTTGAAAATTTTCGACTTTTTTAAAGTCGAAATCCTGTCGTGAAAATTTTCAACTCTTTTGAAGCCGAAATCTTTTCATGAAAATTTTCAACTTTTTTGAAGCCGAAATCTTTTCATGAAAATTTTCAACTTTTTTGAAGCTGAAATACTTCATGAAAATGTTCGACTTTTTTAAAGCCGAAATCCTGTCTTGAAAATTTTCGACTTTTTTAAAGTCGAAATCCTGTCGTGAAAATTTTCAACTCTTTTGAAGCCGAAATCTTTTCATGAAAATTTTCAACTTTTTTGAAGCCGAAATCTTTTCATGAAAATTTTCAACTTTTTTGAAGCTGAAATACTTCATGAAAATGTTCGACTTTTTTAAAGCCGAAATCCTGTCGTGAAAATTTTCAACTTTTTTGAATCTGAAATACTTCATGAAAATGTTCGACTTTTTTAAAGCCGAAATCCTGTCTTGAAAATTTTCAACTTTTTTGAATCCGAAATACTTCATGAAAATGTTCAACTTTTTTAAAGCCGAAATCCTGTCGTGAAAATTTTCAACTTTTTTGAAGCCGTAATCTTTTCATGAAAACTTTCAACTTTTTTGAAGCCGAAATCTTTTCATGAAAATTTTCAACTTTTTTGAATCCGAAATACTTCATGAAAATTTTCAACTTTTTTGAAGCTGAAATACTTCATGAAAATGTTCGACTTTTTTAAAGTCGAAATCCTGTCGTGAAAATTTTCAACTCTTTTGAAGCCGAAATCTTTTCATGAAAATTTTCAACTTTTTTGAATCCGAAATACTTCATGAAAATTTTCAACTTTTTTGAAGCTGAAATACTTCATGAAAATGTTCGACTTTTTTAAAGTCGAAATCCTGTCGTGAAAATTTTCAACTCTTTTGAAGCCGAAATCTTTTCATGAAAATTTTCAACTTTTTTAACGCCGAAATCCTGTCGTGAATATTTTCAACTTTTTTGAATCCGAAATACTTCATGAAAATGTTCGACTTTTTTAAAGTCGAAATCCTGTCGTGAAAATTTTCAACTCTTTTGAAGCCGAAATCTTTTCATGAAAATTTTCAACTTTTTTGAAGCCGAAATCTTTTCATGAAAATTTTCAACTTTTTTGAAGCTGAAATACTTCATGAAAATGTTCGACTTTTTTAAAGCCGAAATCCTGTCGTGAAAATTTTCAACTTTTTTGAATCCGAAATACTTCATGAAAATGTTCGACTTTTTTAAAGCCGAAATCCTGTCCTGAAAATTTTCAACTTTTTTGAATCCGAAATCTTTTCATGAAAATTTTCAACTTTTTTGAAGCCGAAATCTTTTCATGAAAATTTTCAACTTTTTTGAAGCCGAAATCTTTTCATGAAAATTTTCAACTTTTTTGAAGCTGAAATACTTCATGAAAATGTTCGACTTTTTTAAAGCCGAAATCCTGTCTTGAAAATTTTCGACTTTTTTAAAGTCGAAATCCTGTCGTGAAAATTTTCAACTCTTTTGAAGCCGAAATCTTTTCATGAAAATTTTCAACTTTTTTGAAGCCGAAATCTTTTCATGAAAATTTTCAACTTTTTTGAAGCTGAAATACTTCATGAAAATGTTCGACTTTTTTAAAGCCGAAATCCTGTCGTGAAAATTTTCAACTTTTTTGAATCTGAAATACTTCATGAAAATGTTCGACTTTTTTAAAGCCGAAATCCTGTCTTGAAAATTTTCAACTTTTTTGAATCCGAAATACTTCATGAAAATGTTCAACTTTTTTAAAGCCGAAATCCTGTCGTGAAAATTTTCAACTTTTTTGAAGCCGTAATCTTTTCATGAAAACTTTCAACTTTTTTGAAGCCGAAATCTTTTCATGAAAATTTTCAACTTTTTTGAATCCGAAATACTTCATGAAAATTTTCAACTTTTTTGAAGCTGAAATACTTCATGAAAATGTTCGACTTTTTTAAAGTCGAAATCCTGTCGTGAAAATTTTCAACTCTTTTGAAGCCGAAATCTTTTCATGAAAATTTTCAACTTTTTTGAATCCGAAATACTTCATGAAAATTTTCAACTTTTTTGAAGCTGAAATACTTCATGAAAATGTTCGACTTTTTTAAAGTCGAAATCCTGTCGTGAAAATTTTCAACTCTTTTGAAGCCGAAATCTTTTCATGAAAATTTTCAACTTTTTTAACGCCGAAATCCTGTCGTGAATATTTTCAACTTTTTTGAATCCGAAATACTTCATGAAAATGTTCGACTTTTTTAAAGTCGAAATCCTGTCGTGAAAATTTTCAACTCTTTTGAAGCCGAAATCTTTTCATGAAAATTTTCAACTTTTTTGAAGCCGAAATCTTTTCATGAAAATTTTCAACTTTTTTGAAGCTGAAATACTTCATGAAAATGTTCGACTTTTTTAAAGCCGAAATCCTGTCGTGAAAATTTTCAACTTTTTTGAATCCGAAATACTTCATGAAAATGTTCGACTTTTTTAAAGCCGAAATCCTGTCCTGAAAATTTTCAACTTTTTTGAATCCGAAATCTTTTCATGAAAATTTTCAACTTTTTTGAAGCCGAAATCTTTTCATGAAAATTTTCAACTTTTTTGAATCTGAAATACTTCATGAAAATGTTCAACTTTTTTAACGCCGAAATCCTGTCGTGAAAATTTTCAACTTTTTTGAATCCGAAATACTTCATGAAAATTTTCAACTTTTTTGAAGCTGAAATACTTCATGAAAATGTTCGACTTTTTTAAAGCCGAAATCCAGTCGTGAAAATTTTCAACTTTTTTGAAGCCGAAATCTTTTCATGAAAATTTTCAACTTTTTTGAAGCCGAAATCTTTTCATGAAAATTTTCAACTTTTTTGAATCTGAAATACTTCATGAAAATGTTCAACTTTTTTAACGCCGAAATCCTGTCGTGAAAATTTTCAACTTTTTTGAATCCGAAATACTTCATGAAAATGTTCGACTTTTTTAAAGCCGAAATCCTGTCTTGAAAATTTTCGACTTTTTTAAAGTCGAAATCCTGTCGTGAAAATTTTCAACTCTTTTGAAGCCGAAATCTTTTCATGAAAATTTTCAACTTTTTTGAAGCCGAAATCTTTTCATGAAAATTTTCAACTTTTTTGAAGCTGAAATACTTCATGAAAATGTTCGACTTTTTTAAAGCCGAAATCCTGTCTTGAAAATTTTCGACTTTTTTAAAGTCGAAATCCTGTCGTGAAAATTTTCAACTCTTTTGAAGCCGAAATCTTTTCATGAAAATTTTCAACTTTTTTGAAGCCGAAATCTTTTCATGAAAATTTTCAACTTTTTTGAAGCTGAAATACTTCATGAAAATGTTCGACTTTTTTAAAGCCGAAATCCTGTCGTGAAAATTTTCAACTTTTTTGAATCCGAAATACTTCATGAAAATGTTCGACTTTTTTAAAGCCGAAATCCTGTCTTGAAAATTTTCAACTTTTTTGAATCCGAAATACTTCATGAAAATGTTCAACTTTTTTAAAGCCGAAATCCTGTCGTGAAAATTTTCAACTTTTTTGAAGCCGTAATCTTTTCATGAAAACTTTCAACTTTTTTGAAGCCGAAATCTTTTCATGAAAATTTTCAACTTTTTTGAAGCTGAAATACTTCATGAAAATGTTTGACTTTTTTAAAGCCGAAATCCTGTCATGAAAATTTTCAACTCTTTTGAAGCTGAAATCTTTTCATGAAAATTTTCAACTTTTTTGAATCCGAAATACTTCATGAAAATTTTCAACTTTTTTGAAGCTGAAATACTTCATGAAAATGTTCGACTTTTTTAAAGTCGAAATCCTGTCGTGAAAATTTTCAACTCTTTTGAAGCCTAAATCTTTTCATGAAAATTTTCAACTT
Organism: Labrus mixtus; assembly: GCF_963584025.1. Taxonomy (NCBI): domain Eukaryota; kingdom Metazoa; phylum Chordata; class Actinopteri; order Labriformes; family Labridae; genus Labrus; species Labrus mixtus. Next base: position 769,927 of record NC_083630.1, on the reverse strand, counting down.
TTTTAACGCCGAAATCCTGTCGTGAATATTTTCAACTTTTTTGAATCCGAAATACTTCATGAAAATGTTCGACTTTTTTAAAGTCGAAATCCTGTCGTGAAAATTTTCAACTCTTTTGAAGCCGAAATCTTTTCATGAAAATTTTCAACTTTTTTGAAGCCGAAATCTTTTCACGAAAATTTTCAACTTTTTTGAAGCTGAAATACTTCATGAAAATGTTCGACTTTTTTAAAGCCGAAATCCTGTCGTGAAAATTTTCAACTTTTTTGAATCCGAAATACTTCATGAAAATGTTCGACTTTTTTAAAGCCGAAATCCTGTCTTGAAAATTTTCAACTTTTTTGAATCCGAAATCTTTTCATGAAAATTTTCAACTTTTTTGAAGCCGAAATCTTTTCATGAAAATTTTCAACTTTTTTGAATCTGAAATACTTCATGAAAATGTTCAACTTTTTTAACGCCGAAATCCTGTCGTGAAAATTTTCAACTTTTTTGAATCCGAAATACTTCATGAAAATTTTCAACTTTTTTGAAGCTGAAATACTTCATGAAAATGTTCGACTTTTTTAAAGCCGAAATCCAGTCGTGAAAATTTTCAACTTTTTTGAAGCCGAAATCTTTTCATGAAAATTTTCAACTTTTTTGAAGCCGAAATCTTTTCATGAAAATTTTCAACTTTTTTGAATCTGAAATACTTCATGAAAATGTTCAACTTTTTTAACGCCGAAATCCTGTCGTGAAAATTTTCAACTTTTTTGAATCCGAAATACTTCATGAAAATGTTCGACTTTTTTAAAGCCGAAATCCTGTCTTGAAAATTTTCAACTTTTTTGAATCCGAAATACTTCATGAAAATGTTCAACTTTTTTAAAGCCGAAATCCTGTCGTGAAAATTTTCAACTTTTTTGAAGCCGTAATCTTTTCATGAAAACTTTCAACTTTTTTGAAGCCGAAATCTTTTCATGAAAATTTTCAACTTTTTTGAATCCGAAATACTTCATGAAAATTTTCAACTTTTTTGAAGCTGAAATACTTCATGAAAATGTTCGACTTTTTTAAAGTCGAAATCCTGTCGTGAAAATTTTCAACTCTTTTGAAGCCGAAATCTTTTCATGAAAATTTTCAACTTTTTTGAATCCGAAATACTTCATGAAAATTTTCAACTTTTTTGAAGCTGAAATACTTCATGAAAATGTTCGACTTTTTTAAAGTCGAAATCCTGTCGTGAAAATTTTCAACTCTTTTGAAGCCGAAATCTTTTCATGAAAATTTTCAACTTTTTTAACGCCGAAATCCTGTCGTGAATATTTTCAACTTTTTTGAATCCGAAATACTTCATGAAAATGTTCGACTTTTTTAAAGTCGAAATCCTGTCGTGAAAATTTTCAACTCTTTTGAAGCCGAAATCTTTTCATGAAAATTTTCAACTTTTTTGAAGCCGAAATCTTTTCATGAAAATTTTCAACTTTTTTGAAGCTGAAATACTTCATGAAAATGTTCGACTTTTTTAAAGCCGAAATCCTGTCGTGAAAATTTTCAACTTTTTTGAATCCGAAATACTTCATGAAAATGTTCGACTTTTTTAAAGCCGAAATCCTGTCTTGAAAATTTTCAACTTTTTTGAATCCGAAATCTTTTCATGAAAATTTTCAACTTTTTTGAAGCCGAAATCTTTTCATGAAAATTTTCAACTTTTTTGAATCTGAAATACTTCATGAAAATGTTCAACTTTTTTAACGCCGAAATCCTGTCGTGAAAATTTTCAACTTTTTTGAATCCGAAATACTTCATGAAAATTTTCAACTTTTTTGAAGCTGAAATACTTCATGAAAATGTTTGACTTTTTTAAAGCCGAAATCCTGTCATGAAAATTTTCAACTTTTTTGAATCCGAAATACTTCATGAAAATGTTCGACTTTTTTAAAGCCGAAATCCTGTCTTGAAAATTTTCAACTTTTTTGAATCCGAAATACTTCATGAAAATGTTCAACTTTTTTAAAGCCGAAATCCTGTCGTGAAAATTTTCAACTTTTTTGAAGCCGTAATCTTTTCATGAAAACTTTCAACTTTTTTGAAGCCGAAATCTTTTCATGAAAATTTTCAACTTTTTTGAATCCGAAATACTTCATGAAAATTTTCAACTTTTTTGAAGCTGAAATACTTCATGAAAATGTTCGACTTTTTTAAAGTCGAAATCCTGTCGTGAAAATTTTCAACTCTTTTGAAGCCGAAATCTTTTCATGAAAATTTTCAACTTTTTTGAATCCGAAATACTTCATGAAAATTTTCAACTTTTTTGAAGCTGAAATACTTCATGAAAATGTTCGACTTTTTTAAAGTCGAAATCCTGTCGTGAAAATTTTCAACTCTTTTGAAGCCGAAATCTTTTCATGAAAATTTTCAACTTTTTTAACGCCGAAATCCTGTCGTGAATATTTTCAACTTTTTTGAATCCGAAATACTTCATGAAAATGTTCGACTTTTTTAAAGTCGAAATCCTGTCGTGAAAATTTTCAACTCTTTTGAAGCCGAAATCTTTTCATGAAAATTTTCAACTTTTTTGAAGCCGAAATCTTTTCATGAAAATTTTCAACTTTTTTGAAGCTGAAATACTTCATGAAAATGTTCGACTTTTTTAAAGCCGAAATCCTGTCGTGAAAATTTTCAACTTTTTTGAATCCGAAATACTTCATGAAAATGTTCGACTTTTTTAAAGCCGAAATCCTGTCTTGAAAATTTTCAACTTTTTTGAATCCGAAATCTTTTCATGAAAATTTTCAACTTTTTTGAAGCCGAAATCTTTTCATGAAAATTTTCAACTTTTTTGAATCTGAAATACTTCATGAAAATGTTCAACTTTTTTAACGCCGAAATCCTGTCGTGAAAATTTTCAACTTTTTTGAATCCGAAATACTTCATGAAAATTTTCAACTTTTTTGAAGCTGAAATACTTCATGAAAATGTTCGACTTTTTTAAAGCCGAAATCCAGTCGTGAAAATTTTCAACTTTTTTGAAGCCGAAATCTTTTCATGAAAATTTTCAACTTTTTTGAAGCCGAAATCTTTTCATGAAAATTTTCAACTTTTTTGAATCTGAAATACTTCATGAAAATTTTCAACTTTTTTGAATCCGAAATACTTCATGAAAATGTTCGACTTTTTTAAAGCCGAAATCCTGTCTTGAAAATTTTCAACTTTTTTGAATCCGATATACTTCATGAAAATGTTCGACTTTTTTAAAGCCGAAATCCAGTCGTGAAAATTTTCAACTTTTTTGAAGCCGAAATCTTTTCATGAAAATTTTCAACTTTTTTGAAGCCGAAATCTTTTCATGAAAATTTTCAACTTTTTTGAATCTGAAATACTTCATGAAAATGTTCAACTTTTTTAACGCCGAAATCCTGTCGTGAAAATTTTCAACTTTTTTGAATCCGAAATACTTCATGAAAATGTTCGACTTTTTTAAAGCCGAAATCCTGTCTTGAAAATTTTCGACTTTTTTAAAGTCGAAATCCTGTCGTGAAAATTTTCAACTCTTTTGAAGCCGAAATCTTTTCATGAAAATTTTCAACTTTTTTGAAGCCGAAATCTTTTCATGAAAATTTTCAACTTTTTTGAAGCTGAAATACTTCATGAAAATGTTCGACTTTTTTAAAGCCGAAATCCTGTCTTGAAAATTTTCGACTTTTTTAAAGTCGAAATCCTGTCGTGAAAATTTTCAACTCTTTTGAAGCCGAAATCTTTTCATGAAAATTTTCAACTTTTTTGAAGCCGAAATCTTTTCATGAAAATTTTCAACTTTTTTGAAGCTGAAATACTTCATGAAAATGTTCGACTTTTTTAAAGCCGAAATCCTGTCGTGAAAATTTTCAACTTTTTTGAATCCGAAATACTTCATGAAAATGTTCGACTTTTTTAAAGCCGAAATCCTGTCTTGAAAATTTTCAACTTTTTTGAATCCGAAATACTTCATGAAAATGTTCAACTTTTTTAAAGCCGAAATCCTGTCGTGAAAATTTTCAACTTTTTTGAAGCCGTAATCTTTTCATGAAAACTTTCAACTTTTTTGAAGCCGAAATCTTTTCATGAAAATTTTCAACTTTTTTGAAGCTGAAATACTTCATGAAAATGTTTGACTTTTTTAAAGCCGAAATCCTGTCATGAAAATTTTCAACTCTTTTGAAGCTGAAATCTTTTCATGAAAATTTTCAACTTTTTTGAATCCGAAATACTTCATGAAAATTTTCAACTTTTTTGAAGCTGAAATACTTCATGAAAATGTTCGACTTTTTTAAAGTCGAAATCCTGTCGTGAAAATTTTCAACTCTTTTGAAGCCTAAATCTTTTCATGAAAATTTTCAACTTTTTTAACGCCGAAATCCTGTCGTGAATATTTTCAACTTTTTTGAATCCGAAATACTTCATGAAAATGTTCGACTTTTTTAAAGTCGAAATCCTGTCGTGAAAATTTTCAACTCTTTTGAAGCCGAAATCTTTTCATGAAAACTTTCAACTTTTTTGAAGCCGAAATCTTTTCATGAAAATTTTCAACTTTTTTGAATCCGAAATACTTCATGAAAATGTTCAACTTTTTTAAAGCCGAAATCCTGTCGTGAAAATTTTCAACTTTTTTGAAGCCGTAATCTTTTCATGAAAACTTTCAACTTTTTTGAAGCCGAAATCTTTTCATGAAAATTTTCAACTTTTTTGAAGCTGAAATACTTCATGAAAATGTTTGACTTTTTTAAAGCCGAAATCCTGTCGTGAAAATTTTCAACTTTTTTGAATCCGAAATACTTCATGAAAATGTTCGACTTTTTTAAAGCCGAAATCCTGTCTTGAAAATTTTCAACTTTTTTGAATCCGAAATACTTCATGAAAATGTTCAACTTTTTTAAAGCCGAAATCCTGTCGTGAAAATTTTCAACTTTTTTGAAGCCGTAATCTTTTCATGAAAACTTTCAACTTTTTTGAAGCCGAAATCTTTTCATGAAAATTTTCAACTTTTTTGAAGCTGAAATACTTCATGAAAATGTTTGACTTTTTTAAAGCCGAAATCCTGTCATGAAAATTTTCAACTTTTTTGAATCCGAAATACTTCATGAAAATGTTCGACTTTTTTAAAGCCGAAATCCTGTCTTGAAAATTTTCAACTTTTTTGAATCCGAAATACTTCATGAAAATGTTCAACTTTTTTAAAGCCGAAATCCTGTCGTGAAAATTTTCAACTTTTTTGAAGCCGTAATCTTTTCATGAAAACTTTCAACTTTTTTGAAGCCGAAATCTTTTCATGAAAATTTTCAACTTTTTTGAATCCGAAATACTTCATGAAAATTTTCAACTTTTTTGAAGCTGAAATACTTCATGAAAATGTTCGACTTTTTTAAAGTCGAAATCCTGTCGTGAAAATTTTCAACTCTTTTGAAGCCGAAATCTTTTCATGAAAATTTTCAACTTTTTTGAATCCGAAATACTTCATGAAAATTTTCAACTTTTTTGAAGCTGAAATACTTCATGAAAATGTTCGACTTTTTTAAAGTCGAAATCCTGTCGTGAAAATTTTCAACTCTTTTGAAGCCGAAATCTTTTCATGAAAATTTTCAACTTTTTTAACGCCGAAATCCTGTCGTGAATATTTTCAACTTTTTTGAATCCGAAATACTTCATGAAAATGTTCGACTTTTTTAAAGTCGAAATCCTGTCGTGAAAATTTTCAACTCTTTTGAAGCCGAAATCTTTTCATGAAAATTTTCAACTTTTTTGAAGCCGAAATCTTTTCATGAAAATTTTCAACTTTTTTGAATCTGAAATACTTCATGAAAATGTTCAACTTTTTTAACGCCGAAATCCTGTCGTGAAAATTTTCAACTTTTTTGAATCCGAAATACTTCATGAAAATTTTCAACTTTTTTGAAGCTGAAATACTTCATGAAAATGTTCGACTTTTTTAAAGCCGAAATCCAGTCGTGAAAATTTTCAACTTTTTTGAAGCCGAAATCTTTTCATGAAAATTTTCAACTTTTTTGAAGCCGAAATCTTTTCATGAAAATTTTCAACTTTTTTGAATCTGAAATACTTCATGAAAATTTTCAACTTTTTTGAATCCGAAATACTTCATGAAAATGTTCGACTTTTTTAAAGCCGAAATCCTGTCTTGAAAATTTTCAACTTTTTTGAATCCGATATACTTCATGAAAATGTTCGACTTTTTTAAAGCCGAAATCCAGTCGTGAAAATTTTCAACTTTTTTGAAGCCGAAATCTTTTCATGAAAATTTTCAACTTTTTTGAAGCCGAAATCTTTTCATGAAAATTTTCAACTTTTTTGAATCTGAAATACTTCATGAAAATGTTCAACTTTTTTAACGCCGAAATCCTGTCGTGAAAATTTTCAACTTTTTTGAATCCGAAATACTTCATGAAAATGTTCGACTTTTTTAAAGCCGAAATCCTGTCTTGAAAATTTTCGACTTTTTTAAAGTCGAAATCCTGTCGTGAAAATTTTCAACTCTTTTGAAGCCGAAATCTTTTCATGAAAATTTTCAACTTTTTTGAAGCCGAAATCTTTTCATGAAAATTTTCAACTTTTTTGAAGCTGAAATACTTCATGAAAATGTTCGACTTTTTTAAAGCCGAAATCCTGTCTTGAAAATTTTCGACTTTTTTAAAGTCGAAATCCTGTCGTGAAAATTTTCAACTCTTTTGAAGCCGAAATCTTTTCATGAAAATTTTCAACTTTTTTGAAGCCGAAATCTTTTCATGAAAATTTTCAACTTTTTTGAAGCTGAAATACTTCATGAAAATGTTCGACTTTTTTAAAGCCGAAATCCTGTCGTGAAAATTTTCAACTTTTTTGAATCCGAAATACTTCATGAAAATGTTCGACTTTTTTAAAGCCGAAATCCTGTCTTGAAAATTTTCAACTTTTTTGAATCCGAAATACTTCATGAAAATGTTCAACTTTTTTAAAGCCGAAATCCTGTCGTGAAAATTTTCAACTTTTTTGAAGCCGTAATCTTTTCATGAAAACTTTCAACTTTTTTGAAGCCGAAATCTTTTCATGAAAATTTTCAACTTTTTTGAAGCTGAAATACTTCATGAAAATGTTTGACTTTTTTAAAGCCGAAATCCTGTCATGAAAATTTTCAACTCTTTTGAAGCTGAAATCTTTTCATGAAAATTTTCAACTTTTTTGAATCCGAAATACTTCATGAAAATTTTCAACTTTTTTGAAGCTGAAATACTTCATGAAAATGTTCGACTTTTTTAAAGTCGAAATCCTGTCGTGAAAATTTTCAACTCTTTTGAAGCCTAAATCTTTTCATGAAAATTTTCAACTTTTTTAACGCCGAAATCCTGTCGTGAATATTTTCAACTTTTTTGAATCCGAAATACTTCATGAAAATGTTCGACTTTTTTAAAGTCGAAATCCTGTCGTGAAAATTTTCAACTCTTTTGAAGCCGAAATCTTTTCATGAAAATTTTCAACTTTTTTGAAGCCGAAATCTTTTCATGAAAATTTTCAACTTTTTTGAATCCGAAATACTTCATGAAAATGTTCAACTTTTTTAAAGCCGAAATCCTGTCGTGAAAATTTTCAACTTTTTTGAAGCCGTAATCTTTTCATGAAAACTTTCAACTTTTTTGAAGCCGAAATCTTTTCATGAAAATTTTCAACTTTTTTGAAGCTGAAATCTTTTCATGAAAATTTTCAACTTTTTTGAATCCGAAATACTTCATGAAAATTTTCAACTTTTTTGAAGCTGAAATACTTCATGAAAATGTTCGACTTTTTTAAAGTCGAAATCCTGTCGTGAAAATTTTCAACTCTTTTGAAGCCTAAATCTTTTCATGAAAATTTTCAACTTTTTTAACGCCGAAATCCTGTCGTGAATATTTTCAACTTTTTTGAATCCGAAATACTTCATGAAAATGTTCGACTTTTTTAAAGTCGAAATCCTGTCGTGAAAATTTTCAACTCTTTTGAAGCCGAAATCTTTTCATGAAAATTTTCAACTTTTTTGAAGCCGAAATCTTTTCATGAAAATTTTCAACTTTTTTGAATCCGAAATACTTCATGAAAATGTTCAACTTTTTTAAAGCCGAAATCCTGTCGTGAAAATTTTCAACTTTTTTGAAGCCGTAATCTTTTCATGAAAACTTTCAACTTTTTTGAAGCCGAAATCTTTTCATGAAAATTTTCAACTTTTTTGAAGCTGAAATACTTCATGAAAATGTTTGACTTTTTTAAAGCCGAAATCCTGTCGTGAAAATTTTCAACTTTTTTGAATCCGAAATACTTCATGAAAATGTTCGACTTTTTTAAAGCCGAAATCCTGTCTTGAAAATTTTCAACTTTTTTGAATCCGAAATACTTCATGAAAATGTTCAACTTTTTTAAAGCCGAAATCCTGTCGTGAAAATTTTCAACTTTTTTGAAGCCGTAATCTTTTCATGAAAACTTTCAACTTTTTTGAAGCCGAAATCTTTTCATGAAAATTTTCAACTTTTTTGAAGCTGAAATACTTCATGAAAATGTTTGACTTTTTTAAAGCCGAAATCCTGTCATGAAAATTTTCAACTTTTTTGAATCCGAAATACTTCATGAAAATGTTCGACTTTTTTAAAGCCGAAATCCTGTCTTGAAAATTTTCAACTTTTTTGAATCCGAAATACTTCATGAAAATGTTCAACTTTTTTAAAGCCGAAATCCTGTCGTGAAAATTTTCAACTTTTTTGAAGCCGTAATCTTTTCATGAAAACTTTCAACTTTTTTGAAGCCGAAATCTTTTCATGAAAATTTTCAACTTTTTTGAATCCGAAATACTTCATGAAAATTTTCAACTTTTTTGAAGCTGAAATACTTCATGAAAATGTTCGACTTTTTTAAAGTCGAAATCCTGTCGTGAAAATTTTCAACTCTTTTGAAGCCGAAATCTTTTCATGAAAATTTTCAACTTTTTTGAATCCGAAATACTTCATGAAAATTTTCAACTTTTTTGAAGCTGAAATACTTCATGAAAATGTTCGACTTTTTTAAAGTCGAAATCCTGTCGTGAAAATTTTCAACTCTTTTGAAGCCGAAATCTTTTCATGAAAATTTTCAACTTTTTTAACGCCGAAATCCTGTCGTGAATATTTTCAACTTTTTTGAATCCGAAATACTTCATGAAAATGTTCGACTTTTTTAAAGTCGAAATCCTGTCGTGAAAATTTTCAACTCTTTTGAAGCCGAAATCTTTTCATGAAAATTTTCAACTTTTTTGAAGCCGAAATCTTTTCATGAAAATTTTCAACTTTTTTGAAGCTGAAATACTTCATGAAAATGTTCGACTTTTTTAAAGCCGAAATCCTGTCGTGAAAATTTTCAACTTTTTTGAATCCGAAATACTTCATGAAAATGTTCGACTTTTTTAAAGCCGAAATCCTGTCTTGAAAATTTTCAACTTTTTTGAATCCGAAATACTTCATGAAAATTTTCAACTTTTTTGAAGCTGAAATACTTCATGAAAATGTTCGACTTTTTTAAAGCCGAAATCCAGTCGTGAAAATTTTCAACTTTTTTGAAGCAGAAATCTTTTCATGAAAATTTTCAACTTTTTTGAAGCCGAAATCTTTTCATGAAAATTTTCAACTTTTTTGAATCTGAAATACTTCATGAAAATGTTCAACTTTTTTAACGCCGAAATCCTGTCGTGAAAATTTTCAACTTTTTTGAATCCGAAATACTTCATGAAAATGTTCGACTTTTTTAAAGCCGAAATCCTGTCTTGAAAATTTTCGACTTTTTTAAAGTCGAAATCCTGTCGTGAAAATTTTCAACTCTTTTGAAGCCGAAATCTTTTCATGAAAATTTTCAACTTTTTTGAAGCCGAAATCTTTTCATGAAAATTTTCAACTTTTTTGAAGCTGAAATACTTCATGAAAATGTTCGACTTTTTTAAAGCCGAAATCCTGTCTTGAAAATTTTCGACTTTTTTAAAGTCGAAATCCTGTCGTGAAAATTTTCAACTCTTTTGAAGCCGAAATCTTTTCATGAAAATTTTCAACTTTTTTGAATCCGAAATACTTCATGAAAATGTTCGAATTTTTTAAAGTCGAAATCCTGTCGTGAAAATTTTCAACTCTTTTAAAGCAGAAATCTTTTCATGAAAATTTTCAACTTTTTTGAAGCCGAAATCTTTTCATGAAAATTTTCAACTTTTTTGAAGCTGAAATACTTCATGAAAATGTTCGACTTTTTTAAAGCCGAAATCCTGTCGTGAAAATTTTCGACTTTTTTGAAGCCGAAATCTTTTCATGAAAATTTTCAAATTTTTTGAAGCCGAAATCTTTTCATGAAAATTTTCAACTTTTTTGAAGCCGAAATCTTTTCATGAAAATTTTCAACTTTTTTGAATCTGAAATACTTCATGAAAATGTTCAACTTTTTTAACGCCGAAATCCTGTCGTGAAAATTTTCAACTTTTTTTAATCCGAAATACTTCATGAAAATTTTCAACTTTTTTGAAGCTGAAATACTTCATGAAATTGTTCGACTTTTTTAAAGCCGAAATCCTGTCGTGAAAATTTTCAACTTTTTTGAAGCCGAAATCTTTTCATGAAAATTTTCAAATTTTTTGAAGCCGAAATCTTTTCATGAAAATTTTCAACTTTTTTGAAGCCGAAATCTTTTCATGAAAATTTTCAACTTTTTTGAATCTGAAATACTTCATGAAAATGTTCAACTTTTTTAACGCCGAAATCCTGTCGTGAAAATTTTCAACTTTTTTGAATCCGAAATACTTCATGAAAATTTTCAACTTTTTTGAAGCTGAAATACTTCATGAAAATGTTAGACTTTTTTAAAGCCGAAATCCTGTCGTGAAAATTTTCAACTTTTTTGAAGCCGAAATCTTTTCATGAAAATTTTCAACTTTTTTGAAGCCGAAATCTTTTCATGAAAATTTTCAACTTTTTTGAAGCCGAAATCTTTTCATGAAAATTTTCAACTTTTTTGAATCTGAAATACATCATGAAAATTTTCAACTTTTTTAACGCCGAAATCCTGTCATGAAAATTTTCAACTTTTTTGAATCCGAAATACATCATGAAAATTTTCAACTTTTTTGAATCCGAAATACTTCATGAAAATTTTCAACTTTTTTGAAGCTGAAATACTTCATGAAAATGTTCGACTTTTTTAAAGTCGAAATCCTGTCGTGAAAATTTTCAACTCTTTTGAAGCCGAAATCTTTTCATGAAAATTTTCAACTTTTTTGAAGCCGAAATCTTTTCATGAAAATTTTCAACTTTTTTGAAGCTGAAATACTTCATGAAAATGTTCGACTTTTTTAAAGCCGAAATCCTGTCGTGAAAATTTTCAACTTTTTTGAATCCGAAATACTTCATGAAAATGTTCAACTTTTTTAAAGCCGAAATCCTGTCGTGAAAATTTTCAACTTTTTTGAAGCCGTAATCTTTTCATGAAAACTTTCAACTTTTTTGAAGCCGAAATCTTTTCATGAAAATTTTCAACTTTTTTGAAGCTGAAATACTTCATGAAAATGTTCGACTTTTTTAAAGCCGAAATCCTGTCATGAAAATTTTCAACTCTTTTGAAGCCGAAATCTTTTCATGAAAATTTTCAACTTTTTTGAATCCGAAATACTTCATGAAAATTTTCAACTTTTTTGAAGCTGAAATACTTCATGAAAATGTTCGACTTTTTTAAAGTCGAAATCCTGTCGTGAAAATTTTCAACTCTTTTGAAGCCGAAATCTTTTCATGAAAATTTTCAACTTTTTTGAAGCTGAAATACTTCATGAAAATGTTCGACTTTTTTAAAGCCGAAATCCTGTCGTGAAAATTTTCAACTTTTTTGAATCCGAAATACTTCATGAAAATGTTCAACTTTTTTAAAGCCGAAATCCTGTCGTGAAAATTTTCAACTTTTTTGAAGCCGTAATCTTTTCATGACAACTTTCAACTTTTTTGAAGCCGATATCTTTTCATGAAAATTTTCAACTTTTTTGAAGCTGAAATACTTCATGAAAATGTTTGACTTTTCTAAAGCCGAAATCCTGTCGTGAAAATTTTCAACTTTTTTGAATCCGAAATACTTCATGAAAATGTTCGAATTTTTTAAAGTCGAAATCCTGTCGTGAAAATTTTCAACTCTTTTGAAGCAGAAATCTTTTCATGAAAATTTTCAACTTTTTTGAAGCCGAAATCTTTTCATGAAAATTTTCAACTTTTTTGAAGCTGAAATACTTCATGAAAATGTTCGACTTTTTTAAAGCCGAAATCCTGTCGTGAAAATTTTCAACTTTTTTGAATCCGAAATCTTTTCATGAAAATTTTCAAATTTTTTGAAGCCGAAATCTTTTCATGAAAATTTTCAACTTTTTTGAAGCCGAAATCTTTTCATGAAAATTTTCAACTTTTTTGAATCTGAAATACTTCATGAAAATGTTCAACTTTTTTAACGCCGAAATCCTGTCGTGAAAATTTTCAACTTTTTTGAATCCGAAATACTTCATGAAAATTTTCAACTTTTTTGAAGCTGAAATACTTCATGAAAATGTTCGACTTTTTTAAAGCCGAAATCCTGTCGTGAAAATTTTCAACTTTTTTGAAGCCGAAATCTTTTCATGAAAATTTTCAAATTTTTTGAAGCCGAAATCTTTTCATGAAAATTTTCAACTTTTTTGAAGCCGAAATCTTTTCATGAAAATTTTCAACTTTTTTGAATCTGAAATACTTCATGAAAATGTTCAACTTTTTTAACGCCGAAATCCTGTCGTGAAAATTTTCAACTTTTTTGAATCCGAAATACTTCATGAAAATTTTCAACTTTTTTGAAGCTGAAATACTTCATGAAAATGTTCGACTTTTTTAAAGCCGAAATCCTGTCGTGAAAATTTTCAACTTTTTTGAAGCCGAAATCTTTTCATGAAAATTTTCAACTTTTTTGAAGCCGAAATCTTTTCATGAAAATTTTCAACTTTTTTGAATCTGAAATACTTCATGAAAATGTTCAACTTTTTTAACGCCGAAATCCTGTCATGAAAATTTTCAACTTTTTTGAATCCGAAATATTTCATGAAAATGTTCGACTTTTTTAAAGTCGAAATCCTGTCGTGAAAATTTTCAACTTTTTTGAAGCAGAAATCTTTTCATGAAAATTTTCAACTTTTTTGAAGCCGAAATCTTTTCATGAAAATTTTCAACTTTTTTGAAGCTGAAATACTTCATGAAAATGTTCGACTTTTTTAAAGCCGAAATCCTGTCGTGAAAATTTTCAACTTTTTTGAAGCCGAAATCTTTTCATGAAAATTTTCAAATTTTTTGAAGCCGAAATCTTTTCATGAAAATTTTCAACTTTTTTGAAGCCGAAATCTTTTCATGAAAATTTTCAACTTTTTTGAATCTGAAATACTTCATGAAAATGTTCAACTTTTTTAACGCCGAAATCCTGTCGTGAAAATTTTCAACTTTTTTGAATCCGAAATACTTCATGAAAATTTTCAACTTTTTTGAAGCTGAAATACTTCATGAAAATGTTCGACTTTTTTAAAGCCGAAATCCTGTCGTGAAAATTTTCAACTTTTTTGAAGCCGAAATCTTTTCATGAAAATTTTCAAATTTTTTGAAGCCGAAATCTTTTCATGAAAATTTTCAACTTTTTTGAAGCCGAAATCTTTTCATGAAAATTTTCAACTTTTTTGAATCTGAAATACTTCATGAAAATGTTCAACTTTTTTAACGCCGAAATCCTGTCGTGAAAATTTTCAACTTTTTTGAATCCGAAATACTTCATGAAAATTTTCAACTTTTTTGAAGCTGAAATACTTCATGAAAATGTTCGACTTTTTTAAAGCCGAAATCCTGTCGTGAAAATTTTCAACTTTTTTGAAGCCGAAATCTTTTCATGAAAATTTTCAACTTTTTTGAAGCCGAAATCTTTTCATGAAAATTTTCAACTTTTTTGAATCTGAAATACTTCATGAAAATGTTCAACTTTTTTAACGCCGAAATCCTGTCATGAAAATTTTCAACTTTTTTGAATCCGAAATACTTCATGAAAATTTTCAACTTTTTTGATTCCGAAATACTTCATGAAAATTTTCAACTTTTTTGAAGCTGAAATACTTCATGAAAATGTTCGACTTTTTTAAAGTCGAAATCCTGTCGTGAAAATTTTCAACTCTTTTGAAGCCGAAATCATTTCATGAAAATTTTCAACTTTTTTGAAGCCGAAATCTTTTCATGAAAATTTTCGACTTTTTTAAAGCTGAAATACTTCATGAAAATGTTCGACTTTTTTAAAGCCGAAATCCTGTCGTGAAAATTTTCAACTTTTTTGAATCCGAAATACTTCATGAAAATGTTCAACTTTTTTAAAGCCGAAATCCTGTCGTGAAAATTTTCAACTTTTTTGAATCCGAAGTACTTCATGAAAATGTTCGACTTTTTTGAAGCCGAAATCTTTTCATTAAAATTTTCAACTTTTTTGAAGCCGAAATCTTTTCATGAAAATTTTCAACTTTTTTGAATCTGAAATACTTCATGAAAATGTTCGACTTTTTTAACGCCGAAATCCGGTCGTGAAAATTTTCAACTTTTTTGAATCCGAAATATTTCATGAAAATGTTCGACTTTTTTAAAGTCGAAATCCTGTCGTGAAAATTTTCAACTCTTTTGAAGCAGAAATCTTTTCATGAAAATTTTCAACTTTTTTGAAGCCGAAATCTTTTCATGAAAATTTTCAACTTTTTTGAAGCTGAAATACTTCATGAAAATGTTCGACTTTTTTAAAGCCGAAATCCTGTCGTGAAAATTTTCAACTTTTTTGAAGCCGAAATCTTTTCATGAAAATTTTCAAATTTTTTGAAGCCGAAATCTTTTCATGAAAATTTTCAACTTTTTTGAAGCCGAAATCTTTTCATGAAAATTTTCAACTTTTTTGAATCTGAAATACTTCATGAAAATGTTCAACTTTTTTAACGCCGAAATCCTGTCGTGAAAATTTTCAACTTTTTTGAATCCGAAATACTTCATGAAAATTTTCAACTTTTTTGAAGCTGAAATACTTCATGAAAATGTTCGACTTTTTTAAAGCCGAAATCCTGTCGTGAAAATTTTCAACTTTTTTGAAGCCGAAATCTTTTCATGAAAATTTTCAACTTTTTTGAAGCCGAAATCTTTTCATGAAAATTTTCAACTTTTTTGAAGCCGAAATCTTTTCATGAAAATTTTCAACTTTTTTGAATCTGAAATACTTCATGAAAATGTTCAACTTTTTTAACGCCGAAATCCTGTCATGAAAATTTTCAACTTTTTTGAATCCGAAATACTTCATGAAAATTTTCAACTTTTTTGATTCCGAAATACTTCATGAAAATTTTCAACTTTTTTGAAGCTGAAATACTTCATGAAAATGTTCGACTTTTTTAAAGCCGAAATCCAGTCGTGAAAATTTTCAACTATTTTGAAGCCGAAATCTTTTCATAAAAATTTTCAACTTTTTTGAAGCCGAAATCTTTTCATGAAAATTTTCGACTTTTTTGAAGCTGAAATACTTCATGAAAATGTTCGACTTTTTTAAAGCCGAAATCCTGTCGTGAAAATTTTCAACTTTTTTGAATCCGAAATACTTCATGAAAATGTTCAACTTTTTTAAAGCCGAAATCCTGTCGTGAAAATTTTCAACTTTTTTGAAGCCGTAATCTTTTCATGAAAACTTTCAACTCTTTTGAAGCCGAAATCTTTTCATGAAAATTTTCAACTTTTTTGAAGCCGAAATCTTTTCATGAAAATTTTCAACTTTTTTGAAGCTGAAATACTTCATGAAAATGTTCGACTTTTTTAAAGCCGAAATCCTGTCGTGAAAATTTTCAACTTTTTTGAATCCGAAATACTTCATGAAAATGTTCAACTTTTTTAAAGCCGAAATCCTGTCGTGAAAATTTTCAACTTTTTTGAAGCCGTAATCTTTTCATGAAAACTTTCAACTTTTTTGAAGCCGAAATCTTTTCATGAAAATTTTCAACTTTTTTGAAGCTGAAATACTTCATGAAAATTTTCAACTTTTTTGAAGCTGAAATACTTCATGAAAATGTTCGACTTTTTTAAAGCCGAAATCCTGTCATGAAAATTTTCAACTCTTTTGAAGCCGAAATCTTTTCATGAAAATTTTCAACTTTTTTGAATCCGAAATACTTCATGAAAATTTTCAACTTTTTTGAAGCTGAAATACTTCATGAAAATGTTCGACTTTTTTAAAGTCGAAATCCTGTCGTGAAAATTTTCAACTCTTTTGAAGCCGAAATCTTTTCATGAAAATTTTCAACTTTTTTGAAGCTGAAATACTTCATGAAAATGTTCGACTTTTTTAAAGCCGAAATCCTGTCGTGAAAATTTTCAACTTTTTTGAATCCGAAATACTTCATGAAAATGTTCAACTTTTTTAAAGCCGAAATCCTGTCGTGAAAATTTTCAACTTTTTTGAAGCCGTAATCTTTTCATGACAACTTTCAACTTTTTTGAAGCCGATATCTTTTCATGAAAATTTTCAACTTTTTTGAAGCTGAAATACTTCATGAAAATGTTTGACTTTTCTAAAGCCGAAATCCTGTCGTGAAAATTTTCAACTTTTTTGAATCCGAAATACTTCATGAAAATGTTCGAATTTTTTAAAGTCGAAATCCTGTCGTGAAAATTTTCAACTCTTTTGAAGCAGAAATCTTTTCATGAAAATTTTCAACTTTTTTGAAGCCGAAATCTTTTCATGAAAATTTTCAACTTTTTTGAAGCTGAAATACTTCATGAAAATGTTCGACTTTTTTAAAGACGAAATCCTGTCGTGAAAATTTTCAACTTTTTTGAATCCGAAATCTTTTCATGAAAATTTTCAAATTTTTTGAAGCCGAAATCTTTTCATGAAAATTTTCAACTTTTTTGAAGCCGAAATCTTTTCATGAAAATTTTCAACTTTTTTGAATCTGAAATACTTCATGAAAATGTTCAACTTTTTTAACGCCGAAATCCTGTCGTGAAAATTTTCAACTTTTTTGAATCCGAAATACTTCATGAAAATTTTCAACTTTTTTGAAGCTGAAATACTTCATGAAAATGTTCGACTTTTTTAAAGCCGAAATCCTGTCGTGAAAATTTTCAACTTTTTTGAAGCCGAAATCTTTTCATGAAAATTTTCAAATTTTTTGAAGCCGAAATCTTTTCATGAAAATTTTCAACTTTTTTGAAGCCGAAATCTTTTCATGAAAATTTTCAACTTTTTTGAATCTGAAATACTTCATGAAAATGTTCAACTTTTTTAACGCCGAAATCCTGTCGTGAAAATTTTCAACTTTTTTGAATCCGAAATACTTCATGAAAATTTTCAACTTTTTTGAAGCTGAAATACTTCATGAAAATGTTCGACTTTTTTAAAGCCGAAATCCTGTCGTGAAAATTTTCAACTTTTTTGAAGCCGAAATCTTTTAATGAAAATTTTCAACTTTTTTGAAGCCGAAATCTTTTCATGAAAATTTTCAACTTTTTTGAATCTGAAATACTTCATGAAAATGTTCAACTTTTTTAACGCCGAAATCCTGTCATGAAAATTTTCAACTTTTTTGAATCCGAAATACTTCATGAAAATTTTCAACTTTTTTGATTCCGAAATACTTCATGAAAATTTTCAACTTTTTTGAAGCTGAAATACTTCATGAAAATGTTCGACTTTTTTAAAGTCGAAATCCTGTCGTGAAAATTTTCAACTCTTTTGAAGCCGAAATCTTTTCATGAAAATTTTCAACTTTTTTGAAGCCGAAATCTTTTCATGAAAATTTTCGACTTTTTTGAAGCTGAAATACTTCATGAAAATGTTCGACTTTTTTAAAGCCGAAATCCTGTCGTGAAAATTTTCAACTTTTTTGAATCCGAAATACTTCATGAAAATGTTCAACTTTTTTAAAGCCGAAATCCTGTCGTGAAAATTTTCAACTTTTTTGAAGCCGTAATCTTTTCATGAAAACTTTCAACTTTTTTGAAGCCGAAATCTTTTCATGAAAATTTTCAACTTTTTTGAAGCTGAAATACTTCATGAAAATGTTTGACTTTTCTAAAGCCGAAATCCTGTCGTGAAAATTTTCAAATTTTTTGAAGCCGAAATCTTTTCATGAAAATTTTCAACTTTTTTGAAGCCGAAATCTTTTCATGAAAATTTTCAACTTTTTTGAATCTGAAATACTTCATGAAAATGTTCAACTTTTTTAACGCCGAAATCCTGTCGTGAAAATTTTCAACTTTTTTGAATCCGAAATACTTCATGAAAATTTTCAACTTTTTTG
Source organism: Labrus mixtus (assembly GCF_963584025.1). NCBI lineage: Eukaryota > Metazoa > Chordata > Actinopteri > Labriformes > Labridae > Labrus > Labrus mixtus. The sequence goes on along the minus strand of NC_083630.1, from coordinate 751,593 downwards.
AAGCTGAAATACTTCATGAAAATGTTCGACTTTTTTAAAGCCGAAATCCTGTCGTGAAAATTTTCAACTTTTTTGAAGCCGAAATCTTTTAATGAAAATTTTCAACTTTTTTGAAGCCGAAATCTTTTCATGAAAATTTTCAACTTTTTTGAATCTGAAATACTTCATGAAAATGTTCAACTTTTTTAACGCCGAAATCCTGTCATGAAAATTTTCAACTTTTTTGAATCCGAAATACTTCATGAAAATTTTCAACTTTTTTGATTCCGAAATACTTCATGAAAATTTTCAACTTTTTTGAAGCTGAAATACTTCATGAAAATGTTCGACTTTTTTAAAGTCGAAATCCTGTCGTGAAAATTTTCAACTCTTTTGAAGCCGAAATCTTTTCATGAAAATTTTCAACTTTTTTGAAGCCGAAATCTTTTCATGAAAATTTTCGACTTTTTTGAAGCTGAAATACTTCATGAAAATGTTCGACTTTTTTAAAGCCGAAATCCTGTCGTGAAAATTTTCAACTTTTTTGAATCCGAAATACTTCATGAAAATGTTCAACTTTTTTAAAGCCGAAATCCTGTCGTGAAAATTTTCAACTTTTTTGAAGCCGTAATCTTTTCATGAAAACTTTCAACTTTTTTGAAGCCGAAATCTTTTCATGAAAATTTTCAACTTTTTTGAAGCTGAAATACTTCATGAAAATGTTTGACTTTTCTAAAGCCGAAATCCTGTCGTGAAAATTTTCAACTTTTTTGAATCCGAAATACTTCATGAAAATGTTCGACTTTTTTGAAGCCGAAATCTTTTCATTAAAATTTTCAACTTTTTTGAAGCCGAAATCTTTTCATGAAAATTTTCAACTTTTTTGAATCTGAAATACTTCATGAAAATGTTCGACTTTTTTAACGCCGAAATCCGGTCGTGAAAATTTTCAACTTTTTTGAATCCGAAATATTTCATGAAAATGTTCGACTTTTTTAAAGTCGAAATCCTGTCGTGAAAATTTTCAACTCTTTTGAAGCAGAAATCTTTTCATGAAAATTTTCAACTTTTTTGAAGCCGAAATCTTTTCATGAAAATTTTCAACTTTTTTGAAGCTGAAATACTTCATGAAAATGTTCGACTTTTTTAAAGCCGAAATCCTGTCGTGAAAATTTTCAACTTTTTTGAAGCCGAAATCTTTTTATGAAAATTTTCAAATTTTTTGAAGCCGAAATCTTTTCATGAAAATTTTCAACTTTTTTGAAGCCGAAATCTTTTCATGAAAATTTTCAACTTTTTTGAATCTGAAATACTTCATGAAAATGTTCAACTTTTTTAACGCCGAAATCCTGTCGTGAAAATTTTCAACTTTTTTGAATCCGAAATACTTCATGAAAATTTTCAACTTTTTTGAAGCTGAAATACTTCATGAAAATGTTCGACTTTTTTAAAGCCGAAATCCTGTCGTGAAAATTTTCAACTTTTTTGAAGCCGAAATCTTTTCATGAAAATTTTCAAATTTTTTGAAGCCGAAATCTTTTCATGAAAATTTTCAACTTTTTTGAAGCCGAAATCTTTTCATGAAAATTTTCAACTTTTTTGAATCTGAAATACTTCATGAAAATGTTCAACTTTTTTAACGCCGAAATCCTGTCGTGAAAATTTTCAACTTTTTTGAATCCGAAATACTTCATGAAAATTTTCAACTTTTTTGAAGCTGAAATACTTCATGAAAATGTTCGACTTTTTTAAAGCCGAAATCCTGTCGTGAAAATTTTCAACTTTTTTGAAGCCGAAATCTTTTCATGAAAATTTTCAAATTTTTTGAAGCCGAAATCTTTTCATGAAAATTTTCAACTTTTTTGAAGCCGAAATCTTTTCATGAAAATTTTCAACTTTTTTGAATCTGAAATACTTCATGAAAATGTTCAACTTTTTTAACGCCGAAATCCTGTCGTGAAAATTTTCAACTTTTTTGAATCCGAAATACTTCATGAAAATTTTCAACTTTTTTGAAGCTGAAATACTTCATGAAAATGTTCGACTTTTTTAAAGCCGAAATCCTGTCGTGAAAATTTTCAACTTTTTTGAAGCCGAAATCTTTTCATGAAAATTTTCAAATTTTTTGAAGCCGAAATCTTTTCATGAAAATTTTCAACTTTTTTGAAGCCGAAATCTTTTCATGAAAATTTTCAACTTTTTTGAATCTGAAATACTTCATGAAAATGTTCAACTTTTTTAACGCCGAAATCCTGTCGTGAAAATTTTCAACTTTTTTGAATCCGAAATACTTCATGAAAATTTTCAACTTTTTTGAATCTGAAATACTTCATGAAAATGTTCAACTTTTTTAACGCCGAAATCCTGTCGTGAAAATTTTCAACTTTTTTGAATCCGAAATACTTCATGAAAATTTTCAACTTTTTTGAAGCTGAAATACTTCATGAAAATGTTCGACTTTTTTAAAGCCGAAATCCTGTCGTGAAAATTTTCAACTTTTTTGAAGCCGAAATCTTTTCATGAAAATTTTCAAATTTTTTGAAGCCGAAATCTTTTCATGAAAATTTTCAACTTTTTTGAAGCCGAAATCTTTTCATGAAAATTTTCAACTTTTTTGAATCTGAAATACTTCATGAAAATGTTCAACTTTTTTAACGCCGAAATCCTGTCGTGAAAATTTTCAACTTTTTTGAATCCGAAATACTTCATGAAAATTTTCAACTTTTTTGAAGCTGAAATACTTCATGAAAATGTTCGACTTTTTTAAAGCCGAAATCCTGTCGTGAAAATTTTCAACTTTTTTGAAGCCGAAATCTTTTCATGAAAATTTTCAAATTTTTTGAAGCCGAAATCTTTTCATGAAAATTTTCAACTTTTTTGAAGCCGAAATCTTTTCATGAAAATTTTCAACTTTTTTGAATCTGAAATACTTCATGAAAATGTTCAACTTTTTTAACGCCGAAATCCTGTCGTGAAAATTTTCAACTTTTTTGAATCCGAAATACTTCATGAAAATTTTCAACTTTTTTGAAGCTGAAATACTTCATGAAAATGTTCGACTTTTTTAAAGCCGAAATCCTGTCGTGAAAATTTTCAACTTTTTTGAAGCCGAAATCTTTTCATGAAAATTTTCAAATTTTTTGAAGCCGAAATCTTTTCATGAAAATTTTCAACTTTTTTGAAGCCGAAATCTTTTCATGAAAATTTTCAACTTTTTTGAATCTGAAATACTTCATGAAAATGTTCAACTTTTTTAACGCCGAAATCCTGTCGTGAAAATTTTCAACTTTTTTGAATCCGAAATACTTCATGAAAATTTTCAACTTTTTTGAAGCTGAAATACTTCATGAAAATGTTCGACTTTTTTAAAGCCGAAATCCTGTCGTGAAAATTTTCAACTTTTTTGAAGCCGAAATCTTTTCATGAAAATTTTCAACTTTTTTGAAGCCGAAATCTTTTCATGAAAATTTTCAACTTTTTTGAATCTGAAATACTTCATGAAAATGTTCAACTTTTTTAACGCCGAAATCCTGTCATGAAAATTTTCAACTTTTTTGAATCCGAAATACTTCATGAAAATGTTCGACTTTTTTAAAGCCGAAATCCTGTCTTGAAAATTTTCAACTTTTTTGAATCCGAAATACTTCATGAAAACTTTCAACTTTTTTGAAGCCGAAATCTTTTCATGAAAATTTTCAACTTTTTTGAAGCTGAAATACTTCATGAAAATGTTTGACTTTTTTGAAGCCGAAATCCTGTCATGAAAATGTTCAACTCTTTTGAAGCCGAAATCTTTTCATGAAAATTTTCAACTTTTTTGAATCTGAAATACTTCATGAAAATGTTCGACTTTTTTGAAGCCGAAATCTTTTCATTAAAATTTTCAACTTTTTTGAAGCCGAAATCTTTTCATGAAAATTTTCAACTTTTTTGAATCTGAAATACTTCATGAAAATGTTCGACTTTTTTAACGCCGAAATCCGGTCGTGAAAATTTTCAACTTTTTTGAATCCGAAATATTTCATGAAAATGTTCGACTTTTTTAAAGTCGAAATCCTGTCGTGAAAATTTTCAACTCTTTTGAAGCAGAAATCTTTTCATGAAAATTTTCAACTTTTTTGAAGCCGAAATCTTTTCATGAAAATTTTCAACTTTTTTGAAGCTGAAATACTTCATGAAAATGTTCGACTTTTTTAAAGCCGAAATCCTGTCGTGAAAATTTTCAACTTTTTTGAAGCCGAAATCTTTTCATGAAAATTTTCAAATTTTTTGAAGCCGAAATCTTTTCATGAAAATTTTCAACTTTTTTGAAGCCGAAATCTTTTCATGAAAATTTTCAACTTTTTTGAATCTGAAATACTTCATGAAAATTTTCAACTTTTTTAACGCCGAAATCCTGTCGTGAAAATTTTCAACTTTTTTGAATCCGAAATACTTCATGAAAATTTTCAACTTTTTTGAAGCTGAAATACTTCATGAAAATGTTCGACTTTTTTAAAGCCGAAATCCTGTCGTGAAAATTTTCAACTTTTTTGAAGCCGAAATCTTTTCATGAAAATTTTCAACTTTTTTGAAGCCGAAATCTTTTCATGAAAATTTTCAACTTTTTTGAAGCCGAAATCTTTTCATGAAAATTTTCAACTTTTTTGAATCTGAAATACTTCATGAAAATGTTCAACTTTTTTAACGCCGAAATCCTGTCATGAAAATTTTCAACTTTTTTGAATCCGAAATACTTCATGAAAATTTTCAACTTTTTTGATTCCGAAATACTTCATGAAAATTTTCAACTTTTTTGAAGCTGAAATACTTCATGAAAATGTTCGACTTTTTTAAAGTCGAAATCCTGTCGTGAAAATTTTCAACTCTTTTGAAGCCGAAATCTTTTCATGAAAATTTTCAACTTTTTTGAAGCCGAAATCTATTCATGAAAATTTTCGACTTTTTTGAAGCTGAAATACTTCATGAAAATGTTCGACTTTTTTAAAGCCGAAATCCTGTCATGAAAATGTTCAACTCTTTTGAAGCCGAAATCTTTTCATGAAAATTTTCAACTTTTTTGAATCTGAAATACTTCATGAAAATGTTCGACTTTTTTGAAGCCGAAATCTTTTCATTAAAATTTTCAACTTTTTTGAAGCCGAAATCTTTTCATGAAAATTTTCAACTTTTTTGAATCTGAAATACTTCATGAAAATGTTCGACTTTTTTAACGCCGAAATCCGGTCGTGAAAATTTTCAACTTTTTTGAATCCGAAATATTTCATGAAAATGTTCGACTTTTTTAAAGTCGAAATCCTGTCGTGAAAATTTTCAACTCTTTTGAAGCAGAAATCTTTTCATGAAAATTTTCAACTTTTTTGAAGCCGAAATCTTTTCATGAAAATTTTCAACTTTTTTGAAGCTGAAATACTTCATGAAAATGTTCGACTTTTTTAAAGCCGAAATCCTGTCGTGAAAATTTTCAACTTTTTTGAAGCCGAAATCTTTTCATGAAAATTTTCAAATTTTTTGAAGCCGAAATCTTTTCATGAAAATTTTCAACTTTTTTGAAGCCGAAATCTTTTCATGAAAATTTTCAACTTTTTTGAATCTGAAATACTTCATGAAAATGTTCAACTTTTTTAACGCCGAAATCCTGTCGTGAAAATTTTCAACTTTTTTGAATCCGAAATACTTCATGAAAATTTTCAACTTTTTTGAAGCTGAAATACTTCATGAAAATGTTCGACTTTTTTAAAGCCGAAATCCTGTCGTGAAAATTTTCAACTTTTTTGAAGCCGAAATCTTTTCATGAAAATTTTCAACTTTTTTGAAGCCGAAATCTTTTCATGAAAATTTTCAACTTTTTTGAAGCCGAAATCTTTTCATGAAAATTTTCAACTTTTTTGAATCTGAAATACTTCATGAAAATGTTCAACTTTTTTAACGCCGAAATCCTGTCATGAAAATTTTCAACTTTTTTGAATCCGAAATACTTCATGAAAATTTTCAACTTTTTTGATTCCGAAATACTTCATGAAAATTTTCAACTTTTTTGAAGCTGAAATACTTCATGAAAATGTTCGACTTTTTTAAAGTCGAAATCCTGTCGTGAAAATTTTCAACTCTTTTGAAGCCGAAATCTTTTCATGAAAATTTTCAACTTTTTTGAAGCCGAAATCTATTCATGAAAATTTTCGACTTTTTTGAAGCTGAAATACTTCATGAAAATGTTCGACTTTTTTAAAGCCGAAATCCTGTCGTGAAAATTTTCAACTTTTTTGAATCCGAAATACTTCATGAAAATGTTCAACTTTTTTAAAGCCGAAATCCTGTCGTGAAAATTTTCAACTTTTTTGAAGCCGTAATCTTTTCATGAAAACTTTCAACTTTTTTGAAGCCGAAATCTTTTAATGAAAATTTTCAACTTTTTTGAAGCTGAAATACTTCATGAAAATGTTTGACTTTTCTAAAGCCGAAATCCTGTCGTGAAAATTTTCAACTTTTTTGAATCCGAAATACTTCATGAAAATGTTCGACTTTTTTGAAGCCGAAATCTTTTCATTAAAATTTTCAACTTTTTTGAAGCCGAAATCTTTTCATGAAAATTTTCAACTTTTTTGAATCTGAAATACTTCATGAAAATGTTCGACTTTTTTAACGCCGAAATCCGGTCGTGAAAATTTTCAACTTTTTTGAATCCGAAATATTTCATGAAAATGTTCGACTTTTTTAAAGTCGAAATCCTGTCGTGAAAATTTTCAACTCTTTTGAAGCAGAAATCTTTTCATGAAAATTTTCAACTTTTTTGAAGCCGAAATCTTTTCATGAAAATTTTCAACTTTTTTGAAGCTGAAATACTTCATGAAAATGTTCGACTTTTTTAAAGCCGAAATCCTGTCGTGAAAATTTTCAACTTTTTTGAAGCCGAAATCTTTTTATGAAAATTTTCAAATTTTTTGAAGCCGAAATCTTTTCATGAAAATTTTCAACTTTTTTGAAGCCGAAATCTTTTCATGAAAATTTTCAACTTTTTTGAATCTGAAATACTTCATGAAAATGTTCAACTTTTTTAACGCCGAAATCCTGTCGTGAAAATTTTCAACTTTTTTGAATCCGAAATACTTCATGAAAATTTTCAACTTTTTTGAAGCTGAAATACTTCATGAAAATGTTCGACTTTTTTAAAGCCGAAATCCTGTCGTGAAAATTTTCAACTTTTTTGAAGCCGAAATCTTTTCATGAAAATTTTCAAATTTTTTGAAGCCGAAATCTTTTCATGAAAATTTTCAACTTTTTTGAAGCCGAAATCTTTTCATGAAAATTTTCAACTTTTTTGAATCTGAAATACTTCATGAAAATGTTCAACTTTTTTAACGCCGAAATCCTGTCGTGAAAATTTTCAACTTTTTTGAATCCGAAATACTTCATGAAAATTTTCAACTTTTTTGAAGCTGAAATACTTCATGAAAATGTTCGACTTTTTTAAAGCCGAAATCCTGTCGTGAAAATTTTCAACTTTTTTGAAGCCGAAATCTTTTCATGAAAATTTTCAAATTTTTTGAAGCCGAAATCTTTTCATGAAAATTTTCAACTTTTTTGAAGCCGAAATCTTTTCATGAAAATTTTCAACTTTTTTGAATCTGAAATACTTCATGAAAATGTTCAACTTTTTTAACGCCGAAATCCTGTCGTGAAAATTTTCAACTTTTTTGAATCCGAAATACTTCATGAAAATTTTCAACTTTTTTGAAGCTGAAATACTTCATGAAAATGTTCGACTTTTTTAAAGCCGAAATCCTGTCGTGAAAATTTTCAACTTTTTTGAAGCCGAAATCTTTTCATGAAAATTTTCAAATTTTTTGAAGCCGAAATCTTTTCATGAAAATTTTCAACTTTTTTGAAGCCGAAATCTTTTCATGAAAATTTTCAACTTTTTTGAATCTGAAATACTTCATGAAAATGTTCAACTTTTTTAACGCCGAAATCCTGTCGTGAAAATTTTCAACTTTTTTGAATCCGAAATACTTCATGAAAATTTTCAACTTTTTTGAAGCTGAAATACTTCATGAAAATGTTCGACTTTTTTAAAGCCGAAATCCTGTCGTGAAAATTTTCAACTTTTTTGAAGCCGAAATCTTTTCATGAAAATTTTCAAATTTTTTGAAGCCGAAATCTTTTCATGAAAATTTTCAACTTTTTTGAAGCCGAAATCTTTTCATGAAAATTTTCAACTTTTTTGAATCTGAAATACTTCATGAAAATGTTCAACTTTTTTAACGCCGAAATCCTGTCGTGAAAATTTTCAACTTTTTTGAATCCGAAATACTTCATGAAAATTTTCAACTTTTTTGAAGCTGAAATACTTCATGAAAATGTTCGACTTTTTTAAAGCCGAAATCCTGTCGTGAAAATTTTCAACTTTTTTGAAGCCGAAATCTTTTCATGAAAATTTTCAACTTTTTTGAAGCCGAAATCTTTTCATGAAAATTTTCAACTTTTTTGAATCTGAAATACTTCATGAAAATGTTCAACTTTTTTAACGCCGAAATCCTGTCATGAAAATTTTCAACTTTTTTGAATCCGAAATACTTCATGAAAATGTTCGACTTTTTTAAAGCCGAAATCCTGTCTTGAAAATTTTCAACTTTTTTGAATCCGAAATACTTCATGAAAATGTTCAACTTTTTTAAAGCCGAAATCCTGTCGTGAAAATTTTCAACTTTTTTGAAGCCGTAATCTTTTCATGAAAACTTTCAACTTTTTTGAAGCCGAAATCTTTTCATGAAAATTTTCAACTTTTTTGAAGCTGAAATACTTCATGAAAATGTTTGACTTTTTTGAAGCCGAAATCCTGTCATGAAAATGTTCAACTCTTTTGAAGCCGAAATCTTTTCATGAAAATTTTCAACTTTTTTGAATCCGAAATACTTCATGAAAATTTTCAACTTTTTTGAAGCTGAAATACTTCATGAAAATGTTCGACTTTTTTAAAGTCGAAATCCTGTCGTGAAAATTTTCAACTCTTTTGAAGCCGAAATCTTTTCATGAAAATTTTCAACTTTTTTGAAGCCGAAATCTTTTCATGAAAATTTTCAACTTTTTTGAAGCTGAAATACTTCATGAAAATGTTCGACTTTTTTAAAGCCGAAATCCTGACGTGAAAATTTTCAACTTTTTTGAATCCGAAATACTTCATGAAAATGTTCAACTTTTTTAAAGCCGAAATCCTGTCGTGAAAATTTTCAACTTTTGTGAAGCCGTAATCTTTTCATGAAAACTTTCAACTTTTTTGAAGCCGAAATCTTTTCATGAAAATTTTCAACTTTTTTGAAGCTGAAATACTTCATGAAAATGTTTGACTTTTCTAAAGCCGAAATCCTGTCATGAAAATTTTCAACTCTTTTGAAGCCGAAATCTTTTCATGAAAATTTTCAACTTTTTTGAAGCCGAAATCTTTTCATGAAAATTTTCAACTTTTTTTAAGCTGAAATACTTCATGAAAATGTTCGACTTTTTTAAAGCCGAAATCCTGTCGTGAAAATTTTCAACTTTTTTGAATCTGAAATACTTCATGAAAATGTTCGACTTTTTTAACGCCGAAATCCTGTCGTGAATATTTTCAACTTTTTTGAATCCGAAATACTTCATGAAAATGTTCGACTTTTTTAAAGTCGAAATCCTGTCGTGAAAATTTTCAACTCTTTTGAAGCCGAAATCTTTTCATGAAAATTTTCAACTTTTTTGAAGCCGAAATCTTTTCATGAAAATTTTCAACTTTTTTGAAGCTGAAATACTTCATGAAAATGTTCGACTTTTTTAAAGCCGAAATCCTGTCGTGAAAATTTTCAACTTTTTTGAATCCGAAATACTTCATGAAAATGTTCGACTTTTTTAAAGCCGAAATCCTGTCTTGAAAATTTTCAACTCTTTTGAAGCCGAAATCTTTTCATGAAAATGTTTGACTTTTCTAAAGCCGAAATCCTGTCATGAAAATTTTCAACTTTTTTGAAGCTGAAATACTTCATGAAAATGTTCGACTTTTTTAAAGCCGAATTCCTGTCGTGAAAATTTTCAACTTTTTTGAATCCGAAATACTTCATGAAAATGTTCGACTTTTTTGAAGCCGAAATCTTTTCATTAAAATTTTCAACTTTTTTGAAGCCGAAATCTTTTCATGAAAATTTTCAACTTTTTTGAATCTGAAATACTTCATGAAAATGTTCGACTTTTTTAACGCCGAAATCCTGTCGTGAAAATTTTCAACTTTTTTGAATCCGAAATACTTCATGAAAATGTTCGACTTTTTTAAAGTCGAAATCCTGTCGTGAAAATTTTCAACTCTTTTGAAGCAGAAATCTTTTCATGAAAATTTTCAACTTTTTTGAAGCCGAAATCTTTTCATGAAAATTTTCAACTTTTTTGAAGCTGAAATACTTCATGAAAATGTTCGACTTTTTTAAAGCCGAAATCCTGTCGTGAAAATTTTCAACATTTTTGAAGCCGAAATCTTTTCATGAAAATTTTCAAATTTTTTGAAGCCGAAATCTTTTCATGAAAATTTTCAACTTTTTTGAAGCCGAAATCTTTTCATGAAAATTTTCAACTTTTTTGAATCTGAAATACTTCATGAAAATGTTCAACTTTTTTAACGCCGAAATCTTTTCATGAAAATTTTCAACTTTTTTGAAGCCGAAATCTTTTCATGAAAATTTTCAACTTTTTTGAAGCTGAAATACTTCATGAAAATGTTCGACTTTTTTAAAGCCGAATTCCTGTCGTGAAAATTTTCAACTTTTTTGAATCCGAAATACTTCATGAAAATGTTCGACTTTTTTGAAGCCGAAATCTTTTCATTAAAATTTTCAACTTTTTTGAAGCCGAAATCTTTTCATGAAAATTTTCAACTTTTTTGAATCTGAAATACTTCATGAAAATGTTCGACTTTTTTAACGCCGAAATCCTGTCGTGAAAATTTTCAACTTTTTTGAATCCGAAATACTTCATGAAAATGTTCGACTTTTTTAAAGTCGAAATCCTGTCGTGAAAATTTTCAACTCTTTTGAAGCAGAAATCTTTTCATGAAAATTTTCAACTTTTTTGAAGCCGAAATCTTTTCATGAAAATTTTCAACTTTTTTGAAGCTGAAATACTTCATGAAAATTTTCAACTTTTTTGAAGCTGAAATACTTCATGAAAATGTTCGACTTTTTTAAAGTCGAAATCCTGTCGTGAAAATTTTCAACTCTTTTGAAGCCGAAATCTTTTCATGAAAATTTTCAACTTTTTTGAAGCCGAAATCTTTTCATGAAAATTTTCAACTTTTTTGAAGCTGAAATACTTCATGAAAATGTTCGACTTTTTTAAAGCCGAAATCCTGACGTGAAAATTTTCAACTTTTTTGAATCCGAAATACTTCATGAAAATGTTCAACTTTTTTAAAGCCGAAATCCTGTCGTGAAAATTTTCAACTTTTGTGAAGCCGTAATCTTTTCATGAAAACTTTCAACTTTTTTGAAGCCGAAATCTTTTCATGAAAATTTTCAACTTTTTTGAAGCTGAAATACTTCATGAAAATGTTTGACTTTTCTAAAGCCGAAATCCTGTCATGAAAATTTTCAACTCTTTTGAAGCCGAAATCTTTTCATGAAAATTTTCAACTTTTTTGAAGCCGAAATCTTTTCATGAAAATTTTCAACTTTTTTGAAGCTGAAATACTTCATGAAAATGTTCGACTTTTTTAAAGCCGAAATCCTGTCATGAAAATTTTCAACTCTTTTGAAGCCGAAATCTTTTCATGAAAATTTTCAACTTTTTTGAAGCCGAAATCTTTTCATGAAAATTTTCAACTTTTTTTAAGCTGAAATACTTCATGAAAATGTTCGACTTTTTTAAAGCCGAAATCCTGTCGTGAAAATTTTCAACTTTTTTGAATCTGAAATACTTCATGAAAATGTTCGACTTTTTTAACGCCGAAATCCTGTCGTGAATATTTTCAACTTTTTTGAATCCGAAATACTTCATGAAAATGTTCGACTTTTTTAAAGTCGAAATCCTGTCGTGAAAATTTTCAACTCTTTTGAAGCCGAAATCTTTTCATGAAAATTTTCAACTTTTTTGAAGCCGAAATCTTTTCATGAAAATTTTCAACTTTTTTGAAGCTGAAATACTTCATGAAAATGTTCGACTTTTTTAAAGCCGAAATCCTGTCGTGAAAATTTTCAACTTTTTTGAATCCGAAATACTTCATGAAAATGTTCGACTTTTTTAAAGCCGAAATCCTGTCTTGAAAATTTTCAACTTTTTTGAAGCCGAAATCTTTTCATGGAAATTTTCATCTTTTTTGAAGCCGAAATCTTTTCATGAAAATTTTCAACTCTTTTGAAGCCGAAATCTTTTCATGAAAATGTTTGACTTTTCTAAAGCCGAAATCCTGTCATGAAAATTTTCAACTTTTTTGAAGCTGAAATACTTCATGAAAATGTTCGACTTTTTTAAAGCCGAATTCCTGTCGTGAAAATTTTCAACTTTTTTGAATCCGAAATACTTCATGAAAATGTTCGACTTTTTTGAAGCCGAAATCTTTTCATTAAAATTTTCAACTTTTTTGAAGCCGAAATCTTTTCATGAAAATTTTCAACTTTTTTGAATCTGAAATACTTCATGAAAATGTTCGACTTTTTTAACGCCGAAATCCTGTCGTGAAAATTTTCAACTTTTTTGAATCCGAAATACTTCATGAAAATGTTCGACTTTTTTAAAGTCGAAATCCTGTCGTGAAAATTTTCAACTCTTTTGAAGCAGAAATCTTTTCATGAAAATTTTCAACTTTTTTGAAGCCGAAATCTTTTCATGAAAATTTTCAACTTTTTTGAAGCTGAAATACTTCATGAAAATGTTCGACTTTTTTAAAGCCGAAATCCTGTCGTGAAAATTTTCAACATTTTTGAAGCCGAAATCTTTTCATGAAAATTTTCAAATTTTTTGAAGCCGAAATCTTTTCATGAAAATTTTCAACTTTTTTGAAGCCGAAATCTTTTCATGAAAATTTTCAACTTTTTTGAATCTGAAATACTTCATGAAAATGTTCAACTTTTTTAACGCCGAAATCTTTTCATGAAAATTTTCAACTTTTTTGAAGCCGAAATCTTTTCATGAAAATTTTCAACTTTTTTGAAGCTGAAATACTTCATGAAAATGTTCGACTTTTTTAAAGCCGAATTCCTGTCGTGAAAATTTTCAACTTTTTTGAATCCGAAATACTTCATGAAAATGTTCGACTTTTTTGAAGCCGAAATCTTTTCATTAAAATTTTCAACTTTTTTGAAGCCGAAATCTTTTCATGAAAATTTTCAACTTTTTTGAATCTGAAATACTTCATGAAAATGTTCGACTTTTTTAACGCCGAAATCCTGTCGTGAAAATTTTCAACTTTTTTGAATCCGAAATACTTCATGAAAATGTTCGACTTTTTTAAAGTCGAAATCCTGTCGTGAAAATTTTCAACTCTTTTGAAGCAGAAATCTTTTCATGAAAATTTTCAACTTTTTTGAAGCCGAAATCTTTTCATGAAAATTTTCAACTTTTTTGAAGCTGAAATACTTCATGAAAATGTTCGACTTTTTTAAAGCCGAAATCCTGTCGTGAAAATTTTCAACATTTTTGAAGCCGAAATCTTTTCATGAAAATTTTCAAATTTTTTGAAGCCGAAATCTTTTCATGAAAATTTTCAACTTTTTTGAAGCCGAAATCTTTTCATGAAAATTTTCAACTTTTTTGAATCTGAAATCTTTTCATGAAAATTTTCAACTTTTTTGAAGCCGAAATCTTTTCATGAAAATTTTCAAATTTTTTGAAGCCGAAATCTTTTCATGAAAATTTTCAACTTTTTTGAAGCCGAAATCTTTTCATGAAAATTTTCAACTTTTTTGAATCTGAAATACTTCATGAAAATGTTCAACTTTTTTAACGCTGAAATCTTTTCATGAAAATTTTCAACTTTTTTGAAGCCGAAATCTTTTCATGAAAATTTTCAACTTTTTTGAAGCTGAAATACTTCATGAAAATGTTCGACTTTTTTAAAGCCGAATTCCTGTCGTGAAAATTTTCAACTTTTTTGAATCCGAAATACTTCATGAAAATGTTCGACTTTTTTGAAGCCGAAATCTTTTCATTAAAATTTTCAACTTTTTTGAAGCCGAAATCTTTTCATGAAAATATTCAACTTTTTTGAATCTGAAATACTTCATGAAAATGTTCGACTTTTTTAAAGCCGAAATCCTGTCTTGAAAATTTTCAACTTTTTTGAAGCCGAAATCTTTTCATGGAAATTTTCAACTTTTTTGAAGCCGAAATCTTTTCATGAAAATTTTCAACTCTTTTGAAGCCGAAATCTTTTCATGAAAATTTTCAACTTTTTTGAAGCCGAAATCTTTTCATGAAAATTTTCAACTTTTTTGAAGCTGAAATACTTCATGAAAATGTTCGACTTTTTTAAAGCCGAATTCCTGTCGTGAAAATTTTCAACTTTTTTGAATCCGAAATACTTCATGAAAATGTTCGACTTTTTTGAAGCCGAAATCTTTTCATTAAAATTTTCAACTTTTTTGAAGCCGAAATCTTTTCATGAAAATTTTCAACTTTTTTGAAGCCGAAATCTTTTCATGAAAATTTTCAACTTTTTTGAATCTGAAATACTTCATGAAAATGTTCAACTTTTTTAACGCTGAAATCTTTTCATGAAAATTTTCAACTTTTTTGAAGCCGAAATCTTTTCATGAAAATTTTCAACTTTTTTGAAGCCGAAATCTTTTCATGAAAATTTTCAAATTTTTTGAAGCCGAAATCTTTTCATGAAAATTTTCAACTTTTTTGAAGCCGAAATCTTTTCATGAAAATTTTCAACTTTTTTGAATCTGAAATACTTCATGAAAATGTTCAACTTTTTTAACGCTGAAATCTTTTCATGAAAATTTTCAACTTTTTTGAAGCCGAAATCTTTTCATGAAAATTTTCAACTTTTTTGAAGCTGAAATACTTCATGAAAATGTTCGACTTTTTTAAAGCCGAATTCCTGTCGTGAAAATTTTCAACTTTTTTGAATCCGAAATACTTCATGAAAATGTTCGACTTTTTTGAAGCCGAAATCTTTTCATTAAAATTTTCAACTTTTTTGAAGCCGAAATCTTTTCATGAAAATATTCAACTTTTTTGAATCTGAAATACTTCATGAAAATGTTCGACTTTTTTAAAGCCGAAATCCTGTCTTGAAAATTTTCAACTTTTTTGAAGCCGAAATCTTTTCATGGAAATTTTCAACTTTTTTGAAGCCGAAATCTTTTCATGAAAATTTTCAACTCTTTTGAAGCCGAAATCTTTTCATGAAAATTTTCAACTTTTTTGAAGCCGAAATCTTTTCATGAAAATTTTCAACTTTTTTGAAGCTGAAATACTTCATGAAAATGTTCGACTTTTTTAAAGCCGAATTCCTGTCGTGAAAATTTTCAACTTTTTTGAATCCGAAATACTTCATGAAAATGTTCGACTTTTTTGAAGCCGAAATCTTTTCATTAAAATTTTCAACTTTTTTGAAGCCGAAATCTTTTCATGAAAATTTTCAACTTTTTTGAAGCCGAAATCTTTTCATGAAAATTTTCAACTTTTTTGAATCTGAAATACTTCATGAAAATGTTCAACTTTTTTAAAGCCGAATTCCTGTCGTGAAAATTTTCAACTTTTTTGAATCCGAAATACTTCATGAAAATGTTCGACTTTTTTGAAGCCGAAATCTTTTCATTAAAATTTTCAACTTTTTTGAAGCCGAAATCTTTTCATGAAAATATTCAACTTTTTTGAATCTGAAATACTTCATGAAAATGTTCGACTTTTTTAACGCCGAAATCCTGTCGTGAAAATTTTCAACTTTTTTGAATCCGAAATACTTCATGAAAATGTTCGACTTTTTTAAAGCCGAAATCCTGTCTTGAAAATTTTCAACTTTTTTGAAGCCGAAATCTTTTCATGGAAATTTTCAACTTTTTTGAAGCCGAAATCTTTTCATGAAAATTTTCAACTCTTTTGAAGCCGAAATCTTTTCATGAAAATTTTCAACTTTTTTGAAGCCGAAATCTTTTCATGAAAATTTTCAACTTTTTTGAAGCTGAAATACTTCATGAAAATGTTCGACTTTTTTAAAGCCGAATTCCTGTCGTGAAAATTTTCAACTTTTTTGAATCCGAAATACTTCATGAAAATGTTCGACTTTTTTGAAGCCGAAATCTTTTCATTAAAATTTTCAACTTTTTTGAAGCCGAAATCTTTTCATGAAAATTTTCAACTTTTTTGAATCTGAAATACTTCATGAAAATGTTCGACTTTTTTAACGCCGAAATCCTGTCGTGAAAATTTTCAACTTTTTTGAATCCGAAATACTTCATGAAAATGTTCGACTTTTTTAAAGTCGAAATCCTGTCTTGAAAATTTTCAACTTTTTTGAAGCCGAAATCTTTTCATGGAAATTTTCAACTTTTTTGAAGCCGAAATCTTTTCATGAAAATTTTCAACTCTTTTGAAGCCGAAATCTTTTCATGAAAATTTTCAACTTTTTTGAAGCCGAAATCTTTTCATGAAAATTTTCAACTTTTTTGAAGCTGAAATACTTCATGAAAATGTTCGACTTTTTTAAAGCCGAATTCCTGTCGTGAAAATTTTCAACTTTTTTGAATCCGAAATACTTCATGAAAATGTTCGACTTTTTTGAAGCCGAAATCTTTTCATGAAAATTTTCAACTTTTTTGAATCTGAAATACTTCATGAAAATGTTCGACTTTTTTAACGCCGAAATCCTGTCGTGAAAATTTTCAACTTTTTTGAATCCGAAATACTTCATGAAAATGTTCGACTTTTTTAAAGTCGAAATCCTGTCGTGAAAATTTTCAACTCTTTTGAAGCAGAAATCTTTTCATGAAAATTTTCAACTTTTTTGAAGCCGAAATCTTTTCATGAAAATTTTCAACTTTTTTGAAGCTGAAATACTTCATGAAAATGTTCGACTTTTTTAAAGCCGAAATCCTGTCGTGAAAATTTTCAACATTTTTGAAGCCGAAATCTTTTCATGAAAATTTTCAAATTTTTTGAAGCCGAAATCTTTTCATGAAAATTTTCAACTTTTTTGAAGCCGAAATCTTTTCATGAAAATTTTCAACTTTTTTGAATCTGAAATACTTCATGAAAATGTTCAACTTTTTTAACGCCGAAATCTTTTCATGAAAATTTTCAACTTTTTTGAAGCCGAAATCTTTTCATGAAAATTTTCAACTTTTTTGAAGCTGAAATACTTCATGAAAATGTTCGACTTTTTTAAAGCCGAATTCCTGTCGTGAAAATTTTCAACTTTTTTGAATCCGAAATACTTCATGAAAATGTTCGACTTTTTTGAAGCCGAAATCTTTTCATTAAAATTTTCAACTTTTTTGAAGCCGAAATCTTTTCATGAAAATTTTCAACTTTTTTGATTCTGAAATACTTCATGAAAATGTTCGACTTTTTTAACGCCGAAATCCTGTCGTGAAAATTTTCAACTTTTTTGAATCCGAAATACTTCATGAAAATGTTCGACTTTTTTAAAGTCGAAATCCTGTCGTGAAAATTTTCAACTCTTTTGAAGCAGAAATCTTTTCATGAAAATTTTCAACTTTTTTGAAGCCGAAATCTTTTCATGAAAATTTTCAACTTTTTTGAAGCTGAAATACTTCATGAAAATGTTCGACTTTTTTAAAGCCGAAATCCTGTCGTGAAAATTTTCAACATTTTTGAAGCCGAAATCTTTTCATGAAAATTTTCAAATTTTTTGAAGCCGAAATCTTTTCATGAAAATTTTCAACTTTTTTGAAGCCGAAATCTTTTCATGAAAATTTTCAACTTTTTTGAATCTGAAATCTTTTCATGAAAATTTTCAACTTTTTTGAAGCCGAAATCTTTTCATGAAAATTTTCAAATTTTTTGAAGCCGAAATCTTTTCATGAAAATTTTCAACTTTTTTGAAGCCGAAATCTTTTCATGAAAATTTTCAACTTTTTTGAATCTGAAATACTTCATGAAAATGTTCAACTTTTTTAACGCCGAAATCTTTTCATGAAAATTTTCAACTTTTTTGAAGCCGAAATCTTTTCATGAAAATTTTCAACTTTTTTGAAGCTGAAATACTTCATGAAAATGTTCGACTTTTTTAAAGCCGAATTCGTGTCGTGAAAATTTTCAACTTTTTT
Organism: Labrus mixtus; assembly: GCF_963584025.1. Taxonomy (NCBI): domain Eukaryota; kingdom Metazoa; phylum Chordata; class Actinopteri; order Labriformes; family Labridae; genus Labrus; species Labrus mixtus. The sequence continues at coordinate 733,366 of NC_083630.1, read as the reverse complement.
GAATCCGAAATACTTCATGAAAATGTTCGACTTTTTTGAAGCCGAAATCTTTTCATTAAAATTTTAAACTTTTTTGAAGCCGAAATCTTTTCATGAAAATATTCAACTTTTTTGAATCTGAAATACTTCATGAAAATGTTCGACTTTTTTAACGCCGAAATCCTGTCGTGAAAATTTTCAACTTTTTTGAATCCGAAATACTTCATGAAAATGTTCGACTTTTTTAAAGCCGAAATCCTGTCTTGAAAATTTTCAACTTTTTTGAAGCCGAAATCTTTTCATGGAAATTTTCAACTTTTTTGAAGCCGAAATCTTTTCATGAAAATTTTCAACTCTTTTGAAGCCGAAATCTTTTCATGAAAATTTTCAACTTTTTTGAAGCCGAAATCTTTTCATGAAAATTTTCAACTTTTTTGAAGCTGAAATACTTCATGAAAATGTTCGACTTTTTTAAAGCCGAATTCCTGTCGTGAAAATTTTCAACTTTTTTGAATCCGAAATACTTCATGAAAATGTTCGACTTTTTTGAAGCCGAAATCTTTTCATTAAAATTTTCAACTTTTTTGAAGCCGAAATCTTTTCATGAAAATTTTCAACTTTTTTGAATCTGAAATACTTCATGAAAATGTTCGACTTTTTTAACGCCGAAATCCTGTCGTGAAAATTTTAAACTTTTTTGAATCCGAAATACTTCATGAAAATGTTCGACTTTTTTAAAGTCGAAATCCTGTCGTGAAAATTTTCAACTCTTTTGAAGCAGAAATCTTTTCATGAAAATTTTCAACTTTTTTGAAGCCGAAATCTTTTCATGAAAATTTTCAACTTTTTTGAAGCTGAAATACTTCATGAAAATGTTCGACTTTTTTAAAGCCGAAATCCTGTCGTGAAAATTTTCAACATTTTTGAAGCCGAAATCTTTTCATGAAAATTTTCAAATTTTTTGAAGCCGAAATCTTTTCATGAAAATTTTCAACTTTTTTGAAGCCGAAATCTTTTCATGAAAATTTTCAACTTTTTTGAATCTGAAATACTTCATGAAAATGTTCAACTTTTTTAACGCCGAAATCTTTTCATGAAAATTTTCAACTTTTTTGAAGCCGAAATCTTTTCATGAAAATTTTCAACTTTTTTGAAGCTGAAATACTTCATGAAAATGTTCGAATTTTTTAAAGCCGAATTCCTGTCGTGAAAATTTTCAACTTTTTTGAATCCGAAATACTTCATGAAAATGTTCGACTTTTTTGAAGCCGAAATCTTTTCATTAAAATTTTCAACTTTTTTGAAGCCGAAATCTTTTCATGAAAATTTTCAACTTTTTTGAATCTGAAATACTTCATGAAAATGTTCGACTTTTTTAACGCCGAAATCCTGTCGTGAAAATTTTCAACTTTTTTGAATCCGAAATACTTCATGAAAATGTTCGACTTTTTTAAAGTCGAAATCCTGTCGTGAAAATTTTCAACTCTTTTGAAGCAGAAATCTTTTCATGAAAATTTTCAACTTTTTTGAAGCCGAAATCTTTTCATGAAAATTTTCAACTTTTTTGAAGCTGAAATACTTCATGAAAATGTTCGACTTTTTTAAAGCCGAAATCCTGTCGTGAAAATTTTCAACATTTTTGAAGCCGAAATCTTTTCATGAAAATTTTCAAATTTTTTGAAGCCGAAATCTTTTCATGAAAATTTTCAACTTTTTTGAAGCCGAAATCTTTTCATGAAAATTTTCAACTTTTTTGAATCTGAAATCTTTTCATGAAAATTTTCAACTTTTTTGAAGCCGAAATCTTTTCATGAAAATTTTCAAATTTTTTGAAGCCGAAATCTTTTCATGAAAATTTTCAACTTTTTTGAAGCCGAAATCTTTTCATGAAAATTTTCAACTTTTTTGAATCTGAAATACTTCATGAAAATGTTCAACTTTTTTAACGCCGAAATCTTTTCATGAAAATTTTCAACTTTTTTGAAGCCGAAATCTTTTCATGAAAATTTTCAACTTTTTTGAAGCTGAAATACTTCATGAAAATGTTCGACTTTTTTAAAGCCGAATTCCTGTCGTGAAAATTTTCAACTTTTTTGAATCCGAAATACTTCATGAAAATGTTCGACTTTTTTGAAGCCGAAATCTTTTCATTAAAATTTTCAACTTTTTTGAAGCCGAAATCTTTTCATGAAAATATTCAACTTTTTTGAATCTGAAATACTTCATGAAAATGTTCGACTTTTTTAACGCCGAAATCCTGTCGTGAAAATTTTCAACTTTTTTGAATCCGAAATACTTCATGAAAATGTTCGACTTTTTTAAAGTCGAAATCCTGTCGTGAAAATTTTCAACTCTTTTGAAGCAGAAATCTTTTCATGAAAATTTTCAACTTTTTTGAAGCCGAAATCTTTTCATGAAAATTTTCAACTTTTTTGAAGCTGAAATACTTCATGAAAATGTTCGACTTTTTTAAAGCCGAAATCCTGTCGTGAAAATTTTCAACATTTTTGAAGCCGAAATCTTTTCATGAAAATTTTCAAATTTTTTGAAGCCGAAATCTTTTCATGAAAATTTTCAACTTTTTTGAAGCCGAAATCTTTTCATGAAAATTTTCAACTTTTTTGAATCTGAAATACTTCATGAAAATGTTCAACTTTTTTAACGCCGAAATCCTGTCGTGAAAATTTTCAACTTTTTTGAATCCGAAATACTTCATGAAAATTTTCAACTTTTTTGAAGCTGAAATACTTCATGAAAATGTTCGACTTTTTTAAAGCCGAAATCCTGTCGTGAAAATTTTCAACTTTTTTGAAGCCGAAATCTTTTCATTAAAATTTTCAACTTTTTTGAAGCCGAAATCTTTTCATGAAAATTTTCAACTTTTTTGAATCTGAAATACTTCATGAAAATGTTCGACTTTTTTAACGCCGAAATCCTGTCGTGAAAATTTTCAACTTTTTTGAATCCGAAATACTTCATGAAAATGTTCGACTTTTTTAAAGTCGAAATCCTGTCGTGAAAATTTTCAACTCTTTTGAAGCAGAAATCTTTTCATGAAAATTTTCAACTTTTTTGAAGCCGAAATCTTTTCATGAAAATTTTCAACTTTTTTGAAGCTGAAATACTTCATGAAAATGTTCGACTTTTTTAAAGCCGAAATCCTGTCGTGAAAATTTTCAACATTTTTGAAGCCGAAATCTTTTCATGAAAATTTTCAAATTTTTTGAAGCCGAAATCTTTTCATGAAAATTTTCAACTTTTTTGAAGCCGAAATCTTTTCATGAAAATTTTCAACTTTTTTGAATCTGAAATCTTTTCATGAAAATTTTCAACTTTTTTGAAGCCGAAATCTTTTCATGAAAATTTTCAAATTTTTTGAAGCCGAAATCTTTTCATGAAAATTTTCAACTTTTTTGAAGCCGAAATCTTTTCATGAAAATTTTCAACTTTTTTGAATCTGAAATACTTCATGAAAATGTTCAACTTTTTTAACGCCGAAATCTTTTCATGAAAATTTTCAACTTTTTTGAAGCCGAAATCTTTTCATGAAAATTTTCAACTTTTTTGAAGCTGAAATACTTCATGAAAATGTTCGACTTTTTTAAAGCCGAATTCCTGTCGTGAAAATTTTCAACTTTTTTGAATCCGAAATACTTCATGAAAATGTTCGACTTTTTTGAAGCCGAAATCTTTTCATTAAAATTTTCAACTTTTTTGAAGCCGAAATCTTTTCATGAAAATATTCAACTTTTTTGAATCTGAAATACTTCATGAAAATGTTCGACTTTTTTAACGCCGAAATCCTGTCGTGAAAATTTTCAACTTTTTTGAATCCGAAATACTTCATGAAAATGTTCGACTTTTTTAAAGTCGAAATCCTGTCGTGAAAATTTTCAACTCTTTTGAAGCAGAAATCTTTTCATGAAAATTTTCAACTTTTTTGAAGCCGAAATCTTTTCATGAAAATTTTCAACTTTTTTGAAGCTGAAATACTTCATGAAAATGTTCGACTTTTTTAAAGCCGAAATCCTGTCGTGAAAATTTTCAACATTTTTGAAGCCGAAATCTTTTCATGAAAATTTTCAAATTTTTTGAAGCCGAAATCTTTTCATGAAAATTTTCAACTTTTTTGAAGCCGAAATCTTTTCATGAAAATTTTCAACTTTTTTGAATCTGAAATACTTCATGAAAATGTTCAACTTTTTTAACGCCGAAATCCTGTCGTGAAAATTTTCAACTTTTTTGAATCCGAAATACTTCATGAAAATTTTCAACTTTTTTGAAGCTGAAATACTTCATGAAAATGTTCGACTTTTTTAAAGCCGAAATCCTGTCGTGAAAATTTTCAACTTTTTTGAAGCCGAAATCTTTTCATGAAAATTTTCAACTTTTTTGAAGCCGAAAATCTTTTCATGAAAATTTTCAACTTTTTTGAATCTGAAATACTTCATGAAAATGTTCAACTTTTTTAACGCCGAAATCCTGTCGTGAAAATTTTCAACTTTTTTGAATCCGAAATACTTCATGAAAATTTTCAACTTTTTTGAAGCTGAAATACTTCATGAAAATGTTCGACTTTTTTAAAGTCGAAATCCTGTCGTGAAAATTTTCAACTCTTTTGAAGCCGAAATCTTTTCATGAAAATTTTCAACTTTTTTGAAGCCGAAATCTTTTCATGAAAATTTTCAACTTTTTTGAATCTGAAATACTTCATGAAAATGTTCGACTTTTTTAACGCCGAAATCCTGTCGTGAAAATTTTCAACTTTTTTGAATCCGAAATACTTCATGAAAATTTTCAACTTTTTTGAAGCCGAAATCCTGTCGTGAAAATTTTCAACTTTTTTGAAGCCGAAATCTTTTCATGAAAATTTTCAACTTTTTTGAATCTGAAATACTTCATGAAAATGTTCGACTTTTTTAACGCCGAAATCCTGTCGTGAAAATTTTCAACTTTTTTGAAGCTGAAATACTTCATGAAAATGTTCGACTTTTTTAAAGCCGAAATCCTGTCGTGAAAATTTTCAACATTTTTGAAGCCGAAATCTTTTCATGAAAATTTTCAAATTTTTTGAAGCCGAAATCTTTTCATGAAAATTTTCAACTTTTTTGAAGCCGAAATCTTTTCATGAAAATTTTCAACTTTTTTGAATCTGAAATACTTCATGAAAATGTTCAACTTTTTTAACGCCGAAATCCTGTCGTGAAAATTTTCAACTTTTTTGAATCCGAAATGCTTCATGAAAATTTTCAACTTTTTTGAAGCTGAAATACTTCATGAAAATGTTCGACTTTTTTAAAGCCGAAATCCTGTCGTGAAAATTTTCAACTTTTTTGAAGCCGAAATCTTTTCATGAAAATTTTCAACTTTTTTGAAGCCGAAAATCTTTTCATGAAAATTTTCAACTTTTTTGAATCTGAAATACTTCATGAAAATGTTCAACTTTTTTAACGCCGAAATCCTGTCGTGAAAATTTTCAACTTTTTTGAATCCGAAATACTTCATGAAAATTTTCAACTTTTTTGAAGCTGAAATACTTCATGAAAATGTTCGACTTTTTTAAAGTCGAAATCCTGTCGTGAAAATTTTCAACTCTTTTGAAGCCGAAATCTTTTCATGAAAATTTTCAACTTTTTTGAAGCCGAAATCTTTTCATGAAAATTTTCAACTTTTTTGAATCTGAAATACTTCATGAAAATGTTCGACTTTTTTAACGCCGAAATCCTGTCGTGAAAATTTTCAACTTTTTTGAATCCGAAATACTTCATGAAAATTTTCAACTTTTTTGAAGCCGAAATCCTGTCGTGAAAATTTTCAACTTTTTTGAAGCCGAAATCTTTTCATGAAAATTTTCAACTTTTTTGAATCTGAAATACTTCATGAAAATGTTCGACTTTTTTAACGCCGAAATCCTGTCGTGAATATTTTCAACTTTTTTGAATCCGAAATACTTCATGAAAATGTTCGACTTTTTTAAAGCCGAAATCCTGTCTTGAAAATTTTCAACTTTTTTGAATCCGAAATACTTCATGAAAATGTTCAACTTTTTTAAAGCCGAAATCCTGTCGTGAAAATTTTCAACTTTTTTGAAGCCGTAATCTTTTCATGAAAACTTTCAACTTTTTTGAAGCCGAAATCTTTTCATGAAAATTTTCAACTTTTTTGAAGCTGAAATACTTCATGAAAATGTTTGACTTTTTTAAAGCCGAAATCCTGTCATGAAAATTTTCAACTCTTTTGAAGCCGAAATCTTTTCATGAAAATTTTCAACTTTTTTTAATCCGAAATACTTCATGAAAATTTTCAACTTTTTTGAAGCTGAAATACTTCATGAAAATGTTCGACTTTTTTAAAGTAGAAATCCTGTCGTCAAAATTTTCAACTCTTTTGAAGCCGAAATCTTTTCATGAAAATTTTCAACTTTTTTGAAGCCGAAATCTTTTCATGAAAATTTTCAACTTTTTTGAAGCTGAAATACTTCATGAAAATGTTAGACTTTTTTAAAGCCGAAATCCTGTCGTGAAAATTTTCAACTTTTTTGAAGCCGAAATCTTTTCATGAAAATTTTCAACTTTTTTGAATCTGAAATACTTCATGAAAATGTTCGACTTTTTTAACGCCGAAATCCTGTCGTGAATATTTTCAACTTTTTTGAATCCGAAATACTTCATGAAAATGTTCGACTTTTTTAAAGTCGAAATCCTGTCGTGAAAATTTTCAACTCTTTTGAAGCCGAAATCTTTTCATGAAAATTTTCAACTTTTTTGAAGCCGAAATCTTTTCATGAAAATTTTCAACTTTTTTGAAGCTGAAATACTTCATGAAAATGTTCGACTTTTTTAAAGCCGAAATCCTGTCGTGAAAATTTTCAACTTTTTTGAATCCGAAATACTTCATGAAAATGTTCGACTTTTTTAAAGTCGAAATCCTGTCGTGAAAATTTTCAACTCTTTTGAAGCCGAAATCTTTTCATGAAAATTTTCAACTTTTTTGAAGCCGAAATCTTTTCATGAAAATTTTCAACTTTTTTGAAGCTGAAATACTTCATGAAAATGTTCGACTTTTTTAAAGCCGAAATCCTGTCGTGAAAATTTTCAACTTTTTTGAATCCGAAATACTTCATGAAAATGTTCGACTTTTTTAAAGCCGAAATCCTGTCTTGAAAATTTTCAACTTTTTTGAAGCCGAAATCTTTTCATGAAAATTTTCAACTTTTTTGAAGCTGAAATACTTCATGAAAATGTTCGACTTTTTTAAAGCCGAATTCCTGTCGTGAAAATTTTCAACTTTTTTGAAGCCGAAATCTTTTCATGAAAATTTTCAACTTTTTTGAAGCTGAAATACTTCATGAAAATGTTCGACTTTTTTAAAGCCGAATTCCTGTCGTGAAAATTTTCAACTTTTTTGAATCCGAAATACTTCATGAAAATGTTCGACTTTTTTGAAGCCGAAATCTTTTCATTAAAATTTTCAACTTTTTTGAAGCCGAAATCTTTTCATGAAAATTTTCAACTTTTTTGAATCTGAAATACTTCATGAAAATGTTCGACTTTTTTAACGCCGAAATCCTGTCGTGAAAATTTTCAACTTTTTTGAATCCGAAATACTTCATGAAAATGTTCGACTTTTTTAAAGTCGAAATCCTGTCGTGAAAATTTTCAACTCTTTTGAAGCAGAAATCTTTTCATGAAAATTTTCAACTTTTTTGAAGCCGAAATCTTTTCATGAAAATTTTCAACTTTTTTGAAGCTGAAATACTTCATGAAAATGTTCGACTTTTTTAAAGCCGAAATCCTGTCGTGAAAATTTTCAACTTTTTTGAAGCCGAAATCTTTTCATGAAAATTTTCAAATTTTTTGAAGCCGAAATCTTTTCATGAAAATTTTTAACTTTTTTGAAGCCGAAATCTTTTCATGAAAATTTTCAACTTTTTTGAATCTGAAATACTTCATGAAAATGTTCAACTTTTTTAACGCCGAAATCCTGTCGTGAAAATTTTCAACTTTTTTGAATCCGAAATACTTCATGAAAATTTTCAACTTTTTTGAAGCTGAAATACTTCATGAAAATGTTCGACTTTTTTAAAGTCGAAATCCTGTCGTGAAAATTTTCAACTCTTTTGAAGCCGAAATCTTTTCATGAAAATGTTCGACTTTTTTGAAGCCGAAATCCTGTCGTGAAAATTTTCAACTTTTTTGAAGCCGAAATCTTTTCATGAAAATTTTCAACTTTTTTGAATCCGAAATACTTCATGAAAATGTTCGACTTTTTTAAAGCCGAAATCCTGTCGTGAAAATTTTCAACTCTTTTGAAGCCGAAATCTTTTCATGAAAATTTTCAACTTTTTTGAAGCCGAAATCTTTTCATGAAAATTTTCAACTTTTTTGAAGCTGAAATACTTCATGAAAATGTTCGACTTTTTTAAAGCCGAAATCCTGTCGTGAAAATTTTCAACTTTTTTGAATCCGAAATACTTCATGAAAATGTTCGACTTTTTTAAAGCCGAAATCCTGTCTTGAAAATTTTCAACTTTTTTGAAGCCGAAATCTTTTCATGAAAATTTTCAACTTTTTTGAAGCTGAAATACTTCATGAAAATGTTCGACTTTTTTAAAGCCGAATTCCTGTCGTGAAAATTTTCAACTTTTTTGAAGCCGAAATCTTTTCATGAAAATTTTCAACTTTTTTGAAGCTGAAATACTTCATGAAAATGTTCGACTTTTTTAAAGCCGAATTCCTGTCGTGAAAATTTTCAACTTTTTTGAATCCGAAATACTTCATGAAAATGTTCGACTTTTTTGAAGCCGAAATCTTTTCATTAAAATTTTCAACTTTTTTGAAGCCGAAATCTTTTCATGAAAATTTTCAACTTTTTTGAATCTGAAATACTTCATGAAAATGTTCGACTTTTTTAACGCCGAAATCCTGTCGTGAAAATTTTCAACTTTTTTGAATCCGAAATACTTCATGAAAATGTTCGACTTTTCTAAAGTCGAAATCCTGTCGTGAAAATTTTCAACTCTTTTGAAGCAGAAATCTTTTCATGAAAATTTTCAACTTTTTTGAAGCCGAAATCTTTTCATGAAAATTTTCAACTTTTTTGAAGCTGAAATACTTCATGAAAATGTTCGACTTTTTTAAAGCCGAAATCCTGTCGTGAAAATTTTCAACTTTTTTGAAGCCGAAATCTTTTCATGAAAATTTTCAAATTTTTTGAAGCCGAAATCTTTTCATGAAAATTTTTAACTTTTTTGAAGCCGAAATCTTTTCATGAAAATTTTCAACTTTTTTGAATCTGAAATACTTCATGAAAATGTTCAACTTTTTTAACGCCGAAATCCTGTCGTGAAAATTTTCAACTTTTTTGAATCCGAAATACTTCATGAAAATTTTCAACTTTTTTGAAGCTGAAATACTTCATGAAAATGTTCGACTTTTTTAAAGTCGAAATCCTGTCGTGAAAATTTTCAACTCTTTTGAAGCCGAAATCTTTTCATGAAAATGTTCGACTTTTTTGAAGCCGAAATCCTGTCGTGAAAATTTTCAACTTTTTTGAAGCCGAAATCTTTTCATGAAAATTTTCAACTTTTTTGAATCCGAAATACTTCATGAAAATGTTTGACTTTTTTAAAGTCGAAATCCTGTCGTGAAAATTTTCAACTCTTTTGAAGCCGAAATCTTTTCATGAAAATTTTCAACTTTTTTGAAGCCGAAATCTTTTCATGAAAATTTTCAACTTTTTTGAAGCTGAAATACTTCATGAAAATGTTTGACTTTTTTAAAGCCGAAATCCTGTCATGAAAATTTTCAACTCTTTTGAAGCCGAAATCTTTTCATGAAAATTTTCAACTTTTTTGAATCCGAAATACTTCATGAAAATTTTCAACTTTTTTGAAGCTGAAATACTTCATGAAAATGTTCGACTTTTTTAAAGTCGAAATCCTGTCGTGAAAATTTTCAACTCTTTTGAAGCCGAAATCTTTTCATGAAAATTTTCAACTTTTTTGAAGCCGAAATCTTTTCATGAAAATTTTCAACTTTTTTGAAGCTGAAATACTTCATGAAAATGTTCGACTTTTTTAAAGCCGAAATCCTGTTGTGAAAATTTTCAACTTTTTTGAAGCCGAAATCTTTTCATGAAAATTTTCAACTTTTTTGAAGCCGAAATCTTTTCATGAAAATTTTCAACTTTTTTGAATCTGAAATACTTCATGAAAATGTTCAACTTTTTTAACGCCGAAATCCTGTCGTGAAAATTTTCAACTTTTTTGAATCCGAAATACTTCATGAAAATTTTCAACTTTTTTGAAGCTGAAATACTTCATGAAAATGTTCGACTTTTTTAAAGTCGAAATCCTGTCGTGAAAATTTTCAACTCTTTTGAAGCCGAAATCTTTTCATGAAAATTTTCAACTTTTTTGAAGCCGAAATCTTTTCATGAAAATTTTCAACTTTTTTGAATCTGAAATACTTCATGAAAATGTTCGACTTTTTTAACGCCGAAATCCTGTCGTGAAAATTTTCAACTTTTTTGAATCCGAAATACTTCATGAAAATTTTCAACTTTTTTGAAGCCGAAATCCTGTCGTGAAAATTTTCAACTTTTTTGAAGCCGAAATCTTTTCATGAAAATTTTCAACTTTTTTGAATCTGAAATACTTCATGAAAATGTTCGACTTTTTTAACGCCGAAATCCTGTCGTGAATATTTTCAACTTTTTTGAATCCGAAATACTTCATGAAAATGTTCGACTTTTTTAAAGTCGAAATCCTGTCGTGAAAATTTTCAACTCTTTTGAAGCCGAAATCTTTTCATGAAAATTTTCAACTTTTTTGAAGCCGAAATCTTTTCATGAAAATTTTCAACTTTTTTGAAGCTGAAATACTTCATGAAAATGTTCGACTTTTTTAAAGCCGAAATCCTGTCGTGAAAATTTTCAACTTTTTTGAATCCGAAATACTTCATGAAAATGTTCGACTTTTTTAAAGCCGAAATCCTGTCTTGAAAATTTTCAACTTTTTTGAAGCCGAAATACTTCATGAAAATGTTCGACTTTTTTGAAGCCGAAATCTTTTCATTAAAATTTTCAACTTTTTTGAAGCCGAAATCTTTTCATGAAAATTTTCAACTTTTTTGAATCTGAAATACTTCATGAAAATGTTCGACTTTTTTAACGCCGAAATCCTGTCGTGAAAATTTTCAACTTTTTTGAATCCGAAATACTTCATGAAAATGTTCGACTTTTTTAAAGTCGAAATCCTGTCGTGAAAATTTTCAACTCTTTTGAAGCAGAAATCTTTTCATGAAAATTTTCAACTTTTTTGAAGCCGAAATCTTTTCATGAAAATTTTCAACTTTTTTGAAGCTGAAATACTTCATGAAAATGTTCGACTTTTTTAAAGCCGAAATCCTGTTGTGAAAATTTTCAACTTTTTTGAAGCCGAAATCTTTTCATGAAAATTTTCAACTTTTTTGAAGCCGAAATCTTTTCATGAAAATTTTCAACTTTTTTGAATCTGAAATACTTCATGAAAATGTTCAACTTTTTTAACGCCGAAATCCTGTCGTGAAAATTTTCAACTTTTTTGAATCCGAAATACTTCATGAAAATTTTCAACTTTTTTGAAGCTGAAATACTTCATGAAAATGTTCGACTTTTTTAAAGTCGAAATCCTGTCGTGAAAATTTTCAACTCTTTTGAAGCCGAAATCTTTTCATGAAAATTTTCAACTTTTTTGAAGCCGAAATCTTTTCATGAAAATTTTCAACTTTTTTGAATCTGAAATACTTCATGAAAATGTTCGACTTTTTTAACGCCGAAATCCTGTCGTGAAAATTTTCAACTTTTTTGAATCCGAAATACTTCATTGAAAATTTTCAACTTTTTTGAATCCGAAATACTTCATGAAAATTTTCAACTTTTTTGAAGCCGAAATCCTGTCGTGAAAATTTTCAACTTTTTTGAAGCCGAAATCTTTTCATGAAAATTTTCAACTTTTTTGAATCTGAAATACTTCATGAAAATGTTCGACTTTTTTAACGCCGAAATCCTGTCGTGAATATTTTCAACTTTTTTGAATCCGAAATACTTCATGAAAATGTTCGACTTTTTTAAAGCCGAAATCCTGTCTTGAAAATTTTCAACTTTTTTGAATCCGAAATACTTCATGAAAATGTTCAACTTTTTTAAAGCCGAAATCCTGTCGTGAAAATTTTCAACTTTTTTGAAGCCGTAATCTTTTCATGAAAACTTTCAACTTTTTTGAAGCCGAAATCTTTTCATGAAAATTTTCAACTTTTTTGAAGCTGAAATACTTCATGAAAATGTTTGACTTTTTTAAAGCCGAAATCCTGTCATGAAAATTTTCAACTCTTTTGAAGCCGAAATCTTTTCATGAAAATTTTCAACTTTTTTTAATCCGAAATACTTCATGAAAATTTTCAACTTTTTTGAAGCTGAAATACTTCATGAAAATGTTCGACTTTTTTAAAGTAGAAATCCTGTCGTCAAAATTTTCAACTCTTTTGAAGCCGAAATCTTTTCATGAAAATTTTCAACTTTTTTGAAGCTGAAATACTTCATGAAAATGTTCGACTTTTTTAAAGCCGAATTCCTGTCGTGAAAATTTTCAACTTTTTTGAAGCCGAAATCTTTTCATGAAAATTTTCAACTTTTTTGAAGCTGAAATACTTCATGAAAATGTTCGACTTTTTTAAAGCCGAATTCCTGTCGTGAAAATTTTCAACTTTTTTGAATCCGAAATACTTCATGAAAATGTTCGACTTTTTTGAAGCCGAAATCTTTTCATTAAAATTTTCAACTTTTTTGAAGCCGAAATCTTTTCATGAAAATTTTCAACTTTTTTGAATCTGAAATACTTCATGAAAATGTTCGACTTTTTTAACGCCGAAATCCTGTCGTGAAAATTTTCAACTTTTTTGAATCCGAAATACTTCATGAAAATGTTCGACTTTTTTAAAGTCGAAATCCTGTCGTGAAAATTTTCAACTCTTTTGAAGCAGAAATCTTTTCATGAAAATTTTCAACTTTTTTGAAGCCGAAATCTTTTCATGAAAATTTTCAACTTTTTTGAAGCTGAAATACTTCATGAAAATGTTCGACTTTTTTAAAGACGAAATCCTGTCGTGAAAATTTTCAACTTTTTTGAAGCCGAAATCTTTTCATGAAAATTTTCAAATTTTTTGAAGCCGAAATCTTTTCATGAAAATTTTTAACTTTTTTGAAGCCGAAATCTTTTCATGAAAATTTTCAACTTTTTTGAATCTGAAATACTTCATGAAAATGTTCAACTTTTTTAACGCCGAAATCCTGTCGTGAAAATTTTCAACTTTTTTGAATCCGAAATACTTCATGAAAATTTTCAACTTTTTTGAAGCTGAAATACTTCATGAAAATGTTCGACTTTTTTAAAGTCGAAATCCTGTCGTGAAAATTTTCAACTCTTTTGAAGCCGAAATCTTTTCATGAAAATGTTCGACTTTTTTGAAGCCGAAATCCTGTCGTGAAAATTTTCAACTTTTTTGAAGCCGAAATCTTTTCATGAAAATTTTCAACTTTTTTGAATCCGAAATACTTCATGAAAATGTTCGACTTTTTTAAAGTCGAAATCCTGTCGTGAAAATTTTCAACTCTTTTGAAGCCGAAATCTTTTCATGAAAATTTTCAACTTTTTTGAAGCCGAAATCTTTTCATGAAAATTTTCAACTTTTTTGAAGCTGAAATACTTCATGAAAATGTTTGACTTTTTTAAAGCCGAAATCCTGTCATGAAAATTTTCAACTCTTTTGAAGCCGAAATCTTTTCATGAAAATTTTCAACTTTTTTGAATCCGAAATACTTCATGAAAATTTTCAACTTTTTTGAAGCTGAAATACTTCATGAAAATGTTCGACTTTTTTAAAGTCGAAATCCTGTCGTGAAAATTTTCAACTCTTTTGAAGCCGAAATCTTTTCATGAAAATTTTCAACTTTTTTGAAGCCGAAATCTTTTCATGAAAATTTTCAACTTTTTTGAAGCTGAAATACTTCATGAAAATGTTCGACTTTTTTAAAGCCGAAATCCTGTTGTGAAAATTTTCAACTTTTTTGAAGCCGAAATCTTTTCATGAAAATTTTCAACTTTTTTGAAGCCGAAATCTTTTCATGAAAATTTTCAACTTTTTTGAATCTGAAATACTTCATGAAAATGTTCAACTTTTTTAACGCCGAAATCCTGTCGTGAAAATTTTCAACTTTTTTGAATCCGAAATACTTCATGAAAATTTTCAACTTTTTTGAAGCTGAAATACTTCATGAAAATGTTCGACTTTTTTAAAGTCGAAATCCTGTCGTGAAAATTTTCAACTCTTTTGAAGCCAAAATCTTTTCATGAAAATTTTCAACTTTTTTGAAGCCGAAATCTTTTCATGAAAATTTTCAACTTTTTTGAATCTGAAATACTTCATGAAAATGTTCGACTTTTTTAACGCCGAAATCCTGTCGTGAAAATTTTCAACTTTTTTGAATCCGAAATACTTCATGAAAATTTTCAACTTTTTTGAAGCCGAAATCCTGTCGTGAAAATTTTCAACTTTTTTGAAGCCGAAATCTTTTCATGAAAATTTTCAACTTTTTTGAATCTGAAATACTTCATGAAAATGTTCGACTTTTTTAACGCCGAAATCCTGTCGTGAATATTTTCAACTTTTTTGAATCCGAAATACTTCATGAAAATGTTCGACTTTTTTAAAGTCGAAATCCTGTCGTGAAAATTTTCAACTCTTTTGAAGCCGAAATCTTTTCATGAAAATTTTCAACTTTTTTGAAGCCGAAATCTTTTCATGAAAATTTTCAACTTTTTTGAAGCTGAAATACTTCATGAAAATGTTCGACTTTTTTAAAGCCGAAATCCTGTCGTGAAAATTTTCAACTTTTTTGAATCCGAAATACTTCATGAAAATGTTCGACTTTTTTAAAGCCGAAATCCTGTCTTGAAAATTTTCAACTTTTTTGAAGCCGAAATACTTCATGAAAATGTTCGACTTTTTTGAAGCCGAAATCTTTTCATTAAAATTTTCAACTTTTTTGAAGCCGAAATCTTTTCATGAAAATTTTCAACTTTTTTGAATCTGAAATACTTCATGAAAATGTTCGACTTTTTTAACGCCGAAATCCTGTCGTGAAAATTTTCAACTTTTTTGAATCCGAAATACTTCATGAAAATGTTCGACTTTTTTAAAGTCGAAATCCTGTCGTGAAAATTTTCAACTCTTTTGAAGCAGAAATCTTTTCATGAAAATTTTCAACTTTTTTGAAGCCGAAATCTTTTCATGAAAATTTTCAACTTTTTTGAAGCTGAAATACTTCATGAAAATGTTCGACTTTTTTAAAGCCGAAATCCTGTTGTGAAAATTTTCAACTTTTTTGAAGCCGAAATCTTTTCATGAAAATTTTCAACTTTTTTGAAGCCGAAATCTTTTCATGAAAATTTTCAACTTTTTTGAATCTGAAATACTTCATGAAAATGTTCAACTTTTTTAACGCCGAAATCCTGTCGTGAAAATTTTCAACTTTTTTGAATCCGAAATACTTCATGAAAATTTTCAACTTTTTTGAAGCTGAAATACTTCATGAAAATGTTCGACTTTTTTAAAGTCGAAATCCTGTCGTGAAAATTTTCAACTCTTTTGAAGCCGAAATCTTTTCATGAAAATTTTCAACTTTTTTGAAGCCGAAATCTTTTCATGAAAATTTTCAACTTTTTTGAATCTGAAATACTTCATGAAAATGTTCGACTTTTTTAACGCCGAAATCCTGTCGTGAAAATTTTCAACTTTTTTGAATCCGAAATACTTCATTGAAAATTTTCAACTTTTTTGAATCCGAAATACTTCATGAAAATTTTCAACTTTTTTGAAGCCGAAATCCTGTCGTGAAAATTTTCAACTTTTTTGAAGCCGAAATCTTTTCATGAAAATTTTCAACTTTTTTGAATCTGAAATACTTCATGAAAATGTTCGACTTTTTTAACGCCGAAATCCTGTCGTGAATATTTTCAACTTTTTTGAATCCGAAATACTTCATGAAAATGTTCGACTTTTTTAAAGCCGAAATCCTGTCTTGAAAATTTTCAACTTTTTTGAATCCGAAATACTTCATGAAAATGTTCAACTTTTTTAAAGCCGAAATCCTGTCGTGAAAATTTTCAACTTTTTTTAAGCCGTAATCTTTTCATGAAAACTTTCAACTTTTTTGAAGCCGAAATCTTTTCATGAAAATTTTCAACTTTTTTGAAGCTGAAATACTTCATGAAAATGTTTGACTTTTTTAAAGCCGAAATCCTGTCATGAAAATTTTCAACTCTTTTGAAGCCGAAATCTTTTCATGAAAATTTTCAACTTTTTTTAATCCGAAATACTTCATGAAAATTTTCAACTTTTTTGAAGCTGAAATACTTCATGAAAATGTTCGACTTTTTTAAAGTAGAAATCCTGTCGTCAAAATTTTCAACTCTTTTGAAGCCGAAATCTTTTCATGAAAATTTTCAACTTTTTTGAAGCCGAAATCTTTTCATGAAAATTTTCAACTTTTTTGAAGCTGAAATACTTCATGAAAATGTTAGACTTTTTTAAAGCCGAAATCCTGTCGTGAAAATTTTCAACTTTTTTGAAGCCGAAATCTTTTCATGAAAATTTTCAACTTTTTTGAATCTGAAATACTTCATGAAAATGTTCGACTTTTTTAACGCCGAAATCCTGTCGTGAATATTTTCAACTTTTTTGAATCCGAAATACTTCATGAAAATGTTCGACTTTTTTAAAGTCGAAATCCTGTCGTGAAAATTTTCAACTCTTTTGAAGCCGAAATCTTTTCATGAAAATTTTCAACTTTTTTGAAGCCGAAATCTTTTCATGAAAATTTTCAACTTTTTTGAAGCTGAAATACTTCATGAAAATGTTCGACTTTTTTAAAGCCGAAATCCTGTCGTGAAAATTTTCAACTTTTTTGAATCCGAAATACTTCATGAAAATGTTCGACTTTTTTAAAGTCGAAATCCTGTCGTGAAAATTTTCAACTTTTTTGAATCCGAAATACTTCATGAAAATGTTCGACTTTTTTAAAGCCGAAATCCTGTCTTGAAAATTTTCAACTTTTTTGAATCCGAAATACTTCATGAAAATGTTCGACTTTTTTAAAGCCGAAATCCTGTCTTGAAAATTTTCAACTTTTTTGAAGCCGAAATCTTTTCATGAAAATGTTCAACTTTTTTGAAGCTGAAATACTTCATGAAAATGTTCGACTTTTTTAAAGCCGAATTCCTGTCGTGAAAATTTTCAACTTTTTTGAAGCCGAAATCTTTTCATGAAAATTTTCAACTTTTTTGAAGCTGAAATACTTCATGAAAATGTTCGACTTTTTTAAAGCCGAATTCCTGTCGTGAAAATTTTCAACTTTTTTGAATCCGAAATACTTCATGAAAATGTTCGACTTTTTTGAAGCCGAAATCTTTTCATTAAAATTTTCAACTTTTTTGAAGCCGAAATCTTTTCATGAAAATTTTCAACTTTTTTGAATCTGAAATACTTCATGAAAATGTTCGACTTTTTTAACGCCGAAATCCTGTCGTGAAAATTTTCAACTTTTTTGAATCCGAAATACTTCATGAAAATGTTCGACTTTTTTAAAGTCGAAATCCTGTCGTGAAAATTTTCAACTCTTTTGAAGCAGAAATCTTTTCATGAAAATTTTCAACTTTTTTGAAGCCGAAATCTTTTCATGAAAATTTTCAAATTTTTTGAAGCCGAAATCTTTTCATGAAAATTTTTAACTTTTTTGAAGCCGAAATCTTTTCATGAAAATTTTCAACTTTTTTGAATCTGAAATACTTCATGAAAATGTTCAACTTTTTTAACGCCGAAATCCTGTCGTGAAAATTTTCAACTTTTTTGAATCCGAAATACTTCATGAAAATTTTCAACTTTTTTGAAGCTGAAATACTTCATGAAAATGTTCGACTTTTTTAAAGTCGAAATCCTGTCGTGAAAATTTTCAACTCTTTTGAAGCCGAAATCTTTTCATGAAAATGTTCGACTTTTTTGAAGCCGAAATCCTGTCGTGAAAATTTTCAACTTTTTTGAAGCCGAAATCTTTTCATGAAAATTTTAAACTTTTTTGAATCCGAAATACTTCATGAAAATGTTCGACTTTTTTAAAGTCGAAATCCTGTCGTGAAAATTTTCAACTCTTTTGAAGCCGAAATCTTTTCATGAAAATTTTCAACTTTTTTGAAGCCGAAATCTTTTCATGAAAATTTTCAACTTTTTTGAAGCTGAAATACTTCATGAAAATGTTTGACTTTTTTAAAGCCGAAATCCTGTCATGAAAATTTTCAACTCTTTTGAAGCCGAAATCTTTTCATGAAAATTTTCAACTTTTTTGAATCCGAAATACTTCATGAAAATTTTCAACTTTTTTGAAGCTGAAATACTTCATGAAAATGTTCGACTTTTTTAAAGTCGAAATCCTGTCGTGAAAATTTTCAACTCTTTTGAAGCCGAAATCTTTTCATGAAAATTTTCAACTTTTTTGAAGCCGAAATCTTTTCATGAAAATTTTCAACTTTTTTGAAGCTGAAATACTTCATGAAAATGTTCGACTTTTTTAAAGCCGAAATCCTGTTGTGAAAATTTTCAACTTTTTTGAAGCCGAAATCTTTTCATGAAAATTTTCAACTTTTTTGAAGCCGAAATCTTTTCATGAAAATTTTCAACTTTTTTGAATCTGAAATACTTCATGAAAATGTTCAACTTTTTTAACGCCGAAATCCTGTCGTGAAAATTTTCAACTTTTTTGAATCCGAAATACTTCATGAAAATTTTCAACTTTTTTGAAGCTGAAATACTTCATGAAAATGTTCGACTTTTTTAAAGTCGAAATCCTGTCGTGAAAATTTTCAACTCTTTTGAAGCCGAAATCTTTTCATGAAAATTTTCAACTTTTTTGAAGCCGAAATCTTTTCATGAAAATTTTCAACTTTTTTGAATCTGAAATACTTCATGAAAATGTTCGACTTTTTTAACGCCGAAATCCTGTCGTGAAAATTTTCAACTTTTTTGAATCCGAAATACTTCATGAAAATTTTCAACTTTTTTGAAGCCGAAATCCTGTCGTGAAAATTTTCAACTTTTTTGAAGCCGAAATCTTTTCATGAAAATTTTCAACTTTTTTGAATCTGAAATACTTCATGAAAATGTTCGACTTTTTTAACGCCGAAATCCTGTCGTGAATATTTTCAACTTTTTTGAATCCGAAATACTTCATGAAAATGTTCGACTTTTTTAAAGTCGAAATCCTGTCGTGAAAATTTTCAACTCTTTTGAAGCCGAAATCTTTTCATGAAAATTTTCAACTTTTTTGAAGCCGAAATCTTTTCATGAAAATTTTCAACTTTTTTGAAGCTGAAATACTTCATGAAAATGTTCGACTTTTTTAAAGCCGAAATCCTGTCGTGAAAATTTTCAACTTTTTTGAATCCGAAATACTTCATGAAAATGTTCGACTTTTTTAAAGCCGAAATCCTGTCTTTAAAATTTTCAACTTTTTTGAAGCCGAAATACTTCATGAAAATGTTCGACTTTTTTGAAGCCGAAATCTTTTCATTAAAATTTTCAACTTTTTTGAAGCCGAAATCTTTTCATGAAAATTTTCAACTTTTTTGAATCTGAAATACTTCATGAAAATGTTCGACTTTTTTAACGCCGAAATCCTGTCGTGAAAATTTTCAACTTTTTTGAATCCGAAATACTTCATGAAAATGTTCGACTTTTTTAAAGTCGAAATCCTGTCGTGAAAATTTTCAACTCTTTTGAAGCAGAAATCTTTTCATGAAAATTTTCAACTTTTTTGAAGCCGAAATCTTTTCATGAAAATTTTCAACTTTTTTGAAGCTGAAATACTTCATGAAAATGTTCGACTTTTTTAAAGCCGAAATCCTGTTGTGAAAATTTTCAACTTTTTTGAAGCCGAAATCTTTTCATGAAAATTTTCAACTTTTTTGAAGCCGAAATCTTTTCATGAAAATTTTCAACTTTTTTGAATCTGAAATACTTCATGAAAATGTTCAACTTTTTTAACGCCGAAATCCTGTCGTGAAAATTTTCAACTTTTTTGAATCCGAAATACTTCATGAAAATTTTCAACTTTTTTGAAGCTGAAATACTTCATGAAAATGTTCGACTTTTTTAAAGTCGAAATCCTGTCGTGAAAATTTTCAACTCTTTTGAAGCCGAAATCTTTTCATGAAAATTTTCAACTTTTTTGAAGCCGAAATCTTTTCATGAAAATTTTCAACTTTTTTGAATCTGAAATACTTCATGAAAATGTTCGACTTTTTTAACGCCGAAATCCTGTCGTGAAAATTTTCAACTTTTTTGAATCCGAAATACTTCATTGAAAATTTTCAACTTTTTTGAAGCCGAAATCCTGTCGTGAAAATTTTCAACTTTTTTGAAGCCGAAATCTTTTCATGAAAATTTTCAACTTTTTTGAATTTGAAATACTTCATGAAAATGTTCGACTTTTTTAACGCCGAAATCCTGTCGTGAATATTTTCAACTTTTTTGAATCCGAAATACTTCATGAAAATGTTCGACTTTTTTAAAGTCGAAATCCTGTCGTGAAAATTTTCAACTCTTTTGAAGCCGAAATCTTTTCATGAAAATTTTCAACTTTTTTGAAGCCGAAATCTTTTCATGAAAATTTTCAACTTTTTTGAAGCTGAAATACTTCATGAAAATGTTCGACTTTTTTAAAGCCGAAATCCTGTCGTGAAAATTTTCAACTTTTTTGAATCCGAAATACTTCATGAAAATGTTCGACTTTTTTAAAGCCGAAATCCTGTCTTGAAAATTTTCAACTTTTTTGAAGCCGAAATACTTCATGAAAATGTTCGACTTTTTTGAAGCCGAAATCTTTTCATTAAAATTTTCAACTTTTTTGAAGCCGAAATCTTTTCATGAAAATTTTCAACTTTTTTGAATCTGAAATACTTCATGAAAATGTTCGACTTTTTTAACGCCGAAATCCTGTCGTGAAAATTTTCAACTTTTTTGAATCCGAAATACTTCATGAAAATGTTCGACTTTTTTAAAGTCGAAATCCTGTCGTGAAAATTTTCAACTCTTTTGAAGCAGAAATCTTTTCATGAAAATTTTCAACTTTTTTGAAGCCGAAATCTTTTCATGAAAATTTTCAAATTTTTTGAAGCTGAAATACTTCATGAAAATGTTCGACTTTTTTAAAGCCGAAATCCTGTCGTGAAAATTTTCAACTTTTTTGAAGCCGAAATCTTTTCATGAAAATTTTCAAATTTTTTGAAGCCGAAATCTTTTCATGAAAATTTTCAACTTTTTTGAAGCCGAAATCTTTTCATGAAAATTTTCAACTTTTTTGAATCTGAAATACTTCATGAAAATGTTCAACTTTTTTAACGCCGAAATCCTGTCGTGAAAATTTTCAACTTTTTTGAATCCGAAATACTTCATGAAAATTTTCAACTTTTTTGAAGCTGAAATACTTCATGAAAATGTTCGACTTTTTTAAAGCCGAAATCCTGTCGTGAAAATTTTCAACTTTTTTGAAGCCGAAATCTTTTCATGAAAATTTTCAACTTTTTTGAAGCCGAAATCTTTTCATGAAAATTTTCAACTTTTTTGAATCTGAAATACTTCATGAAAATGTTCAACTTTTTTAACGCCGAAATCCTGTCGTGAAAATTTTCAACTTTTTTGAATCCGAAATACTTCATGAAAATTTTCAACTTTTTTGAAGCTGAAATACTTCATGAAAATGTTCGACTTTTTTAAAGTCGAAATCCTGTCGTCAAAATTTTCAACTCTTTTGAAGCCGAAATCTTTTCATGAAAATTTTCAACTTTTTTGAAGCTGAAATCTTTTCATGAAAATTTTTCAACTTTTTTGAAGCTGAAATACTTCATGAAAATGTTCGACTTTTTTAAAGCCGAAATCCTGTCGTGAAAATTTTCAACTTTTTTGAATCCGAAATACTTCATGAAAATGTTCAACTTTTTTAAAGCCGAAATCCTGTCGTGAAAATTTTCAACTTTTTTGAAGCCGTAATCTTTTCATGAAAACTTTCAACTTTTTTGAAGCCGAAATCTTTTCATGAAAATTTTCAACTTTTTTGAAGCTGAAATACTTCATGAAAATGTTTGACTTTTCTAAAGCCGAAATCCTGTCATGAAAATTTTCAACTCTTTTGAAGCCGAAATCTTTTCATGAAAATTTTCAACTTTTTTGAAGCCGAAATCTTTTCATGAAAATTTTCAACTTTTTTGAAGCTGAAATACTTCATGAAAATGTTCGACTTTTTTAAAGCCGAAATCCTGTCGTGAAAATTTTCAACTTTTTTGAAGCCGAAATCTTTTCATGAAAATTTTCAACTTTTTTGAAGCTGAAATACTTCATGAAAATGTTCGACTTTTTTAAAGCCGAAATCCTGTCGTGAAAATTTTCAACTTTTTTGAATCCGAAATACTTCATGAAAATGTTCGACTTTTTTAAAGCCGAAATCCTGTCTTGAAAATTTTCAACTTTTTTGAAGCCGAAATCTTTTCATGAAAATTTTCAACTTTTTTGAAGCCGAAATCTTTTCATGAAAATTTTCAACTTTTTTGAATCTGAAATACTTCATGAAAATGTTCGACTTTTTTAACGCCGAAATCCTGTCGTGAATATTTTCAACTTTTTTGAATCCGAAATACTTCATGAAAATGTTCGACTTTTTTAAAGTCGAAATCCTGTCGTGAAAATTTTCAACTCTTTTGAAGCAGAAATCTTTTCATGAAAATTTTCAACTTTTTTGAAGCCGAAATCTTTTCATGAAAATTTTCAACTTTTTTGAAGCCGAAATCTTTTCATGAAAATTTTCAACTTTTTTGAATCTGAAATACTTCATGAAAATGTTCAACTTTTTTAACGCCGAAATCCTGTCGTGAAAATTTTCAACTTTTTTGAATCCGAAATACTTCATGAAAATTTTCAACTTTTTTGAAGTCGAAATCCTGTCGTCAAAATTTTCAACTCTTTTGAAGCCGAAATCTTTTCATGAAAATTTTCAACTTTTTTGAAGCCGAAATCTTTTCATGAAAATTTTCAACTTTTTTGAAGCTGAAATACTTCATGAAAATGTTCGACTTTTTTAAAGCCGAAATCCTGTCGTGAAAATTTTCAACTTTTTTGAATCCGAAATACTTCATGAAAATGTTCAACTTTTTTAAAGCCGAAATCCTGTCGTGAAAATTTTCAACTTTTTTGAAGCCGTAATCTTTTCATGAAAACTTTCAACTTTTTTGAAGCCGAAATCTTTTCATGAAAATTTTCAACTTTTTTGAAGCTGAAATACTTCATGAAAATGTTTGACTTTTCTAAAGCCGAAATCCTGTCATGAAAATTTTCAACTCTTTTGAAGCCGAAATCTTTTCATGAAAATTTTCAACTTTTTTGAAGCCGAAATCTTTTCATGAAAATTTTCAACTTTTTTGAAGCTGAAATACTTCATGAAAATGTTCGACTTTTTTAAAGCCGAAATCCTGTCGTGAAAATTTTCAACTTTTTTGAAGCCGAAATCTTTTCATGAAAATTTTCAACTTTTTTGAATCTGAAATACTTCATGAAAATGTTCGACTTTTTTAACGCCGAAATCCTGTCGTGAATATTTTCAACTTTTTTGAATCCGAAATACTTCATGAAAATGTTCGACTTTTTTAAAGTCGAAATCCTGTCGTGAAAATTTTCAACTCTTTTGAAGCCGAAATCTTTTCATGAAAATTTTCAACTTTTTTGAAGCCGAAATCTTTTCATGAAAATTTTCAACTTTTTTGAAGCTGAAATACTTCATGAAAATGTTCGACTTTTTTAAAGCCGAAATCCTGTCGTGAAAATTTTCAACTTTTTTGAATCCGAAATACTTCATGAAAATGTTCGACTTTTTTAAAGCCGAAATCCTGTCTTGAAAATTTTCAACTTTTTTGAAGCCGAAATCTTTTCATGAAAATTTTCAACTTTTTTGAAGCCGAAATCTTTTCATGAAAATTTTCAACTTTTTTGAATCTGAAATACTTCATGAAAATGTTCGACTTTTTTAACGCCGAAATCCTGTCGTGAATATTTTCAACTTTTTTGAATCCGAAATACTTCATGAAAATGTTCGACTTTTTTAAAGTCGAAATCCTGTCGTGAAAATTTTCAACTCTTTTGAAGCCGAAATCTTTTCATGAAAATTTTCAACTTTTTTGAAGCCGAAATCTTTTCATGAAAATTTTCAACTTTTTTGAAGCTGAAATACTTCATGAAAATGTTCGACTTTTTTAAAGCCGAAATCCTGTCGTGAAAATTTTCAACTTTTTTGAATCCGAAATACTTCATGAAAATGTTCGACTTTTTTAAAGCCGAAATCCTGTCTTGAAAATTTTCAACTTTTTTGAAGCCGAAATCTTTTCATGGAAATTTTCATCTTTTTTGAAGCCGAAATCTTTTCATGAAAATTTTCAACTCTTTTGAAGCCGAAATCTTTTCATTAAAATTTTCAACTTTTTTGAAGCCGAAATCTTTTCATGAAAATTTTCAACTTTTTTGAATCTGAAATACTTCATGAAAATGTTCGACTTTTTTAACGCCGAAATCCTGTCGTGAAAATTTTCAACTTTTTTGAATCCGAAATACTTCATGAAAATGTTCGACTTTTTTAAAGTCGAAATCCTGTCGTGAAAATTTTCAACTCTTTTGAAGCAGAAATCTTTTCATGAAAATTTTCAACTTTTTTGAAGCCGAAATCTTTTCATGAAAATTTTCAACTTTTTTGAAGCTGAAATACTTCATGAAAATGTTCGACTTTTTTAAAGCCGAAATCCTGTCGTGAAAATTTTCAACTTTTTTGAAGCCGAAATCTTTTCATGAAAATTTTCAAATTTTTTGAAGCCGAAATCTTTTCATGAAAATTTTCAACTTTTTTGAAGCCGAAATCTTTTCATGAAAATTTTCAACTTTTTTGAATCTGAAATACTTCATGAAAATGTTCAACTTTTTTAACGCCGAAATCCTGTCGTGAAAATTTTCAACTTTTTTGAATCCGAAATACTTCATGAAAATTTTCAACTTTTTTGAAGCTGAAATACTTCATGAAAATGTTCGACTTTTTTAAAGCCGAAATCCTGTCGTGAAAATTTTCAACTTTTTTGAAGCCGAAATCTTTTCATGAAAATTTTCAACTTTTTTGAAGCCGAAATCTTTTCATGAAAATTTTCAACTTTTTTGAATCTGAAATACTTCATGAAAATGTTCAACTTTTTTAACGCCGAAATCCTGTCGTGAAAATTTTCAACTTTTTTGAATCCGAAATACTTCATGAAAATTTTCAACTTTTTTGAAGCTGAAATACTTCATGAAAATGTTCGACTTTTTTAAAGTCGAAATCCTGTCGTCAAAATTTTCAACTCTTTTGAAGCCGAAATCTTTTCATGAAAATTTTCAACTTTTTTGAAGCAGAAATCTTTTCATGAAAATTTTCAACTTTTTTGAAGCTGAAATACTTCATGAAAATGTTCGACTTTTTTAAAGCCGAAATCCTGTCGTGAAAATTTTCAACTTTTTTGAATCCGAAATACTTCATGAAAATGTTCAACTTTTTTAAAGCCGAAATCCTGTCGTGAAAATTTTCAACTTTTTTGAAGCCGTAATCTTTTCATGAAAACTTTCAACTTTTTTGAAGCCGAAATCTTTTCATGAAAATTTTCAACTTTTTTGAAGCTGAAATACTTCATGAAAATGTTTGACTTTTCTAAAGCCGAAATCCTGTCATGAAAATTTTCAACTCTTTTGAAGCCGAAATCTTTTCATGAAAATTTTCAACTTTTTTGAAGCCGAAATCTTTTCATGAAAATTTTCAACTTTTTTGAAGCTGAAATACTTCATGAAAATGTTCGACTTTTTTAAAGACGAAATCCTGTCGTGAAAATTTTCAACTTTTTTGAAGCCGAAATCTTTTCATGAAAATTTTCAACTTTTTTGAATCTGAAATACTTCATGAAAATGTTCGACTTTTTTAACGCCGAAATCCTGTCGTGAATATTTTCAACTTTTTTGAATCCGAAATACTTCATGAAAATGTTCGACTTTTTTAAAGTCGAAATCCTGTCGTCAAAATTTTCAACTCTTTTGAAGCCGAAATCTTTTCATGAAAATTTTCAACTTTTTTGAAGCAGAAATCTTTTCATGAAAATTTTCAACTTTTTTGAAGCTGAAATACTTCATGAAAATGTTCGACTTTTTTAAAGCCGAAATCCTGTCGTGAAAATTTTCAACTTTTTTGAATCCGAAATACTTCATGAAAATGTTCAACTTTTTTAAAGCCGAAATCCTGTCGTGAAAATTTTCAACTTTTTTGAAGCCGTAATCTTTTCATGAAAACTTTCAACTTTTTTGAAGCCGAAATCTTTTCATGAAAATTTTCAACTTTTTTGAAGCTGAAATACTTCATGAAAATGTTTGACTTTTCTAAAGCCGAAATCCTGTCATGAAAATTTTCAACTCTTTTGAAGCCGAAATCTTTTCATGAAAATTTTCAACTTTTTTGAAGCCGAAATCTTTTCATGAAAATTTTCAACTTTTTTGAAGCTGAAATACTTCATGAAAATGTTCGACTTTTTTAAAGACGAAATCCTGTCGTGAAAATTTTCAACTTTTTTGAAGCCGAAATCTTTTCATGAAAATTTTCAACTTTTTTGAATCTGAAATACTTCATGAAAATGTTCGACTTTTTTAACGCCGAAATCCTGTCGTGAATATTTTCAACTTTTTTGAATCCGAAATACTTCATGAAAATGTTCGACTTTTTTAAAGTCGAAATCCTGTCGTGAAAATTTTCAACTCTTTTGAAGCCGAAATCTTTTCATGAAAATTTTCAACTTTTTTGAAGCAGAAATCTTTTCATGAAAATTTTCAACTTTTTTGAAGCTGAAATACTTCATGAAAATGTTCGACTTTTTTAAAGCCGAAATCCTGTCGTGAAAATTTTCAACTTTTTTGAATCCGAAATACTTCATGAAAATGTTCGACTTTTTTAAATCCGAAATCCTGTCTTGAAAATTTTCAACTTTTTTGAAGCCGAAATCTTTTCATGAAAATTTTCAACTTTTTTGAAGCCGAAATCTTTTCATGAAAATTTTCAACTTTTTTGAAGCCGAAATCTTTTCATGAAAATTTTCAACTTTTTTGAAGCTGAAATACTTCATGAAAATGTTCGACTTTTTTAAAGCCGAAATCCTGTCGTGAAAATTTTCAACTTTTTTGAATCCGAAATACTTCATGAAAATGTTCGACTTTTTTAAAGCCGAAATCCTGTCTTGAAAATTTTCAACTTTTTTGAAGCCGAAATCTTTTCATGGAAATTTTCATCTTTTTTGAAGCCGAAATCTTTTCATGAAAATTTTCAACTCTTTTGAAGCCGAAATCTTTTCATGAAAATTTTCAACTTTTTTGAAGCCGAAATCTTTTCATGAAAATTTTCAACTTTTTTGAAGCTGAAATACTTCATGAAAATGTTCGACTTTTTTAAAGCCGAATTCCTGTCGTGAAAATTTTCAACTTTTTTGAATCCGAAATACTTCATGAAAATGTTCGACTTTTTTGAAGCCGAAATCTTTTCATTAAAATTTTCAACTTTTTTGAAGCCGAAATCTTTTCATGAAAATTTTCAACTTTTTTGAATCTGAAATACTTCATGAAAATGTTCGACTTTTTTAACGCCGAAATCCTGTCGTGAAAATTTTCAACTTTTTTGAATCCGAAATACTTCATGAAAATGTTCGACTTTTTTAAAGTCGAAATCCTGTCGTAAAAATTTTCAACTCTTTTGAAGCAGAAATCTTTTCATGAAAATTTTCAACTTTTTTGAAGCCGAAATCTTTTCATGAAAATTTTCAACTTTTTTGAAGCTGAAATACTTCATGAAAATGTTCGACTTTTTTAAAGCCGAAATCCTGTCGTGAAAATTTTCAACTTTTTTGAAGCCGAAATCTTTTCATGAAAATTTTCAAATTTTTTGAAGCCGAAATCTTTTCATGAAAATTTTCAACTTTTTTGAAGCCGAAATCTTTTCATGAAAATTTTCAACTTTTTTGAATCTGAATTACTTCAAGAAAATGTTCAACTTTTTTAACGCCGAAATCCTGTCGTGAAAATTTTCAACTTTTTTGAATCCGAAATACTTCATGAAAATTTTCAACTTTTTTGAAGCTGAAATACTTCATGAAAATGTTCGACTTTTTTAAAGCCGAAATCCTGTCGTGAAAATTTTCAACTTTTTTGAAGCCGAAATCTTTTCATGAAAATTTTCAACTTTTTTGAAGCCGAAATCTTTTCATGAAAATTTTCAACTTTTTTGAATCTGAAATACTTCATGAAAATGTTCAACTTTTTTAACGCCGAAATCCTGTCGTGAAAATTTTCAACTTTTTTGAATCCGAAATACTTCATGAAAATTTTCAACTTTTTTGAAGATGAAATACTTCATGAAAATGTTCGACTTTTTTAAAGTCGAAATCCTGTCGTGAAAATTTTCAACTCTTTTGAAGCCGAAATCTTTTTATGAAAATTTTCAACTTTTTTGAAGCCGAAATCTTTTCATGAAAATTTTCAACTTTTTTGAAGCTGAAATACTTCATGAAAATGTTCGACTTTTTTAAAGCCGAAATCCTGTCGTGAAAATTTTCAACTTTTTTGAATCCGAAATACTTCATGAAAATGTTCAACTTTTTTAAAGCCGAAATCCTGTCGTGAAAATTTTCAACTTTTTTGAAGCCGTAATCTTTTCATGAAAACTTTCAACTTTTTTGAAGCCGAAATCTTTTCATGAAAATTTTCAACTTTTTTGAAGCTGAAATACTTCATGAAAATGTTTGACTTTTCTAAAGCCGAAATCCTGTCATGAAAATTTTCAACTCTTTTGAAGCCGAAATCTTTTCATGAAAATTTTCAACTTTTTTGAAGCTGAAATACTTCATGAAAATGTTCGACTTTTTTAAAGCCGAAATCCTGTCGTGAAAATTTTCAACTTTTTTGAAGCCGAAATCTTTTCATGAAAATTTTCAACTTTTTTGAAGCCGAAATCTTTTCATGAAAATTTTCAACTTTTTTGAATCTGAAATACTTCATGAAAATGTTCGACTTTTTTAAAGTCGAAATCCTGTCGTGAAAATTTTCAACTCTTTTGAAGCCGAAATCTTTTCATGAAAATTTTCAACTTTTTTGAAGCCGAAATCTTTTCATGAAAATTTTCAACTTTTTTGAAGCTGAAATACTTCATGAAAATGTTCGACTTTTTTAAAGCCGAAATCCTGTCGTGAAAATTTTCAACTTTTTTGAATCCGAAATACTTCATGAAAATGTTCGACTTTTTTAAAGCCGAAATCCTGTCTTGAAAATTTTCAACTTTTTTGAAGCCGAAATCTTTTCATGAAAATTTTCAACTTTTTTGAAGACGAAATCTTTTCATGAAAATTTTCAACTTTTTTGAATCTGAAATACTTCATGAAAATGTTCGACTTTTTTAACGCCGAAATCCTGTCGTGAATATTTTCAACTTTTTTGAATCCGAAATACTTCATGAAAATGTTCGACTTTTTTAAAGTCGAAATCCTGTCGTGAAAATTTTCAACTCTTTTGAAGCCGAAATCTTTTCATGAAAATTTTCAACTTTTTTGAAGCCGAAATCTTTTCATGAAAATTTTCAACTTTTTTGAAGCTGAAATACTTCATGAAAATGTTCGACTTTTTTAAAGCCGAAATCCTGTCGTGAAAATTTTCAACTTTTTTGAATCCGAAATACTTCATGAAAATGTTCGACTTTTTTAACGCCGAAATCCTGTCGTGAATATTTTCAACTTTTTTGAATCCGAAATACTTCATGAAAATGTTCGACTTTTTTAAAGTCGAAATCCTGTCGTGAAAATTTTCAACTCTTTTGAAGCCGAAATCTTTTCATGAAAATTTTCAACTTTTTTGAAGCCGAAATCTTTTCATGAAAATTTTCAACTTTTTTGAAGCTGAAATACTTCATGAAAATGTTCGACTTTTTTAAAGCCGAAATCCTGTCGTGAAAATTTTCAACTTTTTTGAATCCGAAATACTTCATGAAAATGTTCGACTTTTTTAAAGCCGAAATCCTGTCTTGAAAATTTTCAACTTTTTTGAAGCCGAAATCTTTTCATGGAAATTTTCATCTTTTTTGAAGCCGAAATCTTTTCATGAAAATTTTCAACTCTTTTGAAGCCGAAATCTTTTCATGAAAATTTTCAACTTTTTTGAAGCCGAAATCTTTTCATGAAAATTTTCAACTTTTTTGAAGCTGAAATACTTCATGAAAATGTTCGACTTTTTTAAAGCCGAATTCCTGTCGTGAAAATTTTCAACTTTTTTGAATCCGAAATACTTCATGAAAATGTTCGACTTTTTTGAAGCCGAAATCTTTTCATTAAAATTTTCAACTTTTTTGAAGCCGAAATCTTTTCATGAAAATTTTCAACTTTTTTTAATCTGAAATACTTCATGAAAATGTTCGACTTTTTTAACGCCGAAATCCTGTCGTGAAAATTTTCAACTTTTTTGAATCCGAAATACTTCATGAAAATGTTCGACTTTTTTAAAGTCGAAATCCTGTCGTAAAAATTTTCAACTCTTTTGAAGCAGAAATCTTTTCATGAAAATTTTCAACTTTTTTGAAGCCGAAATCTTTTCATGAAAATTTTCAACTTTTTTGAAGCTGAAATACTTCATGAAAATGTTCGACTTTTTTAAAGCCGAAATCCTGTCGTGAAAATTTTCAACTTTTTTGAAGCCGAAATCTTTTCATGAAAATTTTCAAATTTTTTGAAGCCGAAATCTTTTCATGAAAATTTTCAACTTTTTTGAAGCCGAAATCTTTTCATGAAAATTTTCAACTTTTTTGAATCTGAATTACTTCAAGAAAATGTTCAACTTTTATTAACGCCGAAATCCTGTCGTGAAAATTTTCAACTTTTTTGAATCCGAAATACTTCATGAAAATTTTCAACTTTTTTGAAGCTGAAATACTTCAT
Source organism: Labrus mixtus (assembly GCF_963584025.1). Classification (NCBI taxonomy): domain Eukaryota; kingdom Metazoa; phylum Chordata; class Actinopteri; order Labriformes; family Labridae; genus Labrus; species Labrus mixtus. The sequence continues at coordinate 702,237 of NC_083630.1, read as the reverse complement.
GAAAATGTTCGACTTTTTTAAAGCCGAAATCCTGTCGTGAAAATTTTCAACTTTTTTGAAGCCGAAATCTTTTCATGAAAATTTTCAACTTTTTTGAAGCCGAAATCTTTTCATGAAAATTTTCAACTTTTTTGAATCTGAAATACTTCATGAAAATGTTCAACTTTTTTAACGCCGAAATCCTGTTGTGAAAATTTTTAACTTTTTTGAATCCGAAATACTTCATGAAAATGTTCGACTTTTTTAAAGTCGAAATCCTGTCGTGAAAATTTTCAACTCTTTTGAAGCCGAAATCTTTTCATGAAAATTTTCAACTTTTTTGAAGCCGAAATCTTTTCATGAAAATTTTCAACTTTTTTGAAGCTGAAATACTTCATGAAAATGTTCGACTTTTTTAAAGCCGAAATCCTGTCGTGAAAATTTTCAACTTTTTTGAATCCGAAATACTTCATGAAAATGTTCGACTTTTTTAACGCCGAAATCCTGTCGTGAATATTTTCAACTTTTTTGAATCCGAAATACTTCATGAAAATGTTCGACTTTTTTAAAGTCGAAATCCTGTCGTGAAAATTTTCAACTCTTTTGAAGCCGAAATCTTTTCATGAAAATTTTCAACTTTTTTGAAGCCGAAATCTTTTCATGAAAATTTTCAACTTTTTTGAAGCTGAAATACTTCATGAAAATGTTCGACTTTTTTAAAGCCGAAATCCTGTCGTGAAAATTTTCAACTTTTTTGAATCCGAAATACTTCATGAAAATGTTCGACTTTTTTAAAGCCGAAATCCTGTCTTGAAAATTTTCAACTTTTTTGAAGCCGAAATCTTTTCATGGAAATTTTCATCTTTTTTGAAGCCGAAATCTTTTCATGAAAATTTTCAACTCTTTTGAAGCCGAAATCTTTTCATGAAAATTTTCAACTTTTTTGAAGCCGAAATCTTTTCATGAAAATTTTCAACTTTTTTGAAGCTGAAATACTTCATGAAAATGTTCGACTTTTTTAAAGCCGAATTCCTGTCGTGAAAATTTTCAACTTTTTTGAATCCGAAATACTTCATGAAAATGTTCGACTTTTTTGAAGCCGAAATCTTTTCATTAAAATTTTCAACTTTTTTGAAGCCGAAATCTTTTCATGAAAATTTTCAACTTTTTTTAATCTGAAATACTTCATGAAAATGTTCGACTTTTTTAACGCCGAAATCCTGTCGTGAAAATTTTCAACTTTTTTGAATCCGAAATACTTCATGAAAATGTTCGACTTTTTTAAAGTCGAAATCCTGTCGTAAAAATTTTCAACTCTTTTGAAGCAGAAATCTTTTCATGAAAATTTTCAACTTTTTTGAAGCCGAAATCTTTTCATGAAAATTTTCAACTTTTTTGAAGCTGAAATACTTCATGAAAATGTTCGACTTTTTTAAAGCCGAAATCCTGTCGTGAAAATTTTCAACTTTTTTGAAGCCGAAATCTTTTCATGAAAATTTTCAAATTTTTTGAAGCCGAAATCTTTTCATGAAAATTTTCAACTTTTTTGAAGCCGAAATCTTTTCATGAAAATTTTCAACTTTTTTGAATCTGAATTACTTCAAGAAAATGTTCAACTTTTATTAACGCCGAAATCCTGTCGTGAAAATTTTCAACTTTTTTGAATCCGAAATACTTCATGAAAATTTTCAACTTTTTTGAAGCTGAAATACTTCATGAAAATGTTCGACTTTTTTAAAGCCGAAATCCTGTCGTGAAAATTTTCAACTTTTTTGAAGCCGAAATCTTTTCATGAAAATTTTCAACTTTTTTGAAGCCGAAATCTTTTCATGAAAATTTTCAACTTTTTTGAATCTGAAATACTTCATGAAAATGTTCAACTTTTTTAACGCCGAAATCCTGTTGTGAAAATTTTTAACTTTTTTGAATCCGAAATACTTCATGAAAATTTTCAACTTTTTTGAAGCTGAAATACTTCATGAAAATGTTCGACTTTTTTAAAGTCGAAATCCTGTCGTGAAAATTTTCAACTCTTTTGAAGCCGAAATCTTTTCATGAAAATTTTCAACTTTTTTGAAGCCGAAATATTTTCATGAAAATTTTCAACGTTTTTGAAGCCGAAATCCTTTCATGAAAATTTTCAACTTTTTTAAAGCTGAAATACTTCATGAAAATGTTCGACTTTTTTAAAGCCGAAATCCTATCGTGAAAATTTTCACCTTTTTTGAATCCGAAATACTTCATGAAAATGTTCGACTTTTTTAAAGCCGAAATCCTGTCGTGAAAATTTTCAACTTTTTTGAAGCCGAAATCTTTTCATGAAATTTTCAACTTTTTTGAAGCTGAAATACTTCATGAAAATGTTCGACTTTTTTAAAGCCGAAATCCTGTCGTGAAAATTTTCAACTTTTTTGAAGCCCAAATACTTCATGAAAATGTTCAACTTTTTTGAAGCCGAAATACTTCATGAAAATGTTCGACTTTTTTAAAGCCGAAATCCTGTCGTGAAAATTTTCAACTTTTTTGAAGCCGAAATCTTTTCATGAAAATTTTCAACTTTTTTGAAGCTGAAATACTTCATGAAAATGTTCGACTTTTTTAAAGCCGAATTCGTCGTGAAAATTTTCAACTTTTTTGAATCCGAAATCTTTTCATGAAAATTTTCAACTTTTTTGAATCTGAAATACTTCATGAAAATGTTCGACTTTTTTATCGCCGAAATCCTGTCGTGTAAATTTTCAACTTTTTTGAATCCGAAATACTTCATGAAAATTTTCGACTTTTTTAAAGCCGAAATCCTGTCGTGAAAATTTTCAACTTTTTTGAAGCCGAAATCTTTTCATGAAATTTTCAACTTTTTTGAAGCCAAAATCTTTTCATGAAAATTTTCAACTTTTTTGAAGCTGAAATACTTCATGAAAATGTTCGACTTTTTTAAAGCCGAAATCCTGTCGTGAAAATTTTCAACTTTTTTGAAGCCCAAATACTTCATGAAAATGTTCAACTTTTTTGAAGCCGAAATACTTCATGAAAATTTTCAACTTTTTTAAAGCTGAAATACTTCATGAAAATGTTCGACTTTTTTAAAGCCGAAATCCTATCGTGAAAATTTTCAACTTTTTTGAATCCGAAATACTTCATGAAAATGTTCGACTTTTTTAAAGCCGAAATCCTGTCGTGAAAATTTTCAACTTTTTTGAAGCCGAAATCTTTTCATGAAAATTTTCAACTTTTTTGAAGCCGAAATCTTTTCATGAAAATTTTCAACTTTTTTGAAGCCGAAATTTTTTCATGAAAATTTTCAACTTTTTTGAAGCTGAAATACTTCATGAAAATGTTCGACTTTTTTAAAGCCGAAATCCTGTCGTGAAAATTTTCAACTTTTTTAAAGCCGAAATCTTTTCATGAAAATTTTCAACTTTTTTGAAGCCGAAATCTTTTCATGAAAATTTTCAACTTTTTTGAAGCCGAAATCCTTTCATGAAAATTTTCAAATTTTTTAAAGCTGAAATACTTCATGAAAATGTTCGACTTTTTTAAAGCCGAAATCCTATCGTGAAAATTTTCAACTTTTTTGAATCCGAAATACTTCATGAAAATGTTCGACTTTTTTAAAGCCGAAATCCTGTCGTGAAAATTTTCAACTTTTTTGAAGCCGAAATCTTTTCATGAAAATTTTCAACTTTTTTGAAGCCGAAATCTTTTCATGAAAATTTTCAACTTTTTTGAAGCTGAAATACTTCATGAAAATGTTTGACTTTTTTAAAGCCGAAATCCTGTCATGAAAATTTTCAACTCTTTTGAAGCCGAAATCTTTTCATGAAAATTTTCAACTTTTTTGAAGCCGAAATCTTTTCATGAAAATTTTCAACTTTTTTGAAGCTGAAATACTTCATGAAAATGTTCGACTTTTTTAAAGCCGAATTCCTGTCGTGAAAATTTTCAACTTTTTTGAATCCGAAATCTTTTCATGAAAATTTTCAACTTTTTTGAATCTGAAATACTTCATGAAAATGTTCGACTTTTTTATCGCCGAAATCCTGTCGTGAAAATTTTCAACTTTTTTGAATCCGAAATACTTCATGAAAATTTTCAACTTTTTTGAAGACGAAATCTTTTCATGAAAATTTTCAACTTTTTTGAAGCCGAAATCTTTTCATGAAAATTTTCAACTTTTTTGAAGCCGAAATCTTTTCATGAAAATTTTCAACTTTTTTGAATCTGAAATACTTCATGAAAATGTTCAACTTTTTTAACGCCGAAATCCTGTCGTGAAAATTTTTAACTTTTTTGAATCCGAAATACTTCATGAAAATTTTCAACTTTTTTGAAGCTGAAATACTTCATGAAAATGTTCGACTTTTTTAAAGTCGAAATCCTGCCGTGAAAATTTTCAACTCTTTTGAAGCCGAAATCTTTTCATGAAAATTTTCAACTTTTTTGAAGCCGAAATATTTTCATGAAAATTTTCAACTTTTTTGAAGACGAAATCCTTTCATGAAAATTTTCAACTTTTTTAAAGCTGAAATACTTCATGAAAATGTTCGACTTTTTTAAAGCCGAAATCCTATCGTGAAAATTTTCAACTTTTTTGAATCCGAAATACTTCATGAAAATGTTCGACTTTTTTAAAGCCGAAATCCTGTCGTGAAAATTTTCAACTTTTTTGAAGCCGAAATCTTTTCATGAAATTTTCAACTTTTTTGAAGCCGAAATCTTTTCATGAAAATTTTCAACTTTTTTGAAGCTGAAATACTTCATGAAAATGTTCGACTTTTTTAAAGCCGAAATCCTGTCGTGAAAATTTTCAACTTTTTTGAAGCCGAAATCTTTTCATGAAATTTTCAACTTTTTTGAAGCTGAAATACTTCATGAAAATGTTCGACTTTTTTAAAGCCGAAATCCTGTCGTGAAAATTTTCAACTTTTTTGAAGCCCAAATACTTCATGAAAATGTTCAACTTTTTTGAAGCCGAAATACTTCATGAAAATGTTCGACTTTTTTAAAGCCGAAATCCTGTCGTGAAAATTTTCAACTTTTTTGAATCCGAAATCTTTTCATGAAAATTTTCAACTTTTTTGAAGCTGAAATACTTCATGAAAATGTTCGACTTTTTTTAAAGCCGAATTCGTCGTGAAAATTTTCAACTTTTTTGAATCCGAAATCTTTTCATGAAAATTTTCAACTTTTTTGAATCTGAAATACTTCATGAAAATGTTCGACTTTTTTATCGCCGAAATCCTGTCGTGTAAATTTTCAACTTTTTTGAAACCGAAATACTTCATGAAATTTTCAACTTTTTTGAAGCCGAAATCTTTTCATGAAAATTTTCAACTTTTTTGAAGCTGAAATACTTCATGAAAATGTTCGACTTTTTTAAAGCCGAAATCCTGTCGTGAAAATTTTCAACTTTTTTGAAGCCCAAATACTTCATGAAAATGTTCAACTTTTTTGAAGCCGAAATACTTCATGAAAATGTTCGACTTTTTTAAAGCCGAAATCCTGTCGTGAAAATTTTCAACTTTTTTGAAGCCGAAATCTTTTCATGAAATTTTCAACTTTTTTGAAGCCGAAATCTTTTCATGAAAATTTTCAACTTTTTTGAAGCTGAAATACTTCATGAAAATGTTCGACTTTTTTAAAGCCGAAATCCTGTCGTGAAAATTTTCAACTTTTTTGAAGCCCAAATACTTCATGAAAATGTTCAACTTTTTTGAAGCCGAAATACTTCATGAAAATGTTCAACTTTTTTAAAGCCGAAATCCTGTCGTGAAAATTTTCAACTTTTTTGAAACTGAAATCTTTTCATTAAAATTTTCAACTTTTTTGAAGCTGAAATACTTCATGAAAATGTTCGACTTTTTTTAAAGCCGAAATCCTGTCGTGAAAATTTTCAACTTTTTTGAAGCCGAAATCTTTTCATGAAAATTTTCAACTTTTTTGAAGCCGAAATCCTTTCATGAAAATTTTCAACTTTTTTAAAGCTGAAATACTTCATGAAAATGTTCGACTTTTTTAAAGCCGAAATCCTATCGTGAAAATTTTCAACTTTTTTGAATCCGAAATACTTCATGAAAATGTTCGACTTTTTTAAAGCCGAAATCCTGTCGTGAAAATTTTCAACTTTTTTGAAGCCGAAATCTTTTCATGAAAATTTTCAACTTTTTTGAAGCCTAAATCTTTTCATGAAAATTTTCAACTTTTTTGAAGCCGAAATTTTTTCATGAAAATTTTCAACTTTTTTGAAGCTGAAATACTTCATGAAAATGTTCGACTTTTTTAAAGCCGAAATCCTGTCGTGAAAATTTTCAACTTTTTTAAAGCCGAAATCTTTTCATGAAAATTTTCAACTTTTTTGAAGCCGAAATCTTTTCATGAAAATTTTCAACTTTTTTGAAGCCGAAATCCTTTCATGAAAATTTTCAAATTTTTTAAAGCTGAAATACTTCATGAAAATGTTCGACTTTTTTAAAGCCGAAATCCTATCGTGAAAATTTTCAACTTTTTTGAATCCGAAATACTTCATGAAAATGTTCGACTTTTTTAAAGCCGAAATCCTGTCGTGAAAATTTTCAACTTTTTTGAAGCCGAAATCTTTTCATGAAAATTTTCAACTTTTTTGAAGCCGAAATCTTTTCATGAAAATTTTCAACTTTTTTGAAGCTGAAATACTTCATGAAAATGTTTGACTTTTTTAAAGCCGAAATCCTGTCGTGAAAATTTTCAACTCTTTTGAAGCCGAAATCTTTTCATGAAAATTTTCAACTTTTTTGAAGCCGAAATCTTTTCATGAAAATTTTCAACTTTTTTGAAGCTGAAATACTTCATGAAAATGTTCGACTTTTTTAAAGCCGAATTCCTGTCGTGAAAATTTTCAACTTTTTTGAATCCGAAATCTTTTCATGAAAATTTTCAACTTTTTTGAATCTGAAATACTTCATGAAAATGTTCGACTTTTTTATCGCCGAAATCCTGTCGTGAAAATTTTCAACTTTTTTGAATCCGAAATACTTCATGAAAATTTTCAACTTTTTTGAAGACGAAATCTTTTCATGAAAATTTTCAACTTTTTTGAAGCCGAAATCTTTTCATGAAAATTTTCAACTTTTTTGAAGCCGAAATCTTTTCATGAAAATTTTCAACTTTTTTGAATCTGAAATACTTCATGAAAATGTTCAACTTTTTTAACGCCGAAATCCTGTCGTGAAAATTTTTAACTTTTTTTAATCCGAAATACTTCATGAAAATTTTCAACTTTTTTGAAGCTGAAATACTTCATGAAAATGTTCGACTTTTTTAAAGTCGAAATCCTGTCGTGAAAATTTTCAACTCTTTTGAAGCCGAAATCTTTTCATGAAAATTTTCAACTTTTTTGAAGCCGAAATATTTTCATGAAAATTTTCAACTTTTTTGAAGACGAAATCCTTTCATGAAAATTTTCAACTTTTTTAAAGCTGAAATACTTCATGAAAATGTTCGACTTTTTTAAAGCCGAAATCCTATCGTGAAAATTTTCAACTTTTTTGAATCCGAAATACTTCATGAAAATGTTCGACTTTTTTAAAGCCGAAATCCTGTCGTGAAAATGTTCAACTTTTTTGAAGCCGAAATCTTTTCATGAAATTTTCAACTTTTTTGAAGCCGAAATCTTTTCATGAAAATTTTCAACTTTTTTGAAGCTGAAATACTTCATGAAAATGTTCGACTTTTTTAAAGCCGAAATCCTGTCGTGAAAATTTTCAACTTTTTTGAAGCCCAAATACTTCATGAAAATGTTCAACTTTTTTGAAGCCGAAATACTTCATGAAAATGTTCGACTTTTTTAAAGCCGAAATCCTGTCGTGAAAATTTTCAACTTTTTTGAAACTGAAATCTTTTCATGAAAATTTTCAACTTTTTTGAATCTGAAATACTTCATGAAAATGTTCGACTTTTTTATCGCCGAAATCCTGTCGTGAAAATTTTCAACTTTTTTGAATCCGAAATACTTCATGAAAATTTTCAACTTTTTTGAAGACGAAATCTTTTCATGAAAATTTTCAACTTTTTTGAAGCCGAAATCTTTTCATGAAAATTTTCAACTTTTTTGAAGCCGAAATCTTTTCATGAAAATTTTCAACTTTTTTGAATCTGAAATACTTCATGAAAATGTTCAACTTTTTTAACGCCGAAATCCTGTCGTGAAAATTTTTAACTTTTTTTAATCCGAAATACTTCATGAAAATTTTCAACTTTTTTGAAGCTGAAATACTTCATGAAAATGTTCGACTTTTTTAAAGTCGAAATCCTGTCGTGAAAATTTTCAACTCTTTTGAAGCCGAAATCTTTTCATGAAAATTTTCAACTTTTTTGAAGCCGAAATATTTTCATGAAAATTTTCAACTTTTTTAAAGCTGAAATACTTCATGAAAATGTTCGACTTTTTTAAAGCCGAAATCCTATCGTGAAAATTTTCAACTTTTTTGAATCCGAAATACTTCATGAAAATGTTCGACTTTTTTAAAGCCGAAATCCTGTCGTGAAAATTTTCAACTTGTTTGAAGCCGAAATCTTTTCATGAAATTTTCAACTTTTTTGAAGCCGAAATCTTTTCATGAAAATTTTCAACTTTTTTGAAGCTGAAATACTTCATGAAAATGTTCGACTTTTTTAAAGCCGAAATCCTGTCGTGAAAATTTTCAACTTTTTTGAAGCCCAAATACTTCATGAAAATGTTCAACTTTTTTGAAGCCGAAATACTTCATGAAAATGTTCGACTTTTTTAAAGCCGAAATCCTGTCGTGAAAATTTTCAACTTTTTTGAAACTGAAATCTTTTCATTAAAATTTTCAACTTTTTTGAAGCTGAAATACTTCATGAAAATGTTCGACTTTTTTTAAAGCCGAAATCCTGTCGTGAAAATTTTCAACTTTTTTGAAGCCGAAATCTTTTCATGAAAATTTTCAACTTTTTTGAAGCCGAAATCCTTTCATGAAAATTTTCAACTTTTTTAAAGCTGAAATACTTCATGAAAATGTTCGACTTTTTTAAAGCCGAAATCCTATCGTGAAAATTTTCAACTTTTTTGAATCCGAAATACTTCATGAAAATGTTCGACTTTTTTAAAGCCGAAATCCTGTCGTGAAAATTTTCAACTTTTTTGAAGCCGAAATCTTTTCATGAAAATTTTCAACTTTTTTGAAGCCGAAATTTTTTCATGAAAATTTTCAACTTTTTTGAAGCTGAAATACTTCATGAAAATGTTCGACTTTTTTAAAAGCCGAAATCCTGTCGTGAAAATTTTCAACTTTTTTGAAGCCGAAATCTTTTCATGAAAATTTTCAACTTTTTTGAAGCCGAAATCTTTTCATGAAAATTTTCAACTTTTTTGAAGCTTAAATACTTCATGAAAATGTTCAACTTTTTTAAATCCGAAATCCTGTCGTGAAAATTTTCAACTTTTTTGAAGCCCAAATACTTCATGAAAATGTTCAACTTTTTTGAAGCCGAAATACTTCATGAAAATGTTCGACTTTTTTAAAGCTGAAATCCTGTCGTGAAAATTTTCAACCTTTTTGAAGCCGAAATACTTCATGAAAATGTTAGACTTTTTTAAAGCCGAAATCCTGTCGTGAAAATTTTCAACTTTTTTGAAGCCGAAATCTTTTCATGAAAATTTTCAACTTTTTTGAAGACGAAATCTTTTCATGAAAATTTTCAACTTTTTTGAAGCCGAAATCTTTTCATGAAAATTTTCAACTTTTTTGAAGCTGAAATACTTCATGAAAATGTTGGACTTTTTTAACGCCGAAATCCTGTCGTGAAAATTTTCAACTTTTTTGAATCCGAAATCTTTTCATGAAAATTTTCAACTTTTTTGAAGCTGAAATACTTCATGAAAATGTTCGACTTTTTTAAAGTCGAAATCCTGTCGTGAAAATTTTCAACTCTTTTGAAGCCGAAATCTTTTCATGAAAATTTTCAACTTTTTTGAAGCCGAAATATTTTCATGAAAATTTTCAACTTTTTTGAAGACGAAATCCTTTCATGAAAATTTTCAACTTTTTTAAAGCTGAAATACTTCATGAAAATGTTCGACTTTTTTAAAGCCGAAATCCTATCGTGAAAATTTTCAACTTTTTTGAATCCGAAATACTTCATGAAAATGTTCGACTTTTTTAAAGCCGAAATCCTGTCGTGAAAATTTTCAACTTTTTTGAAGCCGAAATCTTTTCATGAAATTTTCAACTTTTTTGAAGCCGAAATCTTTTCATGAAAATTTTCAACTTTTTTGAAGCTGAAATACTTCATGAAAATGTTCGACTTTTTTAAAGCCGAAATCCTGTCGTGAAAATTTTCAACTTTTTTGAAGCCCAAATACTTCATGAAAATGTTCAACTTTTTTGAAGCCGAAATACTTCATGAAAATGTTCGACTTTTTTAAAGCCGAAATCCTGTCGTGAAAATTTTCAACTTTTTTGAAACTGAAATCTTTTCATGAAAATTTTCAACTTTTTTGAAGCTGAAATACTTCATGAAAATGTTCGACTTTTTTTAAAGCCGAAATCCTGTCGTGAAAATTTTCAACTTTTTTGAATCCGAAATACTTCATGAAAATGTTCGACTTTTTTAAAGCCGAAATCCTGTCGTGAAAATTTTCAACTTTTTTGAAGCCGAAATCTTTTCATGAAAATTTTCAACTTTTTTGAAGCAGAAATTTTTTCATGAAAATTTTCAACTTTTTTGAAGCTGAAATACTTCATGAAAATGTTCGACTTTTTTAAAGCCGAAATCCTGTCGTGAAAATTTTCAACTTTTTTGAAGCCGAAATCTTTTCATGAAAATTTTCAACTTTTTTGAAGCCGAAATCTTTTCATGAAAATTTTCAACTTTTTTGAAGCTTAAATACTTCATGAAAATGTTCAACTTTTTTAAATCCGAAATCCTGTCGTGAAAATTTTCAACTTTTTTGAAGCCCAAATACTTCATGAAAATGTTCAACTTTTTTGAAGCCGAAATACTTCATGAAAATGTTCGACTTTTTTAAAGCTGAAATCCTGTCGTGAAAATTTTCAACCTTTTTGAAGCCGAAATACTTCATGAAAATGTTAGACTTTTTTAAAGCCGAAATCCTGTCGTGAAAATTTTCAACTTTTTTGAAGCCGAAATCTTTTCATGAAAATTTTCAACTTTTTTGAAGCCGAAATCTTTTCATGAAAATTTTCAACTTTTTTGAAGCCGAAATCTTTTCATGAAAATTTTCAACTTTTTTGAAGCCGAAATCTTTTCATGAAAATTTTCAACTTTTTTGAAGCTGAAATACTTCATGAAAATGTTGGACTTTTTTAACGCCGAAATCCTGTCGTGAAAATTTTCAACTTTTTTGAATCCGAAATCTTTTCATGAAAATTTTCAACTTTTTTGAAGCTGAAATACTTCATGAAAATGTTCGACTTTTTTAAAGCCGAAATCCTGTCGTGAAAATTTTCAACTTTTTTGAAACTGAAATCTTTTCATTAAAATTTTCAACTTTTTTGAAGCTGAAATACTTCATGAAAATGTTCGACTTTTTTTAAAGCCGAAATCCTGTCGTGAAAATTTTCAACTTTTTTGAAGCCGAAATCTTTTCATGAAAATTTTCAACTTTTTTGAAGCCGAAATCCTTTCATGAAAATTTTCAACTTTTTTAAAGCTGAAATACTTCATGAAAATGTTCGACTTTTTTAAAGCCGAAATCCTATCGTGAAAATTTTCAACTTTTTTGAATCCGAAATACTTCATGAAAATTTTCGACTTTTTTAAAGCCGAAATCCTGTCGTGAAAATTTTCAACTTTTTTGAAGCCGAAATCTTTTCATGAAATTTTCAACTTTTTTGAAGCCGAAATCTTTTCATGAAAATTTTCAACTTTTTTGAAGCTGAAATACTTCATGAAAATGTTCGACTTTTTTAAAGCCGAAATCCTGTCGTGAAAATTTTCAACTTTTTTGAAGCCCAAATACTTCATGAAAATGTTCGACTTTTTTAAAGCCGAAATGCTGTCGTGAAAATTTTCAACCTTTTTGAAGCCGAAATACTTCATGAAAATGTTCGACTTTTTTAAAACCGAAATCCTGTCGTGAAAATTTTCAACTTTTTTGAAGCCCAAATACTTCATGAAAATGTTCGACTTTTTTAAAGCCAAAATCCTGTCGTGAAAATGTTCAACTTTTTTGAAGCCCAAATACTTCATGAAAATGTTCGACTTTTTTAAAGCCGAAATGCTGTCGTGAAAATTTTCAACCTTTTTGAAGCCGAAATACTTCATGAAAATGTTCGACTTTTTTAAAACCGAAATCCTGTCGTGAAAATTTTCAACTTTTTTGAAGCCCAAATACTTCATGAAAATGTTCGACTTTTTTAAAGCCAAAATCCTGTCGTGAAAATGTTCAACTCTTTTGAAGCCAAAATCTTTTCATGAAAATTTTCAACTTTTTTGAAGCTGAAATACTTCATGAAAATGTTGGACTTTTTTAAAGCCGAATTCCTATCGTGAAAATTTTCAACTTTTTTGAATCCGAAATACTTCATGAAAATGTTCGATTTTTTTAAAGCCGAAATCCTGTCGTGAAAATTTTCAACTTTTTTGAAGCCGAAATCTTTTCATGAAATTTTCAACTTTTTTGAAGCTGAATTACTTCATGAAAATGTTCGACTTTTTTAAAGCCGAAATCCTGTCGTGAAAATTTTCAACTTTTTCGAAGCCGAAATCTTTTCATGAAAATTTTCATCTTTTTTGAAGCCGAAATCTTTTCATGAAAATTTTCGACTTTTTTAAAGCCGAAATGCTGTCGTGAAAATTTTCAACCTTTTTGAAGCCGAAATACTTCATGAAAATGTTCGACTTTTTTAAAACCGAAATCCTGTCGTGAAAATTTTCAACTTTTTTGAAGCCCAAATACTTCATGAAAATGTTCGACTTTTTTAAAGCCAAAATCCTGTCGTGAAAATGTTCAACTCTTTTGAAGCCAAAATCTTTTCATGAAAATTTTCAACTTTTTTGAAGCCGAAATCTTTTCATGAAAATGTTCAACTTTTTTGAAGACGAAATCTTTTCATGAAAATTTTCAACTTTTTTTGAAGCTGAAATACTTCATGAAAATGTTCGACTTTTTTAAAGCCGAAATCCTGTCGTGAAAATTTTCAACTTTTTTGAAGCCCAAATACTTCATGAAAATGTTCGACTTTTTTAAAGCCAAAATCCTGTCGTGAAAATTTTCAACTTTTTTGAAGCCGAAATCTTCTCATGAAAATTTTCAACTTTTTTGAAGCCAAAATCTTTTCATGTAAATTTTCAACTTTTTTGAATCCGAAATACTTCATGAAAATGTTCGACTTTTTTGAAGCCGAAATACTTCATGAAAACGTTCGACTTTTTTAAAGCCGAAATCCTGTCGTGAAAATTTTCAACTTTTTTGAATCCGAAATCTTTTCATGAAAATTTTCAACTTTTTTGTAGCTGAAATCTTTTCATGAAAATTTTCAACTTTTTTGAAGCTGAAATACTTCATGAAAATGTTCGACTTTTTTAAAGCCGAAATCCTGTCGTGAAAATTTTCAACTTTTTTGAAACCGAAATCTTTTCATGAAAATTTTCAACTTTTTTGAAGCTGAAATACTTCATGAAAATGTTCGACTTTTTTAAAGCCGAAATCCTGTCGTGAAAATTTTCAACTTTTTTGAAACCGAAATCTTTTCATGAAAATTTTCAACTTTTTTGAAGCCCAAATACTTCATGAAAATGTTCGACTTTTTTAAAGCCAAAATCCTGTCTTGAAAATTTTCAACTTTTTTGAAGCCGAAATCTTTTCATGAAAATTTTCAACTTTTTTGAAGCTGAAATACTTCATGAAAATGTTCGACTTTTTTAAAGCCGAAATCCTGTCGTGAAAATGTTCGACTTTTTTAAAGCCGAAATCCTGTCGTGAAAATTTTCAACTTTTTTGAAGCCGAAATCTTTTCATGAAAATTTTCAACTTTTTTGAAGCCGAAATCTTTTCATGAAAATTTTCAACTTTTTTGAAGCCGAAATCTTTTCATGAAAATTTTCAACTTTTTTGAAGCCGAAATCTTTTCATGAAAATTTTCAACTTTTTTGAAGCTGAAATACTTCATGAAAATGTTGGACTTTTTTAACGCCGAAATCCTGTCGTGAAAATTTTCAACTTTTTTGAAGCCGAAATCTTTTCATGAAAATTTTCAACTTTTTTGAAGCCGAAATCTTTTCATGAAAATTTTCTACTTTTTTGAAGCCGAAATCTTTTCATGAAAATGTTCAACTTTTTTGAAGCCGAAATCTTTTCATGAAAATTTTCAACTTTTTTGAAGCTGAAATACTTCATGAAAATGTTCGACTTTTTTAAAGCCGAAATCCTGTCGTGAAAATTTTCAACTTTTTTGAATCCGAAATCTTTTCATGAAAATTTTCAACTTTTTTGAAGCTGAAATACTTCATGAAAATGTTCTACTTTTTTAAATCCGAAATCCTGTCGTGAAAATTTTCAACTTTTTTGAAGCCGAAATCTTTTAATGAAAATTTTCAACTTTTTTGAAGCCCAAATACTTCATGAAAATGTTCGACTTTTTTAAAGCCAAAATCCTGTCTTGAAAATTTTCAACTTTTTTGAAGCCGAAATCTTTTCATGAAAATTTTCAACTTTTTTGAAGCCGAAATCTTTTCATGAAAATTTTCAACTTTTTTGAAGCCGAAATTTTTTCATGAAAATTTTCAACTTTTTTGAAGCTGAAATACTTCATGAAAATGTTCGACTTTTTTAAAGCCGAAATCCTGTCGTGAAAATTTTCAACTTTTTTGAAGCCGAAATCTTTTCATGAAAATGGTCAACTTTTTTGAAGCTGAAATACTTCATGAAAATGTTCGACTTTTTTAAATCCGAAAGCCTGTCGTGAAAATTTTCAACTTTTTTGAAGCCCAAATACTTCATGAAAATGTTCAACTTTTTTGAAGCCGAAATACTTCATGAAAATGTTCGCCTTTTTTAAAGCTGAAATCCTGTCGTGAAAATTTTCAACCTTTTTGAAGCCGAAATACTTCATGAAAATGTTCGACTTTTTTAAAGCCGAAATCCTGTCGTGAAAATTTTCAACTTTTTTGAAGCCGAAATCTTTTCATGAAAATCTTCAACTTTTTTGAAGCCGAAATCTTTTTATGAAAATTTTAAACTTTTTTGAAGCCGAAATCTTTTCATGAAAATTTTCAACTTTTTTGAAGCTGTAATACTTCATGAAAATGTTGGACTTTTTTAACGCCGAAATCCTGTCGTGAAAATTTTCAACTTTTTTGAAGCCGAAATCTTTTCATGAAAATTTTCAACTTTTTTGAAGCCGAAATCTTTTCATGAAAATTTTCAACTTTTTTGAAGCCGAAATCTTTTCATGAAAATGTTCAACTTTTTTGAAGCCGAAATCTTTTCATGAAAATTTTCAACTTTTTTGAAGCTGAAATACTTCATGAAAATGTTCGACTTTTTTAAAGCCGAAATCCTGTCGTGAAAATTTTCAACTTTTTTGAAGCCCAAATACTTCATGAAAATGTTCGACTTTTTTAAAGCTGAAATCCTGTCGTGAAAATTTTAAACCTTTTTGAAGCCGAAATACTTCATGAAAATGTTCGACTTTTTTAAAGCCGAAATCCTGTCGTGAAAATTTTAAACTTTTTTGAAGCCGAAATCTTTTCATGAAAATTTTCAACTTTTTTGAAGCCAAAATCTTTTCATGAAAATTTTCAACTTTTTTGAAGCCGAAATTTTTTCATGAAAATTTTCAACTTTTTTGAAGCTGAAATACTTCATGAAAATGTTCGACTTTTTTAAAGCCGAAATCCTGTCGTGAAAATTTTCAACTTTTTTGAATCCGAAATCTTTTCATGAAAATTTTCAACTTTTTTGAAGCTGAAATACTTCATGAAAATGTTCGACTTTTTTTAAAGCTGAAATACTTCATGAAAATGTTCGACTTTTTTAAAGCCGAAATCCTATCGTGAAAATTTTCAACTTTTTTGAATCCGAAATACTTCATAAAAATTTTTGACTTTTTTAAAGCCGAAATCCTGTCGTGAAAATTTTCAACTTTTTTGAAGCCGAAATCTTTTCATGAAATTTTCAACTTTTTTGAAGCCAAAATCTTTTCATGAAAATTTTCAACTTTTTTGAAGCTGAAATACTTCATGAAAATGTTCGACTTTTTTAAAGCCGAAATCCTGTCGTGAAAATTTTCAACTTTTTTGAAGCCGAAATACTTCATGAAAATGTTCAACTTTTTTGAAGCCGAAATACTTCATGAAAATGTTCGACTTTTTTAAAGCCGAAATGCTGTCGTGAAAATTTTCAACCTTTTTGAAGCCGAAATACTTCATGAAAATGTTCGACTTTTTTAAAACCGAAATCCTGTCGTGAAAATTTTCAACTTTTTTGAAGCCCAAATACTTCATGAAAATGTTCGACTTTTTTAAAGCCAAAATCCTGTCGTGAAAATGTTCAACTCTTTTGAAGCCAAAATCTTTTCATGAAAATTTTCAACTTTTTTGAAGCTGAAATACTTCATGAAAATGTTCGACTTTTTTAAAGCCGAATTCCTATCGTGAAAATTTTCAACTTTTTTGAATCCGAAATACTTCATGAAAATGTTCGATTTTTTTAAAGCCGAAATCCTGTCGTGAAAATTTTCAACTTTTTTGAAGCCGAAATCTTTTCATGAAATTTTCAACTTTTTTGAAGCTGAATTACTTCATGAAAATGTTCGACTTTTTTAAAGCCGAAATCCTGTCGTGAAAATTTTCAACTTTTTCGAAGCCGAAATCTTTTCATGAAAATTTTCATCTTTTTTGAAGCCGAAATCTTTTCATGAAAATTTTCAACTTTTTTGAAGCCGAAATCTTTTCATGAAAATTTTCAACTTTTTTGAAGTTGAAATACTTCATGAAAATGTTGGACTTTTTTAACGCCGAATTCCTGTCGTGAAAATTTTCAACTTTTTTGAATCCGAAATCTTTTCATGAAAATTTTCAACTTTTTTGAAGCTGAAATACTTCATGAAAATGTTCGACTTTTTTAAAGCCGAAATCCTGTCCTGAAAATTTTCAACTTTTTTGAAACTGAAATCTTTTCATTAAAATTTTCAACTTTTTTGAAGCTGAAATACTTCATGAAAATGTTCGACTTTTTTAAATCCGAAATCCTGTCGTGAAAATTTTCAACTTTTTTGAAGCCCAAATACTTCATGAAAATGTTCAACTTTTTTGAAGCCGAAATACTTCATGAAAATGTTCGCCTTTTTTAAAGCTGAAATCCTGTCGTGAAAATTTTCAACCTTTTTGAAGCCGAAATACTTCATGAAAATGTTCGACTTTTTTAAAGCCGAAATCCTGTCGTGAAAATTTTCAACTTTTTTGAAGCCGAAATCTTTTCATGAAAATTTTCAACTTTTTTGAAGCCGAAATCTTTTTATGAAAATTTTCAACTTTTTTGAAGCCGAAATCTTTTCATGAAAATTTTCAACTTTTTTGAAGCTGTAATACTTCATGAAAATGTTGGACTTTTTTAACGCCGAAATCCTGTCGTGAAAATTTTCAACTTTTTTGAAGCCGAAATCTTTTCATGAAAATTTTCAACTTTTTTGAAGCCGAAATCTTTTCATGAAAATTTTCAACTTTTTTGAAGCCGAAATCTTTTCATGAAAATGTTCAACTTTTTTGAAGCCGAAATCTTTTCATGAAAATTTTCAACTTTTTTGAAGCTGAAATACTTCATGAAAATGTTCGACTTTTTTAAAGCCGAAATCCTGTCGTGAAAATTTTCAACTTTTTTGAAGCCCAAATACTTCATGAAAATGTTCGACTTTTTTAAAGCTGAAATCCTGTCGTGAAAATTTTAAACCTTTTTGAAGCCGAAATACTTCATGAAAATGTTCGACTTTTTTAAAGCCGAAATCCTGTCGTGAAAATTTTAAACTTTTTTGAAGCCGAAATCTTTTCATGAAAATTTTCAACTTTTTTGAAGCCAAAATCTTTTCATGAAAATTTTCAACTTTTTTGAAGCTGAAATTTTTTCATGAAAATTTTCAACTTTTTTGAAGCTGAAATACTTCATGAAAATGTTCGACTTTTTTAAAGCCGAAATCCTGTCGTGAAAATTTTCAACTTTTTTGAATCCGAAATCTTTTCATGAAAATTTTCAACTTTTTTGAAGCTGAAATACTTCATGAAAATGTTCGACTTTTTTTAAAGCTGAAATACTTCATGAAAATGTTCGACTTTTTTAAAGCCGAAATCCTGTCGTGAAAATTTTCAACTTTTTTGAAGCCCAAATACTTCATGAAAATGTTCGACTTTTTTAAAGCTGAAATCCTGTCGTGAAAATTTTAAACCTTTTTGAAGCCGAAATACTTCATGAAAATGTTCGACTTTTTTAAAGCCGAAATCCTGTCGTGAAAATTTTAAACTTTTTTGAAGCCGAAATCTTTTCATGAAAATTTTCAACTTTTTTGAAGCCAAAATCTTTTCATGAAAATTTTCAACTTTTTTGAAGCCGAAATTTTTTCATGAAAATTTTCAACTTTTTTGAAGCTGAAATACTTCATGAAAATGTTCGACTTTTTTAAAGCCGAAATCCTGTCGTGAAAATTTTCAACTTTTTTGAATCCGAAATCTTTTCATGAAAATTTTCAACTTTTTTGAAGCTGAAATACTTCATGAAAATGTTCGACTTTTTTTAAAGCTGAAATACTTCATGAAAATGTTCGACTTTTTTAAAGCCGAAATCCTATCGTGAAAATTTTCAACTTTTTTGAATCCGAAATACTTCATGAAAATTTTCGACTTTTTTAAAGCCGAAATCCTGTCGTGAAAATTTTCAACTTTTTTGAAGCCGAAATCTTTTCATGAAATTTTCAACTTTTTTGAAGCCGAAATCTTTTCATGAAAATTTTCAACTTTTTTGAAGCTGAAATACTTCATGAAAATGTTCGACTTTTTTAAAGCCGAAATCCTGTCGTGAAAATTTTCAACTTTTTTGAAGCCGAAATACTTCATGAAAATGTTCAACTTTTTTGAAGCCGAAATACTTCATGAAAATGTTCGACTTTTTTAAAGCCGAAATGCTGTCGTGAAAATTTTCAACCTTTTTGAAGCCGAAATACTTCATGAAAATGTTCGACTTTTTTAAAACCGAAATCCTGTCGTGAAAATTTTCAACTTTTTTGAAGCCCAAATACTTCATGAAAATGTTCGACTTTTTTAAAGCCAAAATCCTGTCGTGAAAATGTTCAACTCTTTTGAAGCCAAAATCTTTTCATGAAAATTTTCAACTTTTTTGAAGCTGAAATACTTCATGAAAATGTTCGACTTTTTTAAAGCCGAATTCCTATCGTGAAAATTTTCAACTTTTTTGAATCCGAAATACTTCATGAAAATGTTCGATTTTTTTAAAGCCGAAATCCTGTCGTGAAAATTTTCAACTTTTTTGAAGCCGAAATCTTTTCATGAAATTTTCAACTTTTTTGAAGCTGAATTACTTCATGAAAATGTTCGACTTTTTTAAAGCCGAAATCCTGTCGTGAAAATTTTCAACTTTTTCGAAGCCGAAATCTTTTCATGAAAATTTTCATCTTTTTTGAAGCCGAAATCTTTTCATGAAAATTTTCAACTTTTTTGAAGCCGAAATCTTTTCATGAAAATTTTCAACTTTTTTGAAGTTGAAATACTTCATGAAAATGTTGGACTTTTTTAACGCCGAATTCCTGTCGTGAAAATTTTCAACTTTTTTGAATCCGAAATCTTTTCATGAAAATTTTCAACTTTTTTGAAGCTGAAATACTTCATGAAAATGTTCGACTTTTTTAAAGCCGAAATCCTGTCCTGAAAATTTTCAACTTTTTTGAAACTGAAATCTTTTCATTAAAATTTTCAACTTTTTTGAAGCTGAAATACTTCATGAAAATGTTCGACTTTTTTAAATCCGAAATCCTGTCGTGAAAATTTTCAACTTTTTTGAAGCCCAAATACTTCATGAAAATGTTCAACTTTTTTGAAGCCGAAATACTTCATGAAAATGTTCGCCTTTTTTAAAGCTGAAATCCTGTCGTGAAAATTTTCAACCTTTTTGAAGCCGAAATACTTCATGAAAATGTTCGACTTTTTTAAAGCCGAAATCCTGTCGTGAAAATTTTCAACTTTTTTGAAGCCGAAATCTTTTCATGAAAATTTTCAACTTTTTTGAAGCCGAAATCTTTTTATGAAAATTTTCAACTTTTTTGAAGCCGAAATCTTTTCATGAAAATTTTCAACTTTTTTGAAGCTGTAATACTTCATGAAAATGTTGGACTTTTTTAACGCCGAAATCCTGTCGTGAAAATTTTCAACTTTTTTGAAGCCGAAATCTTTTCATGAAAATTTTCAACTTTTTTGAAGCCGAAATCTTTTCATGAAAATTTTCAACTTTTTTGAAGCCGAAATCTTTTCATGAAAATGTTCAACTTTTTTGAAGCCGAAATCTTTTCATGAAAATTTTCAACTTTTTTGAAGCTGAAATACTTCATGAAAATGTTCGACTTTTTTAAAGCCGAAATCCTGTCGTGAAAATTTTCAACTTTTTTGAAGCCCAAATACTTCATGAAAATGTTCGACTTTTTTAAAGCTGAAATCCTGTCGTGAAAATTTTAAACCTTTTTGAAGCCGAAATACTTCATGAAAATGTTCGACTTTTTTAAAGCCGAAATCCTGTCGTGAAAATTTTAAACTTTTTTGAAGCCGAAATCTTTTCATGAAAATTTTCAACTTTTTTGAAGTTGAAATACTTCATGAAAATGTTGGACTTTTTTAACGCCGAATTCCTGTCGTGAAAATTTTCAACTTTTTTGAATCCGAAATCTTTTCATGAAAATTTTCAACTTTTTTGAAGCTGAAATACTTCATGAAAATGTTCGACTTTTTTAAAGCCGAAATCCTGTCCTGAAAATTTTCAACTTTTTTGAAACTGAAATCTTTTCATTAAAATTTTCAACTTTTTTGAAGCTGAAATACTTCATGAAAATGTTCGACTTTTTTAAATCCGAAATCCTGTCGTGAAAATTTTCAACTTTTTTGAAGCCCAAATACTTCATGAAAATGTTCAACTTTTTTGAAGCCGAAATACTTCATGAAAATGTTCGCCTTTTTTAAAGCTGAAATCCTGTCGTGAAAATTTTCAACCTTTTTGAAGCCGAAATACTTCATGAAAATGTTCGACTTTTTTAAAGCCGAAATCCTGTCGTGAAAATTTTCAACTTTTTTGAAGCCGAAATCTTTTCATGAAAATTTTCAACTTTTTTGAAGCCGAAATCTTTTTATGAAAATTTTCAACTTTTTTGAAGCCGAAATCTTTTCATGAAAATTTTCAACTTTTTTGAAGCTGTAATACTTCATGAAAATGTTGGACTTTTTTAACGCCGAAATCCTGTCGTGAAAATTTTCAACTTTTTTGAAGCCGAAATCTTTTCATGAAAATTTTCAACTTTTTTGAAGCCGAAATCTTTTCATGAAAATTTTCAACTTTTTTGAAGCCGAAATCTTTTCATGAAAATGTTCAACTTTTTTGAAGCCGAAATCTTTTCATGAAAATTTTCAACTTTTTTGAAGCTGAAATACTTCATGAAAATGTTCGACTTTTTTAAAGCCGAAATCCTGTCGTGAAAATTTTCAACTTTTTTGAAGCCCAAATACTTCATGAAAATGTTCGACTTTTTTAAAGCTGAAATCCTGTCGTGAAAATTTTAAACCTTTTTGAAGCCGAAATACTTCATGAAAATGTTCGACTTTTTTAAAGCCGAAATCCTGTCGTGAAAATTTTAAACTTTTTTGAAGCCGAAATCTTTTCATGAAAATTTTCAACTTTTTTGAAGCCAAAATCTTTTCATGAAAATTTTCAACTTTTTTGAAGCTGAAATTTTTTCATGAAAATTTTCAACTTTTTTGAAGCTGAAATACTTCATGAAAATGTTCGACTTTTTTAAAGCCGAAATCCTGTCGTGAAAATTTTCAACTTTTTTGAATCCGAAATCTTTTCATGAAAATTTTCAACTTTTTTGAAGCTGAAATACTTCATGAAAATGTTCGACTTTTTTTAAAGCTGAAATACTTCATGAAAATGTTCGACTTTTTTAAAGCCGAAATCCTATCGTGAAAATTTTCAACTTTTTTGAATCCGAAATACTTCATGAAAATTTTCGACTTTTTTAAAGCCGAAATCCTGTCGTGAAAATTTTCAACTTTTTTGAAGCCGAAATCTTTTCATGAAATTTTCAACTTTTTTGAAGCCGAAATCTTTTCATGAAAATTTTCAACTTTTTTGAAGCTGAAATACTTCATGAAAATGTTCGACTTTTTTAAAGCCGAAATCCTGTCGTGAAAATTTTCAACTTTTTTGAAGCCGAAATACTTCATGAAAATGTTCAACTTTTTTGAAGCCGAAATACTTCATGAAAATGTTCGACTTTTTTAAAGCCGAAATGCTGTCGTGAAAATTTTCAACCTTTTTGAAGCCGAAATACTTCATGAAAATGTTCGACTTTTTTAAAACCGAAATCCTGTCGTGAAAATTTTCAACTTTTTTGAAGCCCAAATACTTCATGAAAATGTTCGACTTTTTTAAAGCCAAAATCCTGTCGTGAAAATGTTCAACTCTTTTGAAGCCAAAATCTTTTCATGAAAATTTTCAACTTTTTTGAAGCTGAAATACTTCATGAAAATGTTCGACTTTTTTAAAGCCGAATTCCTATCGTGAAAATTTTCAACTTTTTTGAATCCGAAATACTTCATGAAAATGTTCGATTTTTTTAAAGCCGAAATCCTGTCGTGAAAATTTTCAACTTTTTTGAAGCCGAAATCTTTTCATGAAATTTTCAACTTTTTTGAAGCTGAATTACTTCATGAAAATGTTCGACTTTTTTAAAGCCGAAATCCTGTCGTGAAAATTTTCAACTTTTTCGAAGCCGAAATCTTTTCATGAAAATTTTCATCTTTTTTGAAGCCGAAATCTTTTCATGAAAATTTTCAACTTTTTTGAAGCCGAAATCTTTTCATGAAAATTTTCAACTTTTTTGAAGTTGAAATACTTCATGAAAATGTTGGACTTTTTTAACGCCGAATTCCTGTCGTGAAAATTTTCAACTTTTTTGAATCCGAAATCTTTTCATGAAAATTTTCAACTTTTTTGAAGCTGAAATACTTCATGAAAATGTTCGACTTTTTTAAAGCCGAAATCCTGTCCTGAAAATTTTCAACTTTTTTGAAACTGAAATCTTTTCATTAAAATTTTCAACTTTTTTGAAGCTGAAATACTTCATGAAAATGTTCGACTTTTTTTAAAGCCGAAATCCTGTCGTGAAAATTTTCAACTTTTTTGAAGCCGAAATCTTTTCATGAAAATTTTCAACTTTTTTGAAGCCGAAATCCGTTCATGAAAATTTTCAACTTTTTTAAAGCTGAAATACTTCATGAAAATGTTCGACTTTTTTAAAGCTGAAATCCTGTCGTGAAAATTTTCAACCTTTTTGAAGCCGAAATACTTCATGAAAATGTTCGACTTTTTTAAAGCCGAAATCCTGTCGTGAAAATTTTCAACTTTTTTGAAGCCGAAATCTTTTCATGAAAATTTTCAACTTTTTTGAAGCCGAAATCTTTTCATGAAAATTTTCAACTTTTTTGAAGCCGAAATCTTTTCATGAAAATTTTCAACTTTTTTGAAGCTGAAATACTTCATGAAAATGTTGGACTTTTTTAACGCCGAAATCCTGTCGTGAAAATTTTCAACTTTTTTGAAGCCGAAATCTTTTCATGAAAATTTTCAACTTTTTTGAAGCCGAAATCTTTTCATGAAAATTTTCAACTTTTTTGAAGCCGAAATCTTTTCATGAAAATGTTCAACTTTTTTGAAGCCGAAATCTTTTCATGAAAATTTTCAACTTTTTTGAAGCTGAAATACTTCATGAAAATGTTCGACTTTTTTAAAGCCAAAATCCTGTCGTGAAAATTTTCAACTTTTTTGAAGCCCAAATACTTCATGAAAATGTTCAACTTTTTTGAAGCCGAAATACTTCATGAAAATGTTCGACTTTTTTAAAGCCGAAATGCTGTCGTGAAAATTTTCAACCTTTTTGAAGCCGAAATACTTCATGAAAATGTTCGACTTTTTTAAAACCGAAATCCTGTCGTGAAAATTTTCAACTTTTTTGAAGCCCAAATACTTCATGAAAATGTTCGACTTTTTTAAAGCCAAAATCCTGTCGTGAAAATGTTCAACTCTTTTGAAGCCAAAATCTTTTCATGAAAATTTTCAACTTTTTTGAAGCTGAAATACTTCATGAAAATGTTCGACTTTTTTAAAGCCGAAATCCTGTCGTGAAAATTTTCAACTTTTTTGAAGCCCAAATACTTCATGAAAATGTTCGACTTTTTTAAAGCTGAAATCCTGTCGTGAAAATTTTAAACCTTTTTGAAGCCGAAATACTTCATGAAAATGTTCGACTTTTTTAAAGCCGAAATCCTGTCGTGAAAATTTTAAACTTTTTTGAAGCCGAAATCTTTTCATGAAAATTTTCAACTTTTTTGAAGCCAAAATCTTTTCATGAAAATTTTCAACTTTTTTGAAGCCGAAATTTTTTCATGAAAATTTTCAACTTTTTTGAATCCGAAATACTTCATGAAAATGTTCGACTTTTTTAAAGCCGAAATCCTGTCGTGAAAATTTTCAACTTTTTTGAATCCGAAATCTTTTCATGAAAATTTTCAACTTTTTTGAAGCTGAAATACTTCATGAAAATGTTCGACTTTTTTTAAAGCTGAAATACTTCATGAAAATGTTCGACTTTTTTAAAGCCGAAATCCTATCGTGAAAATTTTCAACTTTTTTGAATCCGAAATACTTCATGAAAATTTTCGACTTTTTTAAAGCCGAAATCCTGTCGTGAAAATTTTCAACTTTTTTGAAGCCGAAATCTTTTCATGAAATTTTGAACTTTTTTGAAGCCGAAATCTTTTCATGAAAATTTTCAACTTTTTTGAAGCTGAAATACTTCATGAAAATGTTGGACTTTTTTAACGCCGAAATCCTGTCGTGAAAATTTTCAACTTTTTTGAAGCCGAAATCTTTTCATGAAAATTTTCAACTTTTTTGAAGCCGAAATCTTTTCATGAAAATTTTCAACTTTTTTGAAGCCGAAATCTTTTCATGAAAATGTTCAACTTTTTTGAAGCCGAAATCTTTTCATGAAAATTTTCAACTTTTTTGAAGCCGAAATCTTTTCATGAAAATGTTCAACTTTTTTGAAGCCGAAATCTTTTCATGAAAATTTTCAACTTTTTTGAAGCCGAAATCTTTTCATGAAAATGTTCAACTTTTTTGAAGCCGAAATCTTTTCATGAAAATTTTCAACTTTTTTGAAGCTGAAATACTTCATGAAAATGTTCGACTTTTTTAAAGCCAAAATCCTGTCATGAAAATTTTCAACTTTTTTGAAGCCCAAATACTTCATGAAAATGTTCAACTTTTTTGAAGCCGAAATACTTCATGAAAATGTTCGACTTTTTTAAAGCCGAAATGCTGTCGTGAAAATTTTCAACCTTTTTGAAGCCGAAATACTTCATGAAAATGTTCGACTTTTTTAAAACCGAAATCCTGTCGTGAAAATTTTCAACTTTTTTGAAGCCCAAATACTTCATGAAAATGTTCGACTTTTTTAAAGCCAAAATCCTGTCGTGAAAATGTTCAACTCTTTTGAAGCCAAAATCTTTTCATGAAAATTTTCAACTTTTTTGAAGCTGAAATACTTCATGAAAATGTTCGACTTTTTTAAAGCCGAAATCCTGTCGTGAAAATTTTCAACTTTTTTGAAGCCCAAATACTTCATGAAAATGTTCGACTTTTTTAAAGCTGAAATCCTGTCGTGAAAATTTTAAACCTTTTTGAAGCCGAAATACTTCATGAAAATGTTCGACTTTTTTAAAGCCGAAATCCTGTCGTGAAAATTTTAAACTTTTTTGAAGCCGAAATCTTTTCATGAAAATTTTCAACTTTTTGGAAGCCAAAATCTTTTCATGAAAATTTTCAACTTTTTTGAAGCCGAAATCTTTTCATGAAATTTTGAACTTTTTTGAAGCCGAAATCTTTTCATGAAAATTTTCAACTTTTTTGAAGCTGAAATACTTCATGAAAATGTTCGACTTTTTTAAAGCCGAAATCCTGTCGTGAAAATTTTCAACTTTTTTGAAGCCCAAATACTTCATGAAAATGTTCAACTTTTTTGAAGCCGAAATACTTCATGAAAATGTTCGACTTTTTTAAAGCCGAAATCCTGTCGTGAAAATTTTCAACTTTTTTGAAGCCCAAATACTTCATGAAAATGTTCGACTTTTTTAAAGCTGAAATCCTGTCGTGAAAATTTTAAACCTTTTTGAAGCCGAATACTTCATGAAAATGTTCGACTTTTTTAAAGCCGAAATCCTGTAGTGAAAATTTTAAACTTTTTTGAAGCCGAAATCTTTTCATGAAAATGTTCAACTTTTTTGAAGCCGAAATCTTTTCATGAAAATTTTCAACTTTTTTGAAGCTGAAATACTTCATGAAAATGTTCAACTTTTTTGAAGCCGAAATCCTATCGTGAAAATTTTCAACTTTTTTGAATCCGAAATACTTCATGAAAATTTTCGACTTTTTTAAAGCCGAAATCCTGTCGTGAAAATTTTCAACTTTTTTGAAGCCGAAATCTTTTCATGAAATTTTGAACTTTTTTGAAGCCGAAATCTTTTCATGAAAATTTTCAACTTTTTTGAAGCTGAAATACTTCATGAAAATGTTCGACTTTTTTAAAGCCGAAATCCTGTCGTGAAAATTTTCAACTTTTTTGAAGCCCAAATACTTCATGAAAATGTTCAACTTTTTTGAAGCCGAAATACTTCATGAAAATGTTCGACTTTTTTAAAGCCGAAATCCTGTCGTGAAAATTTTCAACTTTTTTGAAGCCCAAATACTTCATGAAAATGTTCGACTTTTTTAAAGCTGAAATCCTGTCGTGAAAATTTTAAACCTTTTTGAAGCCGAAATACTTCATGAAAATGTTCGACTTTTTTAAAGCCGAAATCCTGTCGTGAAAATTTTAAACTTTTTTGAAGCCGAAATCTTTTCATGAAAATGTTCAACTTTTTTGAAGCCGAAATCTTTTCATGAAAATTTTCAACTTTTTTGAAGCTGAAATACTTCATGAAAATGTTCGACTTTTTTAAAGCCAAAATCCTGTCGTGAAAATTTTCAACTTTTTTGAAGCCCAAATACTTCATGAAAATGTTCAACTTTTTTGAAGCCGAAATACTTCATGAAAATGTTCGACTTTTTTAAAGCCGAAATGCTGTCGTGAAAATTTTCAACCTTTTTGAAGCCGAAATACTTCATGAAAATGTTCGACTTTTTTAAAACCGAAATCCTGTCGTGAAAATTTTCAACTTTTTTGAAGCCCAAATACTTCATGAAAATGTTCGACTTTTTTAAAGCCAAAATCCTGTCGTGAAAATGTTCAACTCTTTTGAAGCCAAAATCTTTTCATGAAAATTTTCAACTTTTTTGAAGCTGAAATACTTCATGAAAATGTTCGACTTTTTTAAAGCCAAAATCCTGTCGTGAAAATGTTCAACTCTTTTGAAGCCAAAATCTTTTCATGAAAATTTTCAACTTTTTTGAAGCTGAAATACTTCATGAAAATGTTCGACTTTTTTAAAGCCGAAATCCTGTCGTGAAAATTTTCAACTTTTTTGAAGCCCAAATACTTCATGAAAATGTTCGACTTTTTTAAAGCTGAAATCCTGTCGTGAAAATTTTAAACCTTTTTGAAGCCGAAATACTTCATGAAAATGTTCGACTTTTTTAAAGCCGAAATCCTGTCGTGAAAATTTTAAACTTTTTTGAAGCCGAAATCTTTTCATGAAAATTTTCAACTTTTTTGAAGCCAAAATCTTTTCATGAAAATTTTCAACTTTTTTGAAGCCGAAATTTTTTCATGAAAATTTTCAACTTTTTTGAATCCGAAATACTTCATGAAAATGTTCGACTTTTTTAAAGCCGAAATCCTGTCGTGAAAATTTTCAACTTTTTTGAATCCGAAATCTTTTCATGAAAATTTTCAACTTTTTTGAAGCTGAAATACTTCATGAAAATGTTCGACTTTTTTTAAAGCTGAAATACTTCATGAAAATGTTCGACTTTTTTAAAGCCGAAATCCTATCGTGAAAATTTTCAACTTTTTTGAATCCGAAATACTTCATGAAAATTTTCGACTTTTTTAAAGCCGAAATCCTGTCGTGAAAATTTTCAACTTTTTTGAAGCCGAAATCTTTTCATGAAATTTTGAACTTTTTTGAAGCCGAAATCTTTTCATGAAAATTTTCAACTTTTTTGAAGCTGAAATACTTCATGAAAATGTTGGACTTTTTTAACGCCGAAATCCTGTCGTGAAAATTTTCAACTTTTTTGAAGCCGAAATCTTTTCATGAAAATTTTCAACTTTTTTGAAGCCGAAATCTTTTCATGAAAATTTTCAACTTTTTTGAAGCCGAAATCTTTTCATGAAAATGTTCAACTTTTTTGAAGCCGAAATCTTTTCATGAAAATTTTCAACTTTTTTGAAGCCGAAATCTTTTCATGAAAATGTTCAACTTTTTTGAAGCCGAAATCTTTTCATGAAAATTTTCAACTTTTTTGAAGCCGAAATCTTTTCATGAAAATGTTCAACTTTTTTGAAGCCGAAATCTTTTCATGAAAATTTTCAACTTTTTTGAAGCTGAAATACTTCATGAAAATGTTCGACTTTTTTAAAGCCAAAATCCTGTCGTGAAAATTTTCAACTTTTTTGAAGCCCAAATACTTCATGAAAATGTTCAACTTTTTTGAAGCCGAAATACTTCATGAAAATGTTCGACTTTTTTAAAGCCGAAATGCTGTCGTGAAAATTTTCAACCTTTTTGAAGCCGAAATACTTCATGAAAATGTTCGACTTTTTTAAAACCGAAATCCTGTCGTGAAAATTTTCAACTTTTTTGAAGCCCAAATACTTCATGAAAATGTTCGACTTTTTTAAAGCCAAAATCCTGTCGTGAAAATGTTCAACTCTTTTGAAGCCAAAATCTTTTCATGAAAATTTTCAACTTTTTTGAAGCTGAAATACTTCATGAAAATGTTCGACTTTTTTAAAGCCGAAATCCTGTCGTGAAAATTTTCAACTTTTTTGAAGCCCAAATACTTCATGAAAATGTTCGACTTTTTTAAAGCTGAAATCCTGTCGTGAAAATTTTAAACCTTTTTGAAGCCGAAATACTTCATGAAAATGTTCGACTTTTTTAAAGCCGAAATCCTGTCGTGAAAATTTTAAACTTTTTTGAAGCCGAAATCTTTTCATGAAAATTTTCAACTTTTTTGAAGCCAAAATCTTTTCATGAAAATTTTCAACTTTTTTGAAGCCGAAATTTTTTCATGAAAATTTTCAACTTTTTTGAATCCGAAATACTTCATGAAAATGTTCGACTTTTTTAAAGCCGAAATCCTGTCGTGAAAATTTTCAACTTTTTTGAATCCGAAATCTTTTCATGAAAATTTTCAACTTTTTTGAAGCTGAAATACTTCATGAAAATGTTCGACTTTTTTTAAAGCTGAAATACTTCATGAAAATGTTCGACTTTTTTAAAGCCGAAATCCTATCGTGAAAATTTTCAACTTTTTTGAATCCGAAATACTTCATGAAAATTTTCGACTTTTTTAAAGCCGAAATCCTGTCGTGAAAATTTTCAACTTTTTTGAAGCCGAAATCTTTTCATGAAAATTTTCAACTTTTTTGAAGCTGAAATACTTCATGAAAATGTTCGACTTTTTTTAAAGCTGAAATACTTCATGAAAATGTTCGACTTTTTTAAAGCCGAAATCCTATCGTGAAAATTTTCAACTTTTTTGAATCCGAAATACTTCATGAAAATTTTCGACTTTTTTAAAGCCGAAATCCTGTCGTGAAAATTTTCAACTTTTTTGAAGCCGAAATCTTTTCATGAAATTTTGAACTTTTTTGAAGCCGAAATCTTTTCATGAAAATTTTCAACTTTTTTGAAGCTGAAATACTTCATGAAAATGTTCGACTTTTTTAAAGCCGAAATCCTGTCGTGAAAATTTTCAACTTTTTTGAAGCCCAAATACTTCATGAAAATGTTCAACTTTTTTGAAGCCGAAATACTTCATGAAAATGTTCGACTTTTTTAAAGCCGAAATCCTGTCGTGAAAATTTTCAACTTTTTTGAAGCCCAAATACTTCATGAAAATGTTCGACTTTTTTAAAGCTGAAATCCTGTCGTGAAAATTTTAAACCTTTTTGAAGCCGAAATACTTCATGAAAATGTTCGACTTTTTTAAAGCCGAAATCCTGTCGTGAAAATTTTAAACTTTTTTGAAGCCGAAATCTTTTCATGAAAATGTTCAACTTTTTTGAAGCCGAAATCTTTTCATGAAAATTTTCAACTTTTTTGAAGCTGAAATACTTCATGAAAATGTTCGACTTTTTTAAAGCCAAAATCCTGTCGTGAAAATTTTCAACTTTTTTGAAGCCCAAATACTTCATGAAAATGTTCAACTTTTTTGAAGCCGAAATACTTCATGAAAATGTTCGACTTTTTTAAAGCCGAAATGCTGTCGTGAAAATTTTCAACCTTTTTGAAGCCGAAATACTTCATGAAAATGTTCGAATTTTTTAAAACCGAAATCCTGTCGTGAAAATTTTCAACTTTTTTGAAGCCCAAATACTTCATGAAAATGTTCGACTTTTTTAAAGCCAAAATCCTGTCGTGAAAATGTTCAACTCTTTTGAAGCCAAAATCTTTTCATGAAAATTTTCAACTTTTTTGAAGCTGAAATACTTCATGAAAATGTTCGACTTTTTTAAAGCCGAAATCCTGTCGTGAAAATTTTCAACTTTTTTGAAGCCCAAATACTTCATGAAAATGTTCGACTTTTTTAAAGCTGAAATACTTCATGAAAATGTTCGACTTTTTTAAAGCCGAAATCCTGTCGTGAAAATTTTCAACTTTTTTGAAGCCCAAATACTTCATGAAAATGTTCGACTTTTTTAAAGCTGAAATCCTGTCGTGAAAATTTTAAACCTTTTTGAAGCCGAAATACTTCATGAAAATGTTCGACTTTTTTAAAGCCGAAATCCTGTCGTGAAAATTTTAAACTTTTTTGAAGCCGAAATCTTTTCATGAAAATGTTCAACTTTTTTGAAGCCGAAATCTTTTCATGAAAATTTTCAACTTTTTTGAAGCTGAAATACTTCATGAAAATGTTCGACTTTTTTAAAGCCAAAATCCTGTCGTGAAAATTTTCAACTTTTTTGAAGCCCAAATACTTCATGAAAATGTTCAACTTTTTTGAAGCCGAAATACTTCATGAAAATGTTCGACTTTTTTAAAGCCGAAATGCTGTCGTGAAAATTTTCAACCTTTTTGAAGCCGAAATACTTCATGAAAATGTTCGACTTTTTTAAAACCGAAATCCTGTCGTGAAAATTTTCAACTTTTTTGAAGCCCAAATACTTCATGAAAATGTTCGACTTTTTTAAAGCCAAAATCCTGTCGTGAAAATGTTCAACTCTTTTGAAGCCAAAATCTTTTCATGAAAATTTTCAACTTTTTTGAAGCTGAAATACTTCATGAAAATGTTCGACTTTTTTAAAGCCGAAATCCTGTCGTGAAAATTTTCAACTTTTTTGAAGCCCAAATACTTCATGAAAATGTTCGACTTTTTTAAAGCTGAAATCCTGTCGTGAAAATTTTAAACCTTTTTGAAGCCGAAATACTTCATGAAAATGTTCGACTTTGTTAAAGCCGAAATCCTGTAGTGAAAATTTTAAACTTTTTTGAAGCCGAAATCTTTTCATGAAAATTTTCAACTTTTTTGAAGCCAAAATCTTTTCATGAAAATTTTCAACTTTTTTGAAGCCGAAATTTTTTCATGAAAATTTTCAACTTTTTTGAAGCTGAAATACTTCATGAAAATGTTCGACTTTTTTAAAGCCGAAATCCTGTCGTGAAAATTTTCAACTTTTTTGAATCCGAAATCTTTTCATGAAAATTTTCAACTTTTTTGAAGCTGAAATACTTCATGAAAATGTTCGACTTTTTTTAAAGCTGAAATACTTCATGAAAATGTTCGACTTTTTTAAAGCCGAAATCCTATCGTGAAAATTTTCAACTTTTTTGAATCCGAAATACTTCATGAAAATTTTCGACTTTTTTAAAGCCGAAATCCTGTCGTGAAAATTTTCAACTTTTTTGAAGCCGAAATCTTTTCATGAAATTTTCAACTTTTTTGAAGCCGAAATCTTTTCATGAAAATTTTCAACTTTTTTGAAGCTGAAATACTTCATGAAAATGTTCGACTTTTTTAAAGCCGAAATCCTGTCGTGAAAATTTTCAACTTTTTTGAAGCCCAAATACTTCATGAAAATGTTCAACTTTTTTGAAGCCGAAATACTTCATGAAAATGTTCGACTTTTTTAAAGCCGAAATCCTGTCGTGAAAATTTTAAACTTTTTTGAAGCCGAAATCTTTTCATGAAAATGTTCAACTTTTTTGAAGCCGAAATCTTTTCATGAAAATTTTCAACTTTTTTGAAGCTGAAATACTTCATGAAAATGTTCGACTTTTTTAAAGCCAAAATCCTGTCGTGAAAATTTTCAACTTTTTTGAAGCCCAAATACTTCATGAAAATGTTCAACTTTTTTGAAGCCGAAATACTTCATGAAAATGTTCGACTTTTTTAAAGCCGAAATGCTGTCGTGAAAATTTTCAACCTTTTTGAAGCCGAAATACTTCATGAAAATGTTCGACTTTTTTAAAACCGAAATCCTGTCGTGAAAATTTTCAACTTTTTTGAAGCCCAAATACTTCATGAAAATGTTCGACTTTTTTAAAGCCAAAATCCTGTCGTGAAAATGTTCAACTCTTTTGAAGCCAAAATCTTTTCATGAAAATTTTCAACTTTTTTGAAGCTGAAATACTTCATGAAAATGTTCGACTTTTTTAAAGCCGAAATCCTGTCGTGAAAATTTTCAACTTTTTTGAAGCCCAAATACTTCATGAAAATGTTCGACTTTTTTAAAGCTGAAATCCTGTCGTGAAAATTTTAAACCTTTTTGAAGCCGAAATACTTCATGAAAATGTTCGACTTTTTTAAAGCCGAAATCCTGTCGTGAAAATTTTAAACTTTTTTGAAGCCGAAATCTTTTCATGAAAATTTTCAACTTTTTTGAAGCCAAAATCTTTTCATGAAAATTTTCAACTTTTTTGAAGCCGAAATTTTTTCATGAAAATTTTCAACTTTTTTGAAGCTGAAATACTTCATGAAAATGTTCGACTTTTTTAAAGCCGAAATCCTGTCGTGAAAATTTTCAACTTTTTTGAATCCGAAATCTTTTCATGAAAATTTTCAACTTTTTTGAAGCTGAAATACTTCATGAAAATGTTCGACTTTTTTTAAAGCTGAAATACTTCATGAAAATGTTCGACTTTTTTAAAGCCGAAATCCTATCGTGAAAATTTTCAACTTTTTTGAATCCGAAATACTTCATGAAAATTTTCGACTTTTTTAAAGCCGAAATCCTGTCGTGAAAATTTTCAACTTTTTTGAAGCCGAAATCTTTTCATGAAATTTTCAACTTTTTTGAAGCCGAAATCTTTTCATGAAAATTTTCAACTTTTTTGAAGCTGAAATACTTCATGAAAATGTTCGACTTTTTTAAAGCCGAAATCCTGTCGTGAAAATTTTCAACTTTTTTGAAGCCCAAATACTTCATGAAAATGTTCAACTTTTTTGAAGCCGAAATACTTCATGAAAATGTTCGACTTTTTTAAAGCCGAAATCCTGTCGTGAAAATTTTCAACTTTTTTGAAGCCCAAATACTTCATGAAAATGTTCGACTTTTTTAAAGCTGAAATCCTGTCGTGAAAATTTTAAACCTTTTTGAAGCCGAAATACTTCATGAAAATGTTCGACTTTTTTAAAGCCGAAATCCTGTCGTGAAAATTTTAAACTTTTTTGAAGCCGAAATCTTTTCATGAAAATTTTCAACTTTTTTGAAGCCAAAATCTTTTCATGAAAATTTTCAACTTTTTTGAAGCCGAAATTTTTTCATGAAAATTTTCAACTTTTTTGAAGCTGAAATACTTCATGAAAATGTTCGACTTTTTTAAAGCCGAAATCCTGTCGTGAAAATTTTCAACTTTTTTGAATCCGAAATCTTTTCATGAAAATTTTCAACTTTTTTGAAGCTGAAATACTTCATGAAAATGTTCGACTTTTTTTAAAGCTGAAATACTTCATGAAAATGTTCGACTTTTTTAAAGCCGAAATCCTATCGTGAAAATTTTCAACTTTTTTGAATCCGAAATACTTCATGAAAATTTTCGACTTTTTTAAAGCCGAAATCCTGTCGTGAAAATTTTCAACTTTTTTGAAGCCGAAATCTTTTCATGAAATTTTCAACTTTTTTGAAGCCGAAATCTTTTCATGAAAATTTTCAACTTTTTTGAAGCTGAAATACTTCATGAAAATGTTCGACTTTTTTAAAGCCGAAATCCTGTCGTGAAAATTTTCAACTTTTTTGAAGCCCAAATACTTCATGAAAATGTTCAACTTTTTTGAAGCCGAAATACTTCATGAAAATGTTCGACTTTTTTAAAGCCGAAATCCTGTCGTGAAAATTTTCAACTTTTTTGAAGCCCAAATACTTCATGAAAATGTTCGACTTTTTTAAAGCTGAAATCCTGTCGTGAAAATTTTAAACCTTTTTGAAGCCGAAATACTTCATGAAAATGTTCGACTTTTTTAAAGCCGAAATCCTGTCGTGAAAATTTTAAACTTTTTTGAAGCCGAAATCTTTTCATGAAAATTTTCAACTTTTTTGAAGCCAAAATCTTTTCATGAAAATTTTCAACTTTTTTGAAGCCGAAATTTTTTCATGAAAATTTTCAACTTTTTTGAAGCTGAAATACTTCATGAAAATGTTCGACTTTTTTAAAGCCGAAATCCTGTCGTGAAAATTTTCAACTTTTTTGAATCCGAAATCTTTTCATGAAAATTTTCAACTTTTTTGAAGCTGAAATACTTCATGAAAATGTTCGACTTTTTTTAAAGCTGAAATACTTCATGAAAATGTTCGACTTTTTTAAAGCCGAAATCCTATCGTGAAAATTTTCAACTTTTTTGAATCCGAAATACTTCATGAAAATTTTCGACTTTTTTAAAGCCGAAATCCTGTCGTGAAAATTTTCAACTTTTTTGAAGCCGAAATCTTTTCATGAAATTTTGAACTTTTTTGAAGCCGAAATCTTTTCATGAAAATTTTCAACTTTTTTGAAGCTGAAATACTTCATGAAAATGTTCGACTTTTTTAAAGCCGAAATCCTGTCGTGAAAATTTTCAACTTTTTTGAAGCCCAAATACTTCATGAAAATGTTCAACTTTTTTGAAGCCGAAATACTTCATGAAAATGTTCGACTTTTTTAAAGCCGAAATCCTGTCGTGAAAATTTTCAACTTTTTTGAAGCCCAAATACTTCATGAAAATGTTCGACTTTTTTAAAGCTGAAATCCTGTCGTGAAAATTTTAAACCTTTTTGAAGCCGAAATACTTCATGAAAATGTTCGACTTTTTTAAAGCCGAAATCCTGTCGTGAAAATTTTAAACTTTTTTGAAGCCGAAATCTTTTCATGAAAATGTTCAACTTTTTTGAAGCCGAAATCTTTTCATGAAAATTTTCAACTTTTTTGAAGCTGAAATACTTCATGAAAATGTTCGACTTTTTTAAAGCCAAAATCCTGTCGTGAAAATTTTCAACTTTTTTGAAGCCCAAATACTTCATGAAAATGTTCAACTTTTTTGAAGCCGAAATACTTCATGAAAATGTTCGACTTTTTTAAAGCCGAAATGCTGTCGTGAAAATTTTCAACCTTTTTGAAGCCGAAATACTTCATGAAAATGTTCGACTTTTTTAAAACCGAAATCCTGTCGTGAAAATTTTCAACTTTTTTGAAGCCCAAATACTTCATGAAAATGTTCGACTTTTTTAAAGCCAAAATCCTGTCGTGAAAATGTTCAACTCGTTTGAAACCAAAATCTTTTCATGAAAATTTTCAACTTTTTTGAAGCTGAAATACTTCATGAAAATGTTCGACTTATTTAAAGCCGAAATCCTGTCGTGAAAATTTTCAACTTTTTTGAAGCCCAAATACTTCATGAAAATGTTCGACTTTTTTAAAGCTGAAATACTTCATGAAAATGTTCGACTTTTTTAAAGCCGAAATCCTGTCGTGAAAATTTTCAACTTTTTTGAAGCCCAAATACTTCATGAAAATGTTCGACTTTTTTAAAGCTGAAATCCTGTCGTGAAAATTTTCAACTTTTTTGAAGCCCAAATACTTCATGAAAATGTTCGACTTTTTTAAAGCCAAAATCCTGTCGTGAAAATGTTCAACTCTTTTGAAGCCAAAATCTTTTCATGAAAATTTTCAACTTTTTTGAAGCTGAAATACTTCATGAAAATGTTCGACTTTTTTAAAGCCGAAATCCTGTCGTGAAAATTTTCAACTTTTTTGAAGCCCAAATACTTCATGAAAATGTTCGACTTTTTTAAAGCTGAAATCCTGTCGTGAAAATTTTAAACCTTTTTGAAGCCGAAATACTTCATGAAAATGTTCGACTTTTTTAAAGCCGAAATCCTGTCGTGAAAATTTTAAACTTTTTTGAAGCCGAAATCTTTTCATGAAAATTTTCAACTTTTTTGAAGCCAAAATCTTTTCATGAAAATTTTCAACTTTTTTGAAGCCGAAATTTTTTCATGAAAATTTTCAACTTTTTTGAAGCTGAAATACTTCATGAAAATGTTCGACTTTTTTAAAGCCGAAATCCTGTCGTGAAAATTTTCAACTTTTTTGAATCCGAAATCTTTTCATGAAAATTTTCAACTTTTTTGAAGCTGAAATACTTCATGAAAATGTTCGACTTTTTTTAAAGCTGAAATACTTCATGAAAATGTTCGACTTTTTTAAAGCCGAAATCCTATCGTGAAAATTTTCAACTTTTTTGAATCCGAAATACTTCATGAAAATTTTCGACTTTTTTAAAGCCGAAATCCTGTCGTGAAAATTTTCAACTTTTTTGAAGCCGAAATCTTTTCATGAAAATTTTCAACTTTTTTGAAGCCGAAATCCGTTCATGAAAATTTTCAACTTTTTTAAAGCTGAAATACTTCATGAAAATGTTCGACTTTTTTAAAGCTGAAATCCTGTCGTGAAAATTTTCAACCTTTTTGAAGCCGAAATACTTCATGAAAATGTTCGACTTTTTTAAAGCCGAAATCCTGTCGTGAAAATTTTCAACTTTTTTGAAGCCGAAATCTTTTCATGAAAATTTTCAACTTTTTTGAAGCCGAAATCTTTTCATGAAAATTTTCAACTTTTTTGAAGCCGAAATCTTTTCATGAAAATTTTCAACTTTTTTGAAGCTGAAATACTTCATGAAAATTTTAAACTTTTTTGAAGCCGAAATCTTTTCATGAAAATTTTCAACTTTTTTGAAGCCAAAATCTTTTCATGAAAATTTTCAACTTTTTTGAAGCCGAAATTTTTTCATGAAAATTTTCAACTTTTTTGAAGCTGAAATACTTCATGAAAATGTTCGACTTTTTTAAAGCCGAAATCCTGTCGTGAAAATTTTCAACTTTTTTGAATCCGAAATCTTTTCATGAAAATTTTCAACTTTTTTGAAGCTGAAATACTTCATGAAAATGTTCGACTTTTTTTAAAGCTGAAATACTTCATGAAAATGTTCGACTTTTTTAAAGCCGAAATCCTATCGTGAAAATTTTCAACTTTTTTGAATCCGAAATACTTCATGAAAATTTTCGACTTTTTTAAAGCCGAAATCCTGTCGTGAAAATTTTCAACTTTTTTGAAGCCGAAATCTTTTCATGAAATTTTCAACTTTTTTGAAGCCGAAATCTTTTCATGAAAATTTTCAACTTTTTTGAAGCTGAAATACTTCATGAAAATGTTCGACTTTTTTAAAGCCGAAATCCTGTCGTGAAAATTTTCAACTTTTTTGAAGCCCAAATACTTCATGAAAATGTTCAACTTTTTTGAAGCCGAAATACTTCATGAAAATGTTCGACTTTTTTAAAGCCGAAATCCTGTCGTGAAAATGTTAAACTTTTTTGAAGCCGAAATCTTTTCATGAAAATGTTCAACTTTTTTGAAGCCGAAATCTTTTCATGAAAATTTTCAACTTTTTTGAAGCTGAAATACTTCATGAAAATGTTCGACTTTTTTAAAGCCAAAATCCTGTCGTGAAAATTTTCAACTTTTTTGAAGCCCAAATACTTCATGAAAATGTTCAACTTTTTTGAAGCCGAAATACTTCATGAAAATGTTCGACTTTTTTAAAGCCGAAATGCTGTCGTGAAAATTTTCAACCTTTTTGAAGCCGAAATACTTCATGAAAATGTTCGACTTTTTTAAAACCGAAATCCTGTCGTGAAAATTTTCAACTTTTTTGAAGCCCAAATACTTCATGAAAATGTTCGACTTTTTTAAAGCCAAAATCCTGTCGTGAAAATGTTCAACTCTTTTGAAGCCAAAATCTTTTCATGAAAATTTTCAACTTTTTTGAAGCTGAAATACTTCATGAAAATGTTCGACTTTTTTAAAGCCGAAATCCTGTCGTGAAAATTTTCAACTTTTTTGAAGCCCAAATACTTCATGAAAATGTTCGACTTTTTTAAAGCTGAAATCCTGTCGTGAAAATTTTAAACTTTTTTGAAGCCGAAATCTTTTCATGAAAATTTTCAACTTTTTTGAAGCCAAAATCTTTTCATGAAAATTTTCAACTTTTTTGAAGCCGAAATTTTTTCATGAAAATTTTCAACTTTTTTGAAGCTGAAATACTTCATGAAAATGTTCGACTTTTTTAAAGCCGAAATCCTGTCGTGAAAATTTTCAACTTTTTTGAATCCGAAATCTTTTCATGAAAATTTTCAACTTTTTTGAAGCTGAAATACTTCATGAAAATGTTCGACTTTTTTTAAAGCTGAAATACTTCATGAAAATGTTCGACTTTTTTAAAGCCGAAATCCTATCGTGAAAATTTTCAACTTTTTTGAATCCGAAATACTTCATGAAAATTTTCGACTTTTTTAAAGCCGAAATCCTGTCGTGAAAATTTTCAACTTTTTTGAAGCCGAAATCTTTTCATGAAATTTTCAACTTTTTTGAAGCCGAAATCTTTTCATGAAAATTTTCAACTTTTTTGAAGCTGAAATACTTCATGAAAATGTTCGACTTTTTTAAAGCCGAAATCCTGTCGTGAAAATTTTCAACTTTTTTGAAGCCCAAATACTTCATGAAAATGTTCAACTTTTTTGAAGCCGAAATACTTCATGAAAATGTTCGACTTTTTTAAAGCCGAAATCCTGTCGTGAAAATTTTCAACTTTTTTGAAGCCCAAATACTTCATGAAAATGTTCGACTTTTTTAAAGCTGAAATCCTGTCGTGAAAATTTTAAACCTTTTTGAAGCCGAAATACTTCATGAAAATGTTCGACTTTTTTAAAGCCGAAATCCTGTCGTGAAAATTTTAAACTTTTTTGAAGCCGAAATCTTTTCATGAAAATTTTCAACTTTTTTGAAGCCAAAATCTTTTCATGAAAATTTTCAACTTTTTTGAAGCCGAAATTTTTTCATGAAAATTTTCAACTTTTTTGAAGCCGAAATACTTCATGAAAATGTTCGACTTTTTTAAAGCCAAAATCCTGTCGTGAAAATGTTCAACTCTTTTGAAGCCAAAATCTTTTCATGAAAATTTTCAACTTTTTTGAAGCTGAAATACTTCATGAAAATGTTCGACTTTTTTAAAGCCGAATTCCTATTGTGAAAATTTTCAACTTTTTTGAATCCGAAATACTTCATGAAAATGTTCGATTTTTTTAAAGCCGAAATCCTGTCGTGAAAATTTTCAACTTTTTTGAAGCCGAAATACTTCATGAAAATGTTCGATTTTTTTAAAGCCGAAATCCTGTCGTGAAAATTTTCAACTTTTTTGAAGCCGAAATCTCTTCATGAAATTTTCAACTTTTTTGAAGCTGAATTACTTCATGAAAATGTTCGACTTTTTTAAAGCCGAAATCCTGTCGTGAAAATTTTCAACTTTTTCGAAGCCGAAATCTTTTCATGAAAATTTTCATCTTTTTTGAAGCCGAAATCTTTTCAGGAAAATTTTCAACTTTTTTGAAGCCGAAATCTTTTCATGAAAATTTTCAACTTTTTTGAAGTTGAAATACTTCATGAAAATGTTGGACTTTTTTAACGCCGAATTCCTGTCGTGAAAATTTTCAACTTTTTTGAATCCGAAATCTTTTCATGAAAATTTTCAACTTTTTTGAAGCTGAAATACTTCATGAAAATGTTCGACTTTTTTAAAGCCGAAATCCTGTCGTGAAAATTTTCAACTTTTTTGAAACTGAAATCTTTTCATTAAAATTTTCAACTTTTTTGAAGCTGAAATACTTCATGAAAATGTTCGACTTTTTTTAAAGCCGAAATCCTGTCGTGAAAATTTTCAACTTTTTTGAAGCCGAAATCTTTTCATGAAAATTTTCAACTTTTTTGAAGCCGAAATCCGTTCATGAAAATTTTCAACTTTTTTAAAGCTGAAATACTTCATGAAAATGTTCGACTTTTTTAAAGCTGAAATCCTGTCGTGAAAATTTTCAACCTTTTTGAAGCCGAAATACTTCATGAAAATGTTCGACTTTTTTAAAGCCGAAATCCTGTCGTGAAAATTTTCAACTTTTTTGAAGCCGAAATCTTTTCATGAAAATTTTCAACTTTTTTGAAGCCGAAATCTTTTCATGAAAATTTTCAACTTTTTTGAAGCCGAAATCTTTTCATGAAAATTTTCAACTTTTTTGAAGCTGAAATACTTCATGAAAATGTTGGACTTTTTTAACGCCGAAATCCTGTCGTGAAAATTTTCAACTTTTTTGAAGCCGAAATCTTTTCATGAAAATATTCAACTTTTTTGAAGCCGAAATCTTTTCATGAAAATTTTCAACTTTTTTGAAGCCGAAATCTTTTCATGAAAATGTTCAACTTTTTTGAAGCCGAAATCTTTTCATGAAAATTTTCAACTTTTTTGAAGCTGAAATACTTCATGAAAATGTTCGACTTTTTTAAAGCCAAAATCCTGTCGTGAAAATTTTCAACTTTTTTGAAGCCCAAATACTTCATGAAAATGTTCAACTTTTTTGAAGCCGAAATACTTCATGAAAATGTTCGACTTTTTTAAAGCCGAAATGCTGTCGTGAAAATTTTCAACCTTTTTGAAGCCGAAATACTTCATGAAAATGTTCGACTTTTTTAAAACCGAAATCCTGTCGTGAAAATTTTCAACTTTTTTGAAGCCCAAATACTTCATGAAAATGTTCGACTTTTTTAAAGCCAAAATCCTGTCGTGAAAATGTTCAACTCTTTTGAAGCCAAAATCTTTTCATGAAAATTTTCAACTTTTTTGAAGCTGAAATACTTCATGAAAATGTTCGACTTTTTTAAAGCCGAATTCCTATCGTGAAAATTTTCAACTTTTTTGAATCCGAAATACTTCATGAAAATGTTCGATTTTTTTAAAGCCGAAATCCTGACGTGAAAATTTTCAACTTTTTTGAAGCCGAAATCTTTTCATGAAATTTTCAACTTTTTTGAAGCTGAATTACTTCATGAAAATGTTCGACTTTTTTAAAGCCGAAATCCTGTCGTGAAAATTTTCAACTTTTTCGAAGCCGAAATCTTTTCATGAAAATTTTCATCTTTTTTGAAGCCGAAATCTTTTCATGAAAATTTTCAACTTTTTTGAAGCCGAAATCTTTTCATGAAAATTTTCAACTTTTTTGAAGCTGAAATACTTCATGAAAATGTTGGACTTTTTTAACGCCGAATTCCTGTCGTGAAAATTTTCAACTTTTTTGAATCCGAAATCTTTTCATGAAAATTTTCAACTTTTTTGAAGCTGAAATACTTCATGAAAATGTTCGACTTTTTTAAAGCCGAAATCCTGTCGTGAAAATTTTCAACTTTTTTGAAACTGAAATCTTTTCATTAAAATTTTCAACTTTTTTGAAGCTGAAATACTTCATGAAAATGTTCGACTTTTTTTAAAGCCGAAATCCTGTCGTGAAAATTTTCAACTTTTTTGAAGCCGAAATCTTTTCATGAAAATTTTCAACTTTTTTGAAGCCGAAATCCGTTCATGAAAATTTTCAACTTTTTTAAAGCTGAAATACTTCATGAAAATGTTCGACTTTTTTAAAGCTGAAATCCTGTCGTGAAAATTTTCAACCTTTTTGAAGCCGAAATACTTCATGAAAATGTTCGACTTTTTTAAAGCCGAAATCCTGTCGTGAAAATTTTCAACTTTTTTGAAGCCGAAATCTTTTCATGAAAATTTTCAACTTTTTTGAAGCCGAAATCTTTTCATGAAAATTTTCAACTTTTTTGAAGCCGAAATCTTTTCATGAAAATTTTCAACTTTTTTGAAGCTGAAATACTTCATGAAAATGTTGGACTTTTTTAACGCCGAAATCCTGTCGTGAAAATTTTCAACTTTTTTGAAGCCGAAATCTTTTCATGAAAATGTTCAACTTTTTTGAAGCCGAAATCTTTTCATGAAAATTTTCAACTTTTTCGAAGCCGAAATCTTTTCATGAAAATTTTCATCTTTTTTGAAGCCGAAATCTTTTCATGAAAATTTTCAACTTTTTTGAATCCGAAATACTTCATGAAAATGTTCGACTTTTTTAAAGCCGAAATCCTGTCTTGAAAATTTTCAACTTTTTTGAATCCGAAATACTTCATGAAAATTTCAACTTTTTTAAAGCCGAAATCCTGTCGTGAAAATTTTCAACTTTTTTGAAGCCGTAATCTTTTCATGAAAACTTTCAACTTTTTTGAAGCCGAAATCTTTTCATGAAAATTTTCAACTTTTTTGAAGCTGAAATACTTCATGAAAATGTTTGACTTTTTTAAAGCCGAAATCCTGTCATGAAAATTTTCAACTCTTTTGAAGCCAAAATCTTTTCATGAAAATTTTCAACTTTTTTGAAGCCGAAATCTTTTCATTAAAATTTTCAACTTTTTTGAAGCTGAAATACTTCATGAAAATGTTCGACTTTTTTAAAGCCGAATTCCTGTCGTGAAAATTTTCAACTTTTTTGAATCCGAAATACTTCATGAAAATTTCAACTTTTTTAAAGCCGAAATCCTGTCGTGAAAATTTTCAACTTTTTTGAAGCCGTAATCTTTTCATGAAAACTTTCAACTTTTTTGAAGCCGAAATCTTTTCATGAAAATTTTCAACTTTTTTGAAGCTGAAATACTTCATGAAAATGTTTGACTTTTTTAAAGCCGAAATCCTGTCATGAAAATTTTCAACTCTTTTGAAGCCGAAATCTTTTCATGAAAATTTTCAACTTTTTTGAAGCCGAAATCTTTTCATTAAAATTTTCAACTTTTTTGAAGCTGAAATACTTCATGAAAATGTTCGACTTTTTTAAAGCCGAATTCCTGTCGTGAAAATTTTCAACTTTTTTGAATCCGAAATCTTTTCATGAAAATTTTCAACTTTTTTGAATCTGAAATACTTCATGAAAATGTTCGACTTTTTTAAAGCCGAAATGCTGTTGTGAAAATTTTCAACCTTTTTGAAGCCGAAATACTTCATGAAAATGTTCGACTTTTTTAAAACCGAAATCCTGTCGTGAAAATTTTCAACTTTTTTGAAGCCCAAATACTTCATGAAAATGTTCGACTTTTTTAAAGCCAAAATCCTGTCGTGAAAATGTTCAACTCTTTTGAAGCCAAAATCTTTTCATGAAAATTTTCAACTTTTTTGAAGCTGAAATACTTCATGAAAATGTTCGACTTTTTTAAAGCCGAATTCCTATCGTGAAAATTTTCAACTTTTTTGAATCCGAAATACTTCATGAAAATGTTCGATTTTTTTAAAGCCGAAATCCTGACGTGAAAATTTTCAACTTTTTTGAAGCCGAAATCTTTTCATGAAATTTTCAACTTTTTTGAAGCTGAATTACTTCATGAAAATGTTCGACTTTTTTAAAGCCGAAATCCTGTCGTGAAAATTTTCAACTTTTTCGAAGCCGAAATCTTTTCATGAAAATTTTCATCTTTTTTGAAGCCGAAATCTTTTCATGAAAATTTTCAACTTTTTTGAAGCCGAAATCTTTTCATGAAAATTTTCAACTTTTTTGAAGCTGAAATACTTCATGAAAATGTTCGACTTTTTTTAAAGCCGAAATCCTGTCGTGAAAATTTTCAACTTTTTTGAAGCCGAAATCTTTTCATGAAAATTTTCAACTTTTTTGAAGCCGAAATCCGTTCATGAAAATTTTCAACTTTTTTAAAGCTGAAATACTTCATGAAAATGTTCGACTTTTTTAAAGCTGAAATCCTGTCGTGAAAATTTTCAACCTTTTTGAAGCCGAAATACTTCATGAAAATGTTCGACTTTTTTAAAGCCGAAATCCTGTCGTGA
This sequence comes from Labrus mixtus, assembly GCF_963584025.1. Classification (NCBI taxonomy): domain Eukaryota; kingdom Metazoa; phylum Chordata; class Actinopteri; order Labriformes; family Labridae; genus Labrus; species Labrus mixtus. The sequence continues at coordinate 657,572 of NC_083630.1, read as the reverse complement.
AAATTTTCAACTTTTTTGAAGCCGAAATCTTTTCATGAAAATTTTCAACTTTTTTGAAGCCGAAATCTTTTCATGAAAATTTTCAACTTTTTTGAAGCCGAAATCTTTTCATGAAAATTTTCAACTTTTTTGAAGCTGAAATACTTCATGAAAATGTTGGACTTTTTTAACGCCGAAATCCTGTCGTGAAAATTTTCAACTTTTTTGAAGCCGAAATCTTTTCATGAAAATGTTCAACTTTTTTGAAGCCGAAATCTTTTCATGAAAATTTTCAACTTTTTCGAAGCCGAAATCTTTTCATGAAAATTTTCATCTTTTTTGAAGCCGAAATCTTTTCATGAAAATTTTCAACTTTTTTGAATCTGAAATACTTCATGAAAATGTTCAACTTTTTTAACGCCGAAATCCTGTCGTGAAAATTTTCAACTTTTTTGAATCCGAAATACTTCATGAAAATGTTCGACTTTTTTAAAGCCGAAATCCTGTCTTGAAAATTTTCAACTTTTTTGAATCCGAAATACTTCATGAAAATTTCAACTTTTTTAAAGCCGAAATCCTGTCGTGAAAATTTTCAACTTTTTTGAAGCCGTAATCTTTTCATGAAAACTTTCAACTTTTTTGAAGCCGAAATCTTTTCATGAAAATTTTCAACTTTTTTGAAGCTGAAATACTTCATGAAAATGTTTGACTTTTTTAAAGCCGAAATCCTGTCATGAAAATTTTCAACTCTTTTGAAGCCGAAATCTTTTCATGAAAATTTTCAACTTTTTTGAAGCCGAAATCTTTTCATTAAAATTTTCAACTTTTTTGAAGCTGAAATACTTCATGAAAATGTTCGACTTTTTTAAAGCCGAATTCCTGTCGTGAAAATTTTCAACTTTTTTGAATCCGAAATCTTTTCATGAAAATTTTCAACTTTTTTGAATCTGAAATACTTCATGAAAATGTTCGACTTTTTTAAAGCCGAAATGCTGTCGTGAAAATTTTCAACCTTTTTGAAGCCGAAATACTTCATGAAAATGTTCGACTTTTTTAAAACCGAAATCCTGTCGTGAAAATTTTCAACTTTTTTGAAGCCCAAATACTTCATGAAAATGTTCGACTTTTTTAAAGCCAAAATCCTGTCGTGAAAATGTTCAACTCTTTTGAAGCCAAAATCTTTTCATGAAAATTTTCAACTTTTTTGAAGCTGAAATACTTCATGAAAATGTTCGACTTTTTTAAAGCCGAATTCCTATCGTGAAAATTTTCAACTTTTTTGAATCCGAAATACTTCATGAAAATGTTCGATTTTTTTAAAGCCGAAATCCTGACGTGAAAATTTTCAACTTTTTTGAAGCCGAAATCTTTTCATGAAATTTTCAACTTTTTTGAAGCTGAATTACTTCATGAAAATGTTCGACTTTTTTAAAGCCGAAATCCTGTCGTGAAAATTTTCAACTTTTTCGAAGCCGAAATCTTTTCATGAAAATTTTCATCTTTTTTGAAGCCGAAATCTTTTCATGAAAATTTTCAACTTTTTTGAAGCCGAAATCTTTTCATGAAAATTTTCAACTTTTTTGAAGCTGAAATACTTCATGAAAATGTTGGACTTTTTTAACGCCGAATTCCTGTCGTGAAAATTTTCAACTTTTTTGAATCCGAAATCTTTTCATGAAAATTTTCAACTTTTTTGAAGCTGAAATACTTCATGAAAATGTTCGACTTTTTTAAAGCCGAAATCCTGTCGTGAAAATTTTCAACTTTTTTGAAACTGAAATCTTTTCATTAAAATTTTCAACTTTTTTGAAGCTGAAATACTTCATGAAAATGTTCGACTTTTTTTAAAGCCGAAATCCTGTCGTGAAAATTTTCAACTTTTTTGAAGCCGAAATCTTTTCATGAAAATTTTCAACTTTTTTGAAGCCGAAATCCGTTCATGAAAATTTTCAACTTTTTTAAAGCTGAAATACTTCATGAAAATGTTCGACTTTTTTAAAGCTGAAATCCTGTCGTGAAAATTTTCAACCTTTTTGAAGCCGAAATACTTCATGAAAATGTTCGACTTTTTTAAAGCCGAAATCCTGTCGTGAAAATTTTCAACTTTTTTGAAGCCGAAATCTTTTCATGAAAATTTTCAACTTTTTTGAAGCCGAAATCTTTTCATGAAAATTTTCAACTTTTTTGAAGCCGAAATCTTTTCATGAAAATTTTCAACTTTTTTGAAGCTGAAATACTTCATGAAAATGTTGGACTTTTTTAACGCCGAAATCCTGTCGTGAAAATTTTCAACTTTTTTGAAGCCGAAATCTTTTCATGAAAATGTTCAACTTTTTTGAAGCCGAAATCTTTTCATGAAAATTTTCAACTTTTTTGAAGCTGAAATACTTCATGAAAATGTTGGACTTTTTTAACGCCGAAATCCTGTCGTGAAAATTTTCAACTTTTTTGAAGCCGAAATCTTTTCATGAAAATGTTCAACTTTTTTGAAGCCGAAATCTTTTCATGAAAATTTTCAACTTTTTCGAAGCCGAAATCTTTTCATGAAAATTTTCATCTTTTTTGAAGCCGAAATCTTTTCATGAAAATTTTCAACTTTTTTGAATCTGAAATACTTCATGAAAATGTTCAACTTTTTTAACGCCGAAATCCTGTCGTGAAAATTTTCAACTTTTTTGAATCCGAAATACTTCATGAAAATGTTCGACTTTTTTAAAGCCGAAATCCTGTCTTGAAAATTTTCAACTTTTTTGAATCCGAAATACTTCATGAAAATTTCAACTTTTTTAAAGCCGAAATCCTGTCGTGAAAATTTTCAACTTTTTTGAAGCCGTAATCTTTTCATGAAAACTTTCAACTTTTTTGAAGCCGAAATCTTTTCATGAAAATTTTCAACTTTTTTGAAGCTGAAATACTTCATGAAAATGTTTGACTTTTTTAAAGCCGAAATCCTGTCATGAAAATTTTCAACTCTTTTGAAGCCGAAATCTTTTCATGAAAATTTTCAACTTTTTTGAAGCCGAAATCTTTTCATTAAAATTTTCAACTTTTTTGAAGCTGAAATACTTCATGAAAATGTTCGACTTTTTTAAAGCCGAATTCCTGTCGTGAAAATTTTCAACTTTTTTGAATCCGAAATCTTTTCATGAAAATTTTCAACTTTTTTGAATCTGAAATACTTCATGAAAATGTTCGACTTTTTTATCGCCGAAATCCTGTCGTGAAAATTTTCAACTTTTTTGAATCCGAAATACTTCATGAAAATTTTCAACTTTTTTGAAGACGAAATCTTTTCATGAAAATTTTCAACTTTTTTGAAGCCGAAATCTTTTCATGAAAATTTTCAACTTTTTTGAAGCCGAAATCTTTTCATGAAAATTTTCAACTTTTTTGAATCTGAAATACTTCATGAAAATGTTCAACTTTTTTAACGCCGAAATCCTGTTGTGAAAATTTTTAACTTTTTTGAATCCGAAATACTTCATGAAAATTTTCAACTTTTTTGAAGCTGAAATACTTCATGAAAATGTTCGACTTTTTTAAAGTCGAAATCCTGTCGTGAAAATTTTCAACTCTTTTGAAGCCGAAATCTTTTCATGAAAATTTTCAACTTTTTTGAAGCCGAAATATTTTCATGAAAATTTTCAACTTTTTTGAAGCCGAAATCTTTTCATGAAAATGTTCAACTTTTTTGAAGCCGAAATCTTTTCATGAAAATTTTCAACTTTTTTGAAGCTGAAATACTTCATGAAAATGTTCGACTTTTTTAAAGCCAAAATCCTGTCGTGAAAATTTTCAACTTTTTTGAAGCCCAAATACTTCATGAAAATGTTCAACTTTTTTGAAGCCGAAATACTTCATGAAAATTTCAACTTTTTTGAAGCTAAAATACTTCATGAAAATGTTCGACTTTTTTAAAGCCGAAATCCTGTCGTGAAAATTTTCAACTTTTTTGAAGCCCAAATACTTCATGAAAATGTTCAACTTTTTTGAAGCCGAAATACTTCATGAAAATGTTCGACTTTTTTAAAGCCGAAATCCTGTCGTGAAAATTTTCAACTTTTTTGAAACTGAAATCTTTTCATTAAAATTTTCAACTTTTTTGAAGCTGAAATACTTCATGAAAATGTTTGACTTTTTTTAAAGCCGAAATCCTGTCGTGAAAATTTTCAACTTTTTTGAAGCCGAAATCTTTTCATGAAAATTTTCAACTTTTTTGAAGCCGAAATCTTTTCATGAAAATTTTCAACTTTTTTGAAGCTGAAATACTTCATGAAAATGTTTGACTTTTTTAAAGCCGAAAATCCTGTCATGAAAATTTTCAACTCTTTTGAAGCCGAAATCTTTTCATGAAAATTTTCAACTTTTTTGAAGCCGAAATCTTTTCATGAAAATTTTCAACTTTTTTGAAGCTGAAATACTTCATGAAAATGTTCGACTTTTTTAAAGCCGAATTCCTGTCGTGAAAATTTTCAACTTTTTTGAATCCGAAATCTTTTCATGAAAATTTTCAACTTTTTTGAATCTGAAATACTTCATGAAAATGTTCGACTTTTTTATCGCCGAAATCCTGTCGTGAAAATTTTCAACTTTTTTGAATCCGAAATACTTCATGAAAATTTTCAACTTTTTTGAAGACGAAATCTTTTCATGAAAATTTTCAACTTTTTTGAAGCCGAAATCTTTTCATGAAAATTTTCAACTTTTTTGAAGCCGAAATCTTTTCATGAAAATTTTCAACTTTTTTGAATCTGAAATACTTCATGAAAATGTTCAACTTTTTTAACGCCGAAATCCTGTTGTGAAAATTTTCAACTTTTTTGAAGCTGAAATACTTCATGAAAATGTTCGACTTTTTTAAAGTCGAAATCCTGTCGTGAAAATTTTCAACTCTTTTGAAGCCGAAATCTTTTCATGAAAATTTTCAACTTTTTTGAAGCCGAAATATTTTCATGAAAATTTTCAACTTTTTTGAAGCCGAAATCCTTTCATGAAAATTTTCAACTTTTTTAAAGCTGAAATACTTCATGAAAATGTTCGACTTTTTTAAAGCCGAAATCCTATCGTGAAAATTTTCAACTTTTTTGAATCCGAAATACTTCATGAAAATGTTCGACTTTTTTAAAGCCGAAATCCTGTCGTGAAAATTTTCAACTTTTTTGAAGCCGAAATCTTTTCATGAAATTTTCAACTTTTTTGAAGCTGAAATACTTCATGAAAATGTTCGACTTTTTTAAAGCCGAAATCCTGTCGTGAAAATTTTCAACTTTTTTGAAGCCCAAATACTTCATGAAAATGTTCAACTTTTTTGAAGCCGAAGTACTTCATGAAAATGTTCGACTTTTTTAAAGCCGAAATCCTGTCGTGAAAATTTTCAACTTTTTTGAAACTGAAATCTTTTCATTAAAATTTTCAACTTTTTTGAAGCTGAAATACTTCATGAAAATGTTTGACTTTTTTTAAAGCCGAAATCCTGTCGTGAAAATTTTCAACTTTTTTGAAGCCGAAATCTTTTCATGAAAATTTTCAACTTTTTTGAAGCCGAAATCTTTTCATGAAAATTTTCAACTTTTTTGAAGCTGAAATACTTCATGAAAATGTTTGACTTTTTCAAAGCCGAAAATCCTGTCATGAAAATTTTCAACTCTTTTGAAGCCGAAATCTTTTCATGAAAATTTTCAACTTTTTTGAAGCCGAAATCTTTTCATGAAAATTTTCAACTTTTTTGAATCTGAAATACTTCATGAAAATGTTCGACTTTTTTAACGCCGAAATCCTGTCGTGAAAATTTTCAACTTTTTTGAAGCCGAAATCTTTTCATGAAAATTTTCAACTTTTTTAAAGCTGAAATACTTCATGAAAATGTTCGACTTTTTTAAAGCCGAAATCCTATCGTGAAAATTTTCAACTTTTTTGAATCCGAAATACTTCATGAAAATGTTCGACTTTTTTAAAGCCGAAATCCTGTCGTGAAAATTTTCAACTTTTTTGAAGCCGTAATCTTTTCATGAAATTTTCAACTTTTTTGAAGCTGAAATACTTCATGAAAATGTTCGACTTTTTTAAAGCCGAAATCCTGTCGTGAAAATTTTCAACTTTTTTGAAGCCCAAATACTTCATGAAAATGTTCAACTTTTTTGAAGCCGAAATACTTCATGAAAATGTTCGACTTTTTTAAAGCCGAAATCCTGTCGTGAAAATTTTCAACTTTTTTGAAACTGAAATCTTTTCATTAAAATTTTCAACTTTTTTGAAGCTGAAATACTTCATGAAAATGTTTGACTTTTTTTAAAGCCGAAATCCTGTCGTGAAAATTTTCAACTTTTTTGAAGCCGAAATCTTTTCATGAAAATTTTCAACTTTTTTGAAGCCGAAATCTTTTCATGAAAATTTTCAACTTTTTTGAAGCTGAAATACTTCATGAAAATGTTTGACTTTTTTAAAGCCGAAAATCCTGTCATGAAAATTTTCAACTCTTTTGAAGCCGAAATCTTTTCATGAAAATTTTCAACTTTTTTGAAGCCGAAATCTTTTCATGAAAATTTTCAACTTTTTTGAAGCTGAAATACTTCATGAAAATGTTCGACTTTTTTATCGCCGAAATCCTGTCGTGAAAATTTTCAACTTTTTTGAAGCCGAAATCTTTTCATGAAAATTTTCAACTTTTTTGAAGCCGAAATCTTTTCATGAAAATTTTCAACTTTTTTGAAGCTGAAATACTTCATGAAAATGTTTGACTTTTTTAAAGCCGAAAATCCTGTCATGAAAATTTTCAACTCTTTTGAAGCCGAAATCTTTTCATGAAAATTTTCAACTTTTTTGAAGCCGAAATCTTTTCATGAAAATTTTCAACTTTTTTGAAGCTGAAATACTTCATGAAAATGTTCGACTTTTTTATCGCCGAAATCCTGTCGTGAAAATTTTCAACTTTTTTGAATCCGAAATACTTCATGAAAATTTTCAACTTTTTTGAAGACGAAATCTATTCATGAAAATTTTCAAGTTTTTTTGAATCTGAAATACTTCATGAAAATGTTCGACTTTTTTAACGCCGAAATCCTGTCGTGAAAATTTTCAACTTTTTTGAAGCCGAAATCTTTTCATGAAAATTTTCAACTTTTTTAAAGCTGAAATACTTCATGAAAATGTTCGACTTTTTTAAAGCCGAAATCCTATCGTGAAAATTTTCAACTTTTTTGAAGCCGAAATCTTTTCATGAAATTTTCAACTTTTTTGAAGCTGAAATACTTCATGAAAATGTTCGACTTTTTTAAAGCCGAAATCCTGTCGTGAAAATTTTCAACTTTTTTGAAGCCCAAATACTTCATGAAAATGTTCAACTTTTTTGAAGCCGAAATACTTCATGAAAATGTTCGACTTTTTTAAAGCCGAAATCCTGTCGTGAAAATTTTCAACTTTTTTGAAACTGAAATCTTTTCATTAAAATTTTCAACTTTTTTGAAGCTGAAATACTTCATGAAAATGTTTGACTTTTTTTAAAGCCGAAATCCTGTCGTGAAAATTTTCAACTTTTTTGAAGCCGAAATCTTTTCATGAAAATTTTCAACTTTTTTGAAGCCGAAATCTTTTCATGAAAATTTTCAACTTTTTTGAAGCTGAAATACTTCATGAAAATGTTTGACTTTTTTAAAGCCGAAAATCCTGTCATGAAAATTTTCAACTCTTTTGAAGCCGAAATCTTTTCATGAAAATTTTCAACTTTTTTGAAGCCGAAATCTTTTCATGAAAATTTTCAACTTTTTTGAAGCTGAAATACTTCATGAAAATGTTCGACTTTTTTATCGCCGAAATCCTGTCGTGAAAATTTTCAACTTTTTTGAATCCGAAATACTTCATGAAAATTTTCAACTTTTTTGAAGACGAAATCTATTCATGAAAATTTTCAAGTTTTTTTGAATCTGAAATACTTCATGAAAATGTTCGACTTTTTTAACGCCGAAATCCTGTCGTGAAAATTTTCAACTTTTTTGAAGCCGAAATCTTTTCATGAAAATTTTCAACTTTTTTGAAGCCGAAATCTTTTCATGAAAATTTTCAACTTTTTTGAATCTGAAATACTTCATGAAAATGTTCAACTTTTTTAACGCCGAAATCCTGTCGTGAAAATTTTCAACTTTTTTGAATCCGAAATACTTCATGAAAATGTTCGACTTTTTTAAAGCCGAAATCCTGTCTTGAAAATTTTCAACTTTTTTGAATCCGAAATACTTCATGAAAATGTTCAACTTTTTTAAAGCCGAAATCCTGTCATGAAAATTTTCAACTTTTTTGAAGCCGTAATCTTTTCATGAAAACTTTCAACTTTTTTGAAGCCGAAATCTTTTCATGAAAATTTTCAACTTTTTTGAAGCTGAAATACTTCATGAAAATGTTCGACTTTTTTAAAGCCGAATTCGTCGTGAAAATTTTCAACTTTTTTGAATCCGAAATCTTTTCATGAAAATTTTCAACTTTTTTGAATCTGAAATACTTCATGAAAATGTTCGACTTTTTTATCGCCGAAATCCTGTCGTGTAAATTTTCAACTTTTTTGAATCCGAAATACTTCATGAAAATTTTCGACTTTTTTAAAGCCGAAATCCTGTCGTGAAAATTTTCAACTTTTGTGAAGCCGAAATCTTTTCATGAAATTTTCAACTTTTTTGAAGCCGAAATCTTTTCATGAAAATTTTCAACTTTTTTGAAGCTGAAATACTTCATGAAAATGTTCGACTTTTTTAAAGCCGAAATCCTGTCGTGAAAATTTTCAACTTTTTTGAAGCCCAAATACTTCATGAAAATGTTCAACTTTTTTGAAGCCGAAATACTTCATGAAAATGTTCGACTTTTTTAAAGCCGAAATCCTGTCGTGAAAATTTTCAACTTTTTTGAAACTGAAATCTTTTCATTAAAATTTTCAACTTTTTTGAAGCTGAAATACTTCATGAAAATGTTCGACTTTTTTTAAAGCCGAAATCCTGTCGTGAAAATTTTCAACTTTTTTGAAGCCGAAATCTTTTCATGAAAATTTTCAACTTTTTTGAAGCCGAAATCCTTTCATGAAAATTTTCAACTTTTTTAAAGCTGAAATACTTCATGAAAATGTTCGACTTTTTTAAAGCCGAAATCCTATCGTGAAAATTTTCAACTTTTTTGAATCCGAAATACTTCATGAAAATGTTCGACTTTTTTAAAGCCGAAATCCTGTCGTGAAAATTTTCAACTTTTTTGAAGCCGAAATCTTTTCATGAAAATTTTCAACTTTTTTGAAGCCGAAATCTTTTCATGAAAATTTTCAACTTTTTTGAAGCCGAAATCTTTTCATGAAAATTTTCAACTTTTTTGAAGCCAAAATCTTTTCATGAAAATTTTCAACTTTTTTGAAGCCGATATCCTTTCATGAAAATTTTCAAATTTTTTAAAGCTGAAATACTTCATGAAAATGTTCGACTTTTTTAAAGCCGAAATCCTATCGTGAAAATTTTCAACTTTTTTGAATCCGAAATACTTCATGAAAATGTTCGACTTTTTTAAAGCCGAAATCCTGTCGTGAAAATTTTCAACTTTTTTGAAGCCGAAATCTTTTCATGAAAATTTTCAACTTTTTTGAAGCTGAAATACTTCATGAAAATGTTTGACTTTTTTAAAGCCGAAATCCTGTCATGAAAATTTTCAACTCTTTTGAAGCCGAAATCTTTTCATGAAAATTTTCAACTTTTTTGAAGCCGAAATCTTTTCATGAAAATTTTCAACTTTTTTGAAGCTGAAATACTTCATGAAAATGTTCGACTTTTTTAAAGCCGAATTCCTGTCGTGAAAATTTTCAACTTTTTTGAATCCGAAATCTTTTCATGAAAATTTTCAACTTTTTTGAATCTGAAATACTTCATGAAAATGTTCGACTTTTTTATCGCCGAAATCCTGTCGTGAAAATTTTCAACTTTTTTGAATCCGAAATACTTCATGAAAATTTTCAACTTTTTTGAAGACGAAATCTTTTCATGAAAATTTTCAACTTTTTTGAAGCCGAAATCTTTTCATGAAAATTTTCAACTTTTTTGAAGCCGAAATCTTTTCATGAAAATTTTCAACTTTTTTGAATCTGAAATACTTCATGAAAATGTTCAACTTTTTTAACGCCGAAATCCTGTCGTGAAAATTTTTAACTTTTTTTAATCCGAAATACTTCATGAAAATTTTCAACTTTTTTGAAGCTGAAATACTTCATGAAAATGTTCGACTTTTTTAAAGTCGAAATCCTGTCGTGAAAATTTTCAACTCTTTTGAAGCCGAAATCTTTTCATGAAAATTTTCAACTTTTTTGAAGCCGAAATATTTTCATGAAAATTTTCAACTTTTTTGAAGACGAAATCCTTTCATGAAAATTTTCAACTTTTTTAAAGCTGAAATACTTCATGAAAATGTTCGACTTTTTTAAAGCCGAAATCCTATCGTGAAAATTTTCAACTTTTTTGAATCCGAAATACTTCATGAAAATGTTCGACTTTTTTAAAGCCGAAATCCTGTCGTGAAAATTTTCAACTTTTTTGAAGCCGAAATCTTTTCATGAAATTTTCAACTTTTTTGAAGCCGAAATCTTTTCATGAAAATTTTCAACTTTTTTGAAGCTGAAATACTTCATGAAAATGTTCGACTTTTTTAAAGCCGAAATCCTGTCGTGAAAATTTTCAACTTTTTTGAAGCCCAAATACTTCATGAGAATGTTCAACTTTTTTGAAGCCGAAATACTTCATGAAAATGTTCGACTTTTTTAAAGCCGAAATCCTGTCGTGAAAATTTTCAACTTTTTTGAAACTGAAATCTTTTCATTAAAATTTTCAACTTTTTTGAAGCTGAAATACTTCATGAAAATGTTCGACTTTTTTTAAAGCCGAAATCCTGTCGTGAAAATTTTCAACTTTTTCGAAGCTGAAATCTTTTCATGAAAATTTTCATCTTTTTTGAAGCCGAAATCTTTTCATGAAAATTTTCGACTTTTTTAAAGCCGAAATGCTGTCGTGAAAATTTTCAACCTTTTTGAAGCCGAAATACTTCATGAAAATGTTCGATTTTTTTAAAGCCGAAATCCTGTCGTGAAAATTTTCAACTTTTTTGAAGCCGAAATCTTTTCATGAAATTTTAAACTTTTTTGAAGCTGAATTACTTCATGAAAATGTTCGACTTTTTTAACGCCGAAATCCTGTCGTGAAAATTTTCAACTTTTTCGAAGCCGAAATCTTTTCATGAAAATTTTCAACTTTTTTGAAGCCGAAATCTTTTCATGAAAATTTTCAACTTTTTTGAATCTGAAATACTTCATGAAAATGTTCAACTTTTTTAACGCCGAAATCCTGTCGTGAAAATTTTCAACTTTTTTGAATCCGAAATACTTCATGAAAATGTTCGACTTTTTTAAAGCCGAAATCCTGTCTTGAAAATTTTCAACTTTTTTGAATCCGAAATACTTCATGAAAATGTTCAACTTTTTTAAAGCCGAAATCCTGTCGTGAAAATTTTCAACTTTTTTGAAGCCGTAATCTTTTCATGAAAACTTTCAACTTTTTTGAAGCCGAAATCTTTTCATGAAAATTTTCAACTTTTTTGAAGCTGAAATACTTCATGAAAATGTTTGACTTTTTTAAAGCCGAAATCCTGTCATGAAAATTTTCAACTCTTTTGAAGCCGAAATCTTTTCATGAAAATTTTCAACTTTTTTGAAGCCGAAATCTTTTCATGAAAATTTTCAACTTTTTTGAAGCTGAAATACTTCATGAAAATGTTCGACTTTTTTAAAGCCGAATTCGTCGTGAAAATTTTCAACTTTTTTGAATCCGAAATCTTTTCATGAAAATTTTCAACTTTTTTGAAGCCGAAATCTTTTCATGAAAATTTTCAACTTTTTTGAATCTGAAATACTTCATGAAAATGTTCAACTTTTTTAACGCCGAAATCCTGTCGTGAAAATTTTCAACTTTTTTGAATCCGAAATACTTCATGAAAATGTTCGACTTTTTTAAAGCCGAAATCCTGTCTTGAAAATTTTCAACTTTTTTGAATCCGAAATACTTCATGAAAATGTTCAACTTTTTTAAAGCCGAAATCCTGTCGTGAAAATTTTCAACTTTTTTGAAGCCGTAATCTTTTCATGAAAACTTTCAACTTTTTTGAAGCCGAAATCTTTTCATGAAAATTTTCAACTTTTTTGAAGCTGAAATACTTCATGAAAATGTTTGACTTTTTTAAAGCCGAAATCCTGTCATGAAAATTTTCAACTCTTTTGAAGCCGAAATCTTTTCATGAAAATTTTCAACTTTTTTGAAGCCGAAATCTTTTCATGAAAATTTTCAACTTTTTTGAAGCTGAAATACTTCATGAAAATGTTCGACTTTTTTAAAGCCGAATTCGTCGTGAAAATTTTCAACTTTTTTGAATCCGAAATCTTTTCATGAAAATTTTCAACTTTTTTGAATCTGAAATACTTCATGAAAATGTTCGACTTTTTTATCGCCGAAATCCTGTCGTGTAAATTTTCAACTTTTTTGAATCCGAAATACTTCATGAAAATTTTCGACTTTTTTAAAGCCGAAATCCTGTCGTGAAAATTTTCAACTTTTTTGAAGCCGAAATCTTTTCATGAAATTTTCAACTTTTTTGAAGCCGAAATCTTTTCATGAAAATTTTCAACTTTTTTGAAGCTGAAATACTTCATGAAAATGTTCGACTTTTTTAAAGCCGAAATCCTGTCGTGAAAATTTTCAACTTTTTTGAAGCCCAAATACTTCATGAAAATGTTCAACTTTTTTGAAGCCGAAATACTTCATGAAAATGTTCGACTTTTTTAAAGCCGAAATCCTGTCGTGAAAATTTTCAACTTTTTTGAAACTGAAATCTTTTCATTAAAATTTTCAACTTTTTTGAAGCTGAAATACTTCATGAAAATGTTCGACTTTTTTTAAAGCCGAAATCCTGTCGTGAAAATTTTCAACTTTTTTGAAGCCGAAATCTTTTCATGAAAATTTTCAACTTTTTTGAAGCCGAAATCCTTTCATGAAAATTTTCAACTTTTTTAAAGCTGAAATACTTCATGAAAATGTTCGACTTTTTTAAAGCCGAAATCCTATCGTGAAAATTTTCAACTTTTTTGAATCCGAAATACTTCATGAAAATGTTCGACTTTTTTAAAGCCGAAATCCTGTCGTGAAAATTTTCAACTTTTTTGAAGCCGAAATCTTTTCATGAAAATTTTCAACTTTTTTGAAGCCGAAATCTTTTCATGAAAATTTTCAACTTTTTTGAAGCCGAAATTTTTTCATGAAAATTTTCAACTTTTTTGAAGCTGAAATACTTCATGAAAATGTTCGACTTTTTTAAAGCCGAAATCCTGTCGTGAAAATTTTCAACTTTTTTAAAGCCGAAATCTTTTCATGAAAATTTTCAACTTTTTTGAAGCCGAAATCTTTTCATGAAAATTTTCAACTTTTTTGAAGCCGAAATCCTTTCATGAAAATTTTCAAATTTTTTAAAGCTGAAATACTTCATGAAAATGTTCGACTTTTTTAAAGCCGAAATCCTGTCGTGAAAATTTTCAACTTTTTTGAAGCCGAAATCTTTTCATGAAAATTTTCAACTTTTTTGAAGCTGAAATACTTCATGAAAATGTTTGACTTTTTTAAAGCCGAAATCCTGTCATGAAAATTTTCAACTCTTTTGAAGCCGAAATCTTTTCATGAAAATTTTCAACTTTTTTGAAGCCGAAATCTTTTCATGAAAATTTTCAACTTTTTTGAAGCTGAAATACTTCATGAAAATGTTCGACTTTTTTAAAGCCGAATTCCTGTCGTGAAAATTTTCAACTTTTTTGAATCCGAAATCTTTTCATGAAAATTTTCAACTTTTTTGAATCTGAAATACTTCATGAAAATGTTCGACTTTTTTATCGCCGAAATCCTGTCGTGAAAATTTTCAACTTTTTTGAATCCGAAATACTTCATGAAAATTTTCAACTTTTTTGAAGACGAAATCTTTTCATGAAAATTTTCAACTTTTTTGAAGCCGAAATCTTTTCATGAAAATTTTCAACTTTTTTGAAGCCGAAATCTTTTCATGAAAACTTTCAACTTTTTTGAATCTGAAATACTTCATGAAAATGTTCAACTTTTTTAACGCCGAAATCCTGTCGTGAAAATTTTTAACTTTTTTTAATCCGAAATACTTCATGAAAATTTTCAACTTTTTTGAAGCTGAAATACTTCATGAAAATGTTCGACTTTTTTAAAGTCGAAATCCTGTCGTGAAAATTTTCAACTCTTTTGAAGCCGAAATCTTTTCATGAAAATTTTCAACTTTTTTGAAGCCGAAATATTTTCATGTAAATTTTCAACTTTTTTGAAGACGAAATCCTTTCATGAAAATTTTCAACTTTTTTAAAGCTGAAATACTTCATGAAAATGTTCGACTTTTTTAAAGCCGAAATCCTATCGTGAAAATTTTCAACTTTTTTGAATCCGAAATACTTCATGAAAATGTTCGACTTTTTTAAAGCCGAAATCCTGTCGTGAAAATTTTCAACTTTTTTGAAGCCGAAATCTTTTCATGAAATTTTCAACTTTTTTGAAGCCGAAATCTTTTCATGAAAATTTTCAACTTTTTTGAAGCTGAAATACTTCATGAAAATGTTCGACTTTTTTAAAGCCGAAATCCTGTCGTGAAAATTTTCAACTTTTTTGAAGCCCAAATACTTCATGAAAATGTTCAACTTTTTTGAAGCCGAAATACTTCATGAAAATGTTCGACTTTTTTAAAGCCGAAATCCTGTCGTGAAAATTTTCAACTTTTTTGAAACTGAAATCTTTTCATTAAAATTTTCAACTTTTTTGAAGCTGAAATACTTCATGAAAATGTTCGACTTTTTTTAAAGCCGAAATCCTGTCGTGAAAATTTTCAACTTTTTTGAAGCCGAAATCTTTTCATGAAAATTTTCAACTTTTTTGAAGCCGAAATCCTTTCATGAAAATTTTCAACTTTTTTAAAGCTGAAATACTTCATGAAAATGTTCGACTTTTTTAAAGCCGAAATCCTATCGTGAAAATTTTCAATTTTTTTGAATCCGAAATACTTCATGAAAATGTTCGACTTTTTTAAAGCCGAAATCCTGTCGTGAAAATTTTCAACTTTTTTGAAGCCGAAATCTTTTCATGAAAATTTTCAACTTTTTTGAAGCCGAAATTTTTTCATGAAAATTTTCAACTTTTTTTAAGCTGAAATACTTCATGAAAATGTTCGACTTTTTTAAAGCCGAAATCCTGTCGTGAAAATTTTCAACTTTTTTGAAGCCGAAATCTTTTCATGAAAATTTTCAACTTTTTTGAAGCCGAAATCTTTTCATGAAAATTTTCAACTTTTTTGAAGCTTAAATACTTCATGAAAATGTTCGACTTTTTTAAATCCGAAATCCTGTCGTGAAAATTTTCAACTTTTTTGAAGCCCAAATACTTCATGAAAATGTTCAACTTTTTTGAAGCCGAAATACTTCATGAAAATGTTCGACTTTTTTAAAGCTGAAATCCTGTCGTGAAAATTTTCAACCTTTTTGAAGCCGAAATACTTCATGAAAATGTTCGACTTTTTTAAAGCCGAAATCCTGTCGTGAAAATTTTCAACTTTTTTAAAGCCGAAATCTTTTCATGAAAATTTTCAACTTTTTTGAAGCCGAAATCTTTTCATGAAAATTTTCAACTTTTTTGAAGCCGAAATCCTTTCATGAAAATTTTCAAATTTTTTAAAGCTGAAATACTTCATGAAAATGTTCGACTTTTTTAAAGCCGAAATCCTGTCGTGAAAATTTTCAACTTTTTTGAAGCCGAAATCTTTTCATGAAAATTTTCAACTTTTTTGAAGCTGAAATACTTCATGAAAATGTTTGACTTTTTTAAAGCCGAAATCCTGTCATGAAAATTTTCAACTCTTTTGAAGCCGAAATCTTTTCATGAAAATTTTCAACTTTTTTGAAGCCGAAATCTTTTCATGAAAATTTTCAACTTTTTTGAAGCTGAAATACTTCATGAAAATGTTCGACTTTTTTAAAGCCGAATTCCTGTCGTGAAAATTTTCAACTTTTTTGAATCCGAAATCTTTTCATGAAAATTTTCAACTTTTTTGAATCTGAAATACTTCATGAAAATGTTCGACTTTTTTATCGCCGAAATCCTGTCGTGAAAATTTTCAACTTTTTTGAATCCGAAATACTTCATGAAAATTTTCAACTTTTTTGAAGACGAAATCTTTTCATGAAAATTTTCAACTTTTTTGAAGCCGAAATCTTTTCATGAAAATTTTCAACTTTTTTGAAGCCGAAATCTTTTCATGAAAACTTTCAACTTTTTTGAATCTGAAATACTTCATGAAAATGTTCAACTTTTTTAACGCCGAAATCCTGTCGTGAAAATTTTTAACTTTTTTTAATCCGAAATACTTCATGAAAATTTTCAACTTTTTTGAAGCTGAAATACTTCATGAAAATGTTCGACTTTTTTAAAGTCGAAATCCTGTCGTGAAAATTTTCAACTCTTTTGAAGCCGAAATCTTTTCATGAAAATTTTCAACTTTTTTGAAGCCGAAATATTTTCATGTAAATTTTCAACTTTTTTGAAGACGAAATCCTTTCATGAAAATTTTCAACTTTTTTAAAGCTGAAATACTTCATGAAAATGTTCGACTTTTTTAAAGCCGAAATCCTATCGTGAAAATTTTCAACTTTTTTGAATCCGAAATACTTCATGAAAATGTTCGACTTTTTTAAAGCCGAAATCCTGTCGTGAAAATTTTCAACTTTTTTGAAGCCGAAATCTTTTCATGAAATTTTCAACTTTTTTGAAGCCGAAATCTTTTCATGAAAATTTTCAACTTTTTTGAAGCTGAAATACTTCATGAAAATGTTCGACTTTTTTAAAGCCGAAATCCTGTCGTGAAAATTTTCAACTTTTTTGAAGCCCAAATACTTCATGAAAATGTTCAACTTTTTTGAAGCCGAAATACTTCATGAAAATGTTCGATTTTTTTAAAGCCGAAATCCTGGCGTGAAAATTTTCAACTTTTTTGAAGCCGAAATCTTTTCATGAAATTTTCAACTTTTTTGAAGCTGAATTACTTCATGAAAATGTTCGACTTTTTTAAAGCCGAAATCCTGTCGTGAAAATTTTCAACTTTTTCGAAGCCGAAATCTTTTCATGAAAATTTTCAACTTTTTTGAAGCCGAAATCTTTTCATGAAAATGTTCAACTTTTTTGAAGCCGAAATCTTTTCATGAAAATTTTCAACTTTTTTTGAAGCTGAAATACTTCATGAAAATGTTCGACTTTTTTAAAGCCGAAATCCTGTCGTGAAAATTTTCAACTTTTTTGAAGCCCAAATACTTCATGAAAATGTTCAACTTTTTTGAAGCCGAAATACTTCATGAAAATGTTCGACTTTTTTAAAGCTGAAATCCTGTCGTGAAAATTTTCAACCTTTTTGAAGCCGAAATACTTCATGAAAATGTTAGACTTTTTTAAAGCCGAAATCCTGTCGTGAAAATTTTCAACTTTTTTGGAGCCGAAATCTTTTCATGAAAATTTTCAACTTTTTTGAAGCCGAAATCTTTTCATGAAAATTTTCAACTTTTTTGAAGCCGAAATCTTTTCATGAAAATTTTCAACTTTTTTGAAGCTGAAATACTTCATGAAAATGTTGGACTTTTTTAACGCCGAAATCCTGTCGTGAAAATTTTCAACTTTTTTGAATCCGAAATCTTTTCATGAAAATTTTCAACTTTTTTGAAGCTGAAATACTTCATGAAAATGTTCGACTTTTTTAAAGCCGAAATCCTGTCGTGAAAATTTTCAACTTTTTTGAAACTGAAATCTTTTCATTAAAATTTTCAACTTTTTTGAAGCTGAAATACTTCATGAAAATGTTCGACTTTTTTTAAAGCCGAAATCCTGTCGTGAAAATTTTCAACTTTTTTGAAGCCGAAATCTTTTCATGAAAATTTTCAACTTTTTTGAAGCCGAAATCTTTTCATGAAAATTTTCAACTTTTTTTAAGCTGAAATACTTCATGAAAATGTTCGACTTTTTTAAAGCCGAAATCCTGTCGTGAAAATTTTCAACTTTTTTGAAGCCCAAATACTTCATGAAAATGTTCGACTTTTTTAAAGCCGAAATGCTGTCGTGAAAATTTTCAACCTTTTTGAAGCCGAAATACTTCATGAAAATGTTCGACTTTTTTAAAACCGAAATCCTGTCGTGAAAATTTTCAACTTTTTTGAAGCCCAAATACTTCATGAAAATGTTCGACTTTTTTAAAGCCAAAATCCTGTCGTGAAAATGTTCAACTCTTTTGAAGCCAAAATCTTTTCATGAAAATTTTCAACTTTTTTGAAGCTGAAATACTTCATGAAAATGTTGGACTTTTTTAAAGCCGAATTCCTATCGTGAAAATTTTCAACTTTTTTGAATCCGAAATACTTCATGAAAATGTTCGATTTTTTTAAAGCCGAAATCCTGTCGTGAAAATTTTCAACTTTTTTGAAGCCGAAATCTTTTCATGAAATTTTAAACTTTTTTGAAGCTGAATTACTTCATGAAAATGTTCGACTTTTTTAAAGCCGAAATCCTGTCGTGAAAATTTTCAACTTTTTCGAAGCCGAAATCTTTTCATGAAAATTTTCATCTTTTTTGAAGCCGAAATCTTTTCATGAAAATTTTCGACTTTTTTAAAGCCGAAATGCTGTCGTGAAAATTTTCAACCTTTTTGAAGCCGAAATACTTCATGAAAATGTTCGACTTTTTTAAAACCGAAATCCTGTCGTGAAAATTTTCAACTTTTTTGAAGCCCAAATACTTCATGAAAATGTTCGACTTTTTTAAAGCCAAAATCCTGTCGTGAAAATGTTCAACTCTTTTGAAGCCAAAATCTTTTCATGAAAATTTTCAACTTTTTTGAAGCTGAAATACTTCATGAAAATGTTCGACTTTTTTAAAGCCGAATTCCTATCGTGAAAATTTTCAACTTTTTTGAATCCGAAATACTTCATGAAAATGTTCGATTTTTTTAAAGCCGAAATCCTGGCGTGAAAATTTTCAACTTTTTTGAAGCCGAAATCTTTTCATGAAATTTTCAACTTTTTTGAAGCTGAATTACTTCATGAAAATGTTCGACTTTTTTAAAGCCGAAATCCTGTCGTGAAAATTTTCAACTTTTTCGAAGCCGAAATCTTTTCATGAAAATTTTCAACTTTTTTGAAGCCGAAATCTTTTCATGAAAATGTTCAACTTTTTTGAAGCCGAAATCTTTTCATGAAAATTTTCAACTTTTTTTGAAGCTGAAATACTTCATGAAAATGTTCGACTTTTTTAAAGCCGAAATCCTGTCGTGAAAATTTTCAACTTTTTTGAAGCCCAAATACTTCATGAAAATGTTCGACTTTTTTAAAGCCAAAATCCTGTCGTGAAAATTTTCAACTTTTTTGAAGCCGAAATCTTTTCATGAAAATTTTCAACTTTTTTGAAGCCGAAATCTTTTCATGAAAATTTTCAACTTTTTTGAAGCTTAAATACTTCATGAAAATGTTCGACTTTTTTAAATCCGAAATCCTGTCGTGAAAATTTTCAACTTTTTTGAAGCCCAAATACTTCATGAAAATGTTCAACTTTTTTGAAGCCGAAATACTTCATGAAAATGTTCGACTTTTTTAAAGCTGAAATCCTGTCGTGAAAATTTTCAACCTTTTTGAAGCCGAAATACTTCATGAAAATGTTAGACTTTTTTAAAGCCGAAATCCTGTCGTGAAAATTTTCAACTTTTTTGAAGCCGAAATCTTTTCATGAAAATTTTCAACTTTTTTGAAGCCGAAATCTTTTCATGAAAATTTTCAACTTTTTTGAAGCCGAAATCTTTTCATGAAAATTTTCAACTTTTTTGAAGCTGAAATACTTCATGAAAATGTTGGACTTTTTTAACGCCGAAATCCTGTCGTGAAAATTTTCAACTTTTTTGAATCCGAAATCTTTTCATGAAAATTTTCAACTTTTTTGAAGCTGAAATACTTCATGAAAATGTTCGACTTTTTTAAAGCCGAAATCCTGTCGTGAAAATTTTCAACTTTTTTGAAACTGAAATCTTTTCATTAAAATTTTCAACTTTTTTGAAACTGAAATACTTCATGAAAATGTTCGACTTTTTTTAAAGCCGAAATCCTGTCGTGAAAATTTTCAACTTTTTTGAAGCCGAAATCTTTTCATGAAAATTTTCAACTTTTTTGAAGCCGAAATCTTTTCATGAAAATTTTCAACTTTTTTGAAGCTGAAATACTTCATGAAAATGTTCGACTTTTTTAAAGCCGAAATCCTGTCGTGAAAATTTTCAACTTTTTTGAAGCCCAAATACTTCATGAAAATGTCCGACTTTTTTAAAGCCGAAATGCTGTCGTGAAAATTTTCAACCTTTTTGAAGCCGAAATACTTCATGAAAATGTTCGACTTTTTTAAAACCGAAATCCTGTCGTGAAAATTTTCAACTTTTTTGAAGCCCAAATACTTCATGAAAATGTTCGACTTTTTTAAAGCCAAAATCCTGTCGTGAAAATGTTCAACTCTTTTGAAGCCAAAATCTTTTCATGAAAATTTTCAACTTTTTTGAAGCTGAAATACTTCATGAAAATGTTGGACTTTTTTAAAGCCGAATTCCTATCGTGAAAATTTTCAACTTTTTTGAATCCGAAATACTTCATGAAAATGTTCGATTTTTTTAAAGCCGAAATCCTGTCGTGAAAATTTTCAACTTTTTTGAAGCCGAAATCTTTTCATGAAATTTTAAACTTTTTTGAAGCTGAATTACTTCATGAAAATGTTCGACTTTTTTAAAGCCGAAATCCTGTCGTGAAAATTTTCAACTTTTTCGAAGCCGAAATCTTTTCATGAAAATTTTCATCTTTTTTGAAGCCAAAATCTTTTCATGAAAATTTTCGACTTTTTTAAAGCCGAAATGCTGTCGTGAAAATTTTCAACCTTTTTGAAGCCGAAATACTTCATGAAAATGTTCGACTTTTTTAAAACCGAAATCCTGTCGTGAAAATTTTCAACTTTTTTGAAGCCCAAATACTTCATGAAAATGTTCGACTTTTTTAAAGCCAAAATCCTGTCGTGAAAATGTTCAACTCTTTTGAAGCCAAAATCTTTTCATGAAAATTTTCAACTTTTTTGAAGCTGAAATACTTCATGAAAATGTTCGACTTTTTTAAAGCCGAATTCCTATCGTGAAAATTTTCAACTTTTTTGAATCCGAAATACTTCATGAAAATGTTCGATTTTTTTAAAGCCGAAATCCTGGCGTGAAAATTTTCAACTTTTTTGAAGCCGAAATCTTTTCATGAAATTTTCAACTTTTTTGAAGCTGAATTACTTCATGAAAATGTTCGACTTTTTTAAAGCCGAAATCCTGTCGTGAAAATTTTCAACTTTTTCGAAGCCGAAATCTTTTCATGAAAATTTTCAACTTTTTTGAAGCCGAAATCTTTTCATGAAAATGTTCAACTTTTTTGAAGCCGAAATCTTTTCATGAAAATTTTCAACTTTTTTTGAAGCTGAAATACTTCATGAAAATGTTCGACTTTTTTAAAGCCGAAATCCTGTCGTGAAAATTTTCAACTTTTTTGAAGCCCAAATACTTCATGAAAATGTTCGACTTTTTTAAAGCCAAAATCCTGTCGTGAAAATTTTCAACTTTTTTGAAGCCGAAATCTTTTCATGAAAATTTTCAACTTTTTTGAAGCCGAAATCTTTTCATGAAAATTTTCAACTTTTTTGAAGCTTAAATACTTCATGAAAATGTTCGACTTTTTTAAATCCGAAATCCTGTCGTGAAAATTTTCAACTTTTTTGAAGCCCAAATACTTCATGAAAATGTTCAACTTTTTTGAAGCCGAAATACTTCATGAAAATGTTCGACTTTTTTAAAGCTGAAATCCTGTCGTGAAAATTTTCAACCTTTTTGAAGCCGAAATACTTCATGAAAATGTTAGACTTTTTTAAAGCCGAAATCCTGTCGTGAAAATTTTCAACTTTTTTGAAGCCGAAATCTTTTCATGAAAATTTTCAACTTTTTTGAAGCCGAAATCTTTTCATGAAAATTTTCAACTTTTTTGAAGCCGAAATCTTTTCATGAAAATTTTCAACTTTTTTGAAGCTGAAATACTTCATGAAAATGTTGGACTTTTTTAACGCCGAAATCCTGTCGTGAAAATTTTCAACTTTTTTGAATCCGAAATCTTTTCATGAAAATTTTCAACTTTTTTGAAGCTGAAATACTTCATGAAAATGTTCGACTTTTTTAAAGCCGAAATCCTGTCGTGAAAATTTTCAACTTTTTTGAAACTGAAATCTTTTCATTAAAATTTTCAACTTTTTTGAAGCTGAAATACTTCATGAAAATGTTCGACTTTTTTTAAAGCCGAAATCCTGTCGTGAAAATTTTCAACTTTTTTGAAGCCGAAATCTTTTCATGAAAATTTTCAACTTTTTTGAAGCCGAAATCTTTTCATGAAAATTTTCAACTTTTTTGAAGCTGAAATACTTCATGAAAATGTTCGACTTTTTTAAAGCCGAAATCCTGTCGTGAAAATTTTCAACTTTTTTGAAGCCCAAATACTTCATGAAAATGTTCGACTTTTTTAAAGCCGAAATGCTGTCGTGAAAATTTTCAACCTTTTTGAAGCCGAAATACTTCATGAAAATGTTCGACTTTTTTAAAACCGAAATCCTGTCGTGAAAATTTTCAACTTTTTTGAAGCCCAAATACTTCATGAAAATGTTCGACTTTTTTAAAGCCAAAATCCTGTCGTGAAAATGTTCAACTCTTTTGAAGCCAAAATCTTTTCATGAAAATTTTCAACTTTTTTGAAGCTGAAATACTTCATGAAAATGTTGGACTTTTTTAAAGCCGAATTCCTATCGTGAAAATTTTCAACTTTTTTGAATCCGAAATACTTCATGAAAATGTTCGATTTTTTTAAAACCGAAATCCTGTCGTGAAAATTTTCAACTTTTTTGAAGCCGAAATCTTTTCATGAAATTTTAAACTTTTTTGAAGCTGAATTACTTCATGAAAATGTTCGACTTTTTTAAAGCCGAAATCCTGTCGTGAAAATTTTCAACTTTTTCGAAGCCGAAATCTTTTCATGAAAATTTTCATCTTTTTTGAAGCCGAAATCTTTTCATGAAAATTTTCGACTTTTTTAAAGCCGAAATGCTGTCTTGAAAATTTTCAACCTTTTTGAAGCCGAAATACTTCATGAAAATGTTCGACTTTTTTAAAACCGAAATCCTGTCGTGAAAATTTTCAACTTTTTTGAAGCCCAAATACTTCATGAAAATGTTCGACTTTTTTAAAGCCAAAATCCTGTCGTGAAAATGTTCAACTCTTTTGAAGCCAAAATCTTTTCATGAAAATTTTCAACTTTTTTGAAGCTGAAATACTTCATGAAAATGTTCGACTTTTTTAAAGCCGAATTCCTATCGTGAAAATTTTCAACTTTTTTGAATCCGAAATACTTCATGAAAATGTTCGATTTTTTTAAAGCCGAAATCCTGTCGTGAAAATTTTCAACTTTTTTGAAGCCGAAATCTTTTCATGAAATTTTCAACTTTTTTGAAGCTGAATTACTTCATGAAAATGTTCGACTTTTTTAAAGCCGAAATCCTGTCGTGAAAATTTTCAACTTTTTCGAAGCCGAAATCTTTTCATGAAAATTTTCAACTTTTTTGAAGCCGAAATCTTTTCATGAAAATGTTCAACTTTTTTGAAGCCGAAATCTTTTCATGAAAATTTTCAACTTTTTTTGAAGCTGAAATACTTCATGAAAATGTTCGACTTTTTTAAAGCCGAAATCCTGTCGTGAAAATTTTCAAATTTTTTGAAGCCCAAATACTTCATGAAAATGTTCGACTTTTTTAAAGCCAAAATCCTGTCGTGAAAATTTTCAACTTTTTTGAAGCCGAAATCTTCTCATGAAAATTTTCAACTTTTTTGAAGCCAAAATCTTTTCATGTAAATTTTCAACTTTTTTGAATCCGAAATACTTCATGAAAATGTTCGACTTTTTTGAAGCCGAAATACTTCATGAAAACGTTCGACTTTTTTAAAGCCGAAATCCTGTCGTGAAAATTTTCAACTTTTTTGAATCCGAAATCTTTTCATGAAAATTTTCAACTTTTTTGTAGCTGAAATCTTTACATGAAAATTTTCAACTTTTTTGAAGCCGAAATCTTTTCATGAAAATGTTCAACTTTTTTGAAGCCGAAATCTTTTCATGAAAATTTTCAACTTTTTTTGAAGCTGAAATACTTCATGAAAATGTTCGACTTTTTTAAAGCCGAAATCCTGTCGTGAAAATTTTCAACTTTTTTGAAGCCCAAATACTTCATGAAAATGTTCGACTTTTTTAAAGCCAAAATCCTGTCGTGAAAATTTTCAACTTTTTTGAAGCCGAAATCTTCTCATGAAAATTTTCAACTTTTTTGAAGCCAAAATCTTTTCATGTAAATTTTCAACTTTTTTGAATCCGAAATACTTCATGAAAATGTTCGACTTTTTTGAAGCCGAAATACTTCATGAAAACGTTCGACTTTTTTAAAGCCGAAATCCTGTCGTGAAAATTTTCAACTTTTTTGAATCCGAAATCTTTTCATGAAAATTTTCAACTTTTTTGTAGCTGAAATCTTTTCATGAAAATTTTCAACTTTTTTGAAGCTGAAATACTTCATGAAAATGTTCGACTTTTTTAAAGCCGAAATCCTGTCGTGAAAATTTTCAACTTTTTTGAAACCGAAATCTTTTCATGAAAATTTTCAACTTTTTTGAAGCTGAAATACTTCATGAAAATGTTCGACTTTTTTAAAGCCGAAATCCTGTCATGAAAATTTTCAACTTTTTTGAAGCCGAAATCTTTTCATGAAAATTTTCAACTTTTTTGAAGCCCAAATACTTCATGAAAATGTTCGACTTTTTTAAAGCCAAAATCCTGTCTTGAAAATTTTCAACTTTTTTGAAGCCGAAATCTTTTCATGAAAATTTTCAACTTTTTTGAAGCTGAAATACTTCATGAAAATGTTCGACTTTTTTAAAGCCGAAATCCTGTCGTGAAAATGTTCGACTTTTTTAAAGCCGAAATCCTGTCGTGAAAATTTTCAACTTTTTTGAAGCCGAAATCTTTTCATGAAAATTTTCAACTTTTTTGAAGCCGAAATCTTTTCATGAAAATTTTCAACTTTTTTGAAGCCGAAATTTTTTCATGAAAATTTTCAACTTTTTTGAAGCTGAAATACTTCATGAAAATGTTTGACTTTTTTAAAGCCGAAATCCTGTCGTGAAAATTTTCAACTTTTTTGAAGCCGAAAACTTTTCATGAAAATTTTCAACTTTTTTGAAGCCAAAATCTTTTCATGAAAATTTTCAACTTTTTTGAAGCTGAAATACTTCATGAAAATGTTCGACTTTTTTAAATCCGAAATCCTGTCGTGAAAATTTTCAACTTTTTTGAAGCCCAAATACTTCATGAAAATGTTCAACTTTTTTGAAGCCGAAATACTTCATGAAAATGTTCGACTTTTTTAAAGCTGAAATCCTGTCGTGAAAATTTTCAACCTTTTTGAAGCCGAAATGCTTCATGAAAATGTTCGACGTTTTTAAAGCCGAAATTTTTTCATGAAAATTTTCAACTTTTTTGAAGCTGAAATACTTCATGAAAATGTTTGACTTTTTTAAAGCCGAAATCCTGTCGTGAAAATTTTCAACTTTTTTGAAGCCGAAAACTTTTCATGAAAATTTTCAACTTTTTTGAAGCCAAAATCTTTTCATGAAAATTTTCAACTTTTTTGAAGCTGAAATACTTCATGAAAATGTTCAACTTTTTTGAAGCCGAAATACTTCATGAAAATGTTCGACTTTTTTAAAGCTGAAATCCTGTCGTGAAAATTTTCAACCTTTTTGAAGCCGAAATGCTTCATGAAAATGTTCGACGTTTTTAAAGCCGAAATCCTGTCGTGAAAATTTTCAACTTTTTTGAAGCCGAAATCTTTTCATGAAAATTTTCAACTTTTTTGAAGCCGAAATCTTTTCATGAAAATTTTCAACTTTTTTGAAGCTGAAATACTTCATGAAAATGTTGGACTTTTTTAACGCCGAAATCCTGTCGTGAAAATTTTCAACTTTTTTGAAGCCGAAATCTTTTCATGAAAATTTTCAACTTTTTTGAAGCCGAAATCTTTTCATGAAAATTTTCTACTTTTTTGAAGCCGAAATCTTTTCATGAAAATGTTCAACTTTTTTGAAGCCGAAATCTTTTCATGAAAATTTTCAACTTTTTTGAAGCTGAAATACTTCATGAAAATGTTCGACTTTTTTAAAGCCGAAATCCTGTCGTGAAAATTTTCAACTTTTTTGAATCCGAAATCTTTTCATGAAAATTTTCAACTTTTTTGAAGCTGAAATACTTCATGAAAATGGTCGACTTTTTTAAAGCCGAAATCCTGTCGTGAAAATTTTCAACTTTTTTGAAACCGAAATCTTTTCATGAAAATTTTCAACTTTTTTGAAGCTGAAATACTTCATGAAAATGTTCGACTTTTTTAAAGCCGAAATCCTGTCGTGAAAATTTTCAACTTTTTTGAAGCCGAAATCTTTTCATGAAAATTTTCAACTTTTTTGAAGCCCAAATACTTCATGAAAATGTTCGACTTTTTTAAAGCCAAAATCCTGTCTTGAAAATTTTCAACTTTTTTGAAGCCGAAATCTTTTCATGAAAATTTTCAACTTTTTTGAAGCTGAAATACTTCATGAAAATGTTCGACTTTTTTAAAGCCGAAATCCTGTCGTGAAAATGTTCGACTTTTTTAAAGCCGAAATCCTGTCGTGAAAATTTATAACTTTTTTGAAGCCGAAATCTTTTCATGAAAATTTTCAACTTTTTTGAAGCCGAAATCTTTTCATGAAAATTTTCAACTTTTTTGAAGCCGAAATTTTTTCATGAAAATTTTCAACTTTTTTGAAGCTGAAATACTTCATGAAAATGTTTGACTTTTTTAAAGCCGAAATCCTGTCGTGAAAATTTTCAACTTTTTTGAAGCCGAAAACTTTTCATGAAAATTTTCAACTTTTTTGAAGCCAAAATCTTTTCATGAAAATTTTCAACTTTTTTGAAGCTGAAATACTTCATGAAAATGTTCGACTTTTTTAAATCCGAAATCCTGTCGTGAAAATTTTCAACTTTTTTGAAGCCCAAATACTTCATGAAAATGTTCAACTTTTTTGAAGCCGAAATACTTCATGAAAATGTTCGACTTTTTTAAAGCTGAAATCCTGTCGTGAAAATTTTCAACCTTTTTGAAGCCGAAATGCTTCATGAAAATGTTCGACGTTTTTAAAGCCGAAATCCTGTCGTGAAAATTTTCAACTTTTTTGAAGCCGAAATCTTTTCATGAAAATTTTCAACTTTTTTGAAGCCGAAATCTTTTCATGAAAATTTTCAACTTTTTTGAAGCTGAAATACTTCATGAAAATGTTCAACTTTTTTGAAGCCGAAATACTTCATGAAAATGTTCGACTTTTTTAAAGCTGAAATCCTGTCGTGAAAATTTTCAACCTTTTTGAAGCCGAAATGCTTCATGAAAATGTTCGACGTTTTTAAAGCCGAAATCCTGTCGTGAAAATTTTCAACTTTTTTGAAGCCGAAATCTTTTCATGAAAATTTTCAACTTTTTTGAAGCCGAAATCTTTTCATGAAAATTTTCAACTTTTTTGAAGCTGAAATACTTCATGAAAATGTTGGACTTTTTTAACGCCGAAATCCTGTCGTGAAAATTTTCAACTTTTTTGAAGCCGAAATCTTTTCATGAAAATTTTCAACTTTTTTGAAGCCGAAATCTTTTCATGAAAATTTTCTACTTTTTTGAAGCCGAAATCTTTTCATGAAAATGTTCAACTTTTTTGAAGCCGAAATCTTTTCATGAAAATTTTCAACTTTTTTGAAGCTGAAATACTTCATGAAAATGTTCGACTTTTTTAAAGCCGAAATCCTGTCGTGAAAATTTTCAACTTTTTTGAATCCGAAATCTTTTCATGAAAATTTTCAACTTTTTTGAAGCTGAAATACTTCATGAAAATGTTCGACTTTTTTAAATCCGAAATCCTGTCGTGAAAATTTTCAACTTTTTTGAAGCCGAAATCTTTTAATAAAAATTTTCAACTTTTTTGAAGCCCAAATACTTCATGAAAATGTTCGACTTTTTTAAAGCCAAAATCCTGTCTTGAAAATTTTCAACTTTTTTGAAGCCGAAATCTTTTCATGAAAATTTTCAACTTTTTTGAAGCCGAAATCTTTTCATGAAAATTTTCAACTTTTTTGAAGCCGAAATTTTTTCATGAAAATTTTCAACTTTTTTGAAGCTGAAATACTTCATGAAAATGTTCGACTTTTTTAAAGCCGAAATCCTGTCGTGAAAATTTTCAACTTTTTTGAAGCCGAAATCTTTTCATGAAAATGTTCAACTTTTTTGAAGCTGAAATACTTCATGAAAATGTTCGACTTTTTTAAATCCGAAATCCTGTCGTGAAAATTTTCAACTTTTTTGAAGCCCAAATACTTCATGAAAATGTTCAACTTTTTTGAAGCCGAAATACTTCATGAAAATGTTCGCCTTTTTTAAAGCTGAAATCCTGTCGTGAAAATTTTCAACCTTTTTGAAGCCGAAATACTTCATGAAAATGTTCGACTTTTTTAAAGCCGAAATCCTGTCGTGAAAATTTTCAACTTTTTTGAAGCCGAAATCTTTTCATGAAAATTTTCAACTTTTTTGAAGCCGAAATCTTTTTATGAAAATTTTCAACTTTTTTGAAGCCGAAATCTTTTCATGAAAATTTTCAACTTTTTTGAAGCTGTAATACTTCATGAAAATGTTGGACTTTTTTAACGCCGAAATCCTGTCGTGAAAATTTTCAACTTTTTTGAAGCCGAAATCTTTTCATGAAAATTTTCAACTTTTTTGAAGCCGAAATCTTTTCGTGAAAATTTTCAACTTTTTTGAAGCCGAAATCTTTTCATGAAAATGTTCAACTTTTTTGAAGCCGAAATCTTTTCATGAAAATTTTCAACTTTTTTAAAGCTGAAATCTTGTCGTGAAAATTTTAAACCTTTTTGAAGCCGAAATACTTCATGAAAATGTTCGACTTTTTTAAAGCCGAAATCCTGTCGTGAAAATTTTAAACTTTTTTGAAGCCGAAATCTTTTCATGAAAATTTTCAACTTTTTTGAAGCCAAAATCTTTTCATGAAAATTTTCAACTTTTTTGAAGCCGAAATTTTTTCATGAAAATTTTCAACTTTTTTGAAGCTGAAATACTTCATGAAAATGTTCGCCTTTTTTAAAGCTGAAATCCTGTCGTGAAAATTTTCAACCTTTTTGAAGCCGAAATACTTCATGAAAATGTTCGACTTTTTTAAAGCCGAAATCCTGTCGTGAAAATTTTCAACTTTTTTGAAGCCGAAATCTTTTCATGAAAATTTTCAACTTTTTTGAAGCCGAAATCTTTTTATGAAAATTTTCAACTTTTTTGAAGCCGAAATCTTTTCATGAAAATTTTCAACTTTTTTGAAGCTGTAATACTTCATGAAAATGTTGGACTTTTTTAACGCCGAAATCCTGTCGTGAAAATTTTCAACTTTTTTGAAGCCGAAATCTTTTCATGAAAATTTTCAACTTTTTTGAAGCCGAAATCTTTTCATGAAAATTTTCAACTTTTTTGAAGCCGAAATCTTTTCATGAAAATGTTCAACTTTTTTGAAGCCGAAATCTTTTCATGAAAATTTTCAACTTTTTTGAAGCTGAAATACTTCATGAAAATGTTCGACTTTTTTAAAGCCGAAATCCTGTCGTGAAAATTTTCAACTTTTTTGAAGCCCAAATACTTCATGAAAATGTTCGACTTTTTTAAAGCTGAAATCCTGTCGTGAAAATTTTAAACCTTTTTGAAGCCGAAATACTTCATGAAAATGTTCGACTTTTTTAAAGCCGAAATCCTGTCGTGAAAATTTTAAACTTTTTTGAAGCCGAAATCTTTTCATGAAAATTTTCAACTTTTTTGAAGCCAAAATCTTTTCATGAAAATTTTCAACTTTTTTGAAGCCGAAATTTTTTCATGAAAATTTTCAACTTTTTTGAAGCTGAAATACTTCATGAAAATGTTCGACTTTTTTAAAGCCGAAATCCTGTCGTGAAAATTTTCAACTTTTTTGAATCCGAAATCTTTTCATGAAAATTTTCAACTTTTTTGAAGCTGAAATACTTCATGAAAATGTTCGACTTTTTTTAAAGCTGAAATACTTCATGAAAATGTTCGACTTTTTTAAAGCCGAAATCCTATCGTGAAAATTTTCACCTTTTTTGAAGCCGAAATCTTTTCATGAAATTTTCAACTTTTTTGAAGCCGAAATCTTTTCATGAAAATTTTCAACTTTTTTGAAGCTGAAATACTTCATGAAAATGTTCGACTTTTTTAAAGCCGAAATCCTGTCGTGAAAATTTTCAACTTTTTTGAAGCCCAAATACTTCATGAAAATGTTCAACTTTTTTGAAGCCGAAATACTTCATGAAAATGTTCGACTTTTTTAAAGCCGAAATGCTGTCGTGAAAATTTTCAACCTTTTTGAAGCCGAAATACTTCATGAAAATGTTCGACTTTTTTAAAACCGAAATCCTGTCGTGAAAATTTTCAACTTTTTTGAAGTCCAAATACTTCATGAAAATGTTCGACTTTTTTAAAGCCAAAATCCTGTCGTGAAAATGTTCAACTCTTTTGAAGCCAAAATCTTTTCATGAAAATTTTCAACTTTTTTGAAGCTGAAATACTTCATGAAAATGTTCGACTTTTTTAAAGCCGAATTCCTATCGTGAAAATTTTCAACTTTTTTGAATCCGAAATATTTCATGAAAATGTTCGATTTTTTTAAAGCCGAAATCCTGTCGTGAAAATTTTCAACTTTTTTGAAGCCGAAATCTTTTCATGAAATTTTCAACTTTTTTGAAGCTGAATTACTTCATGAAAATGTTCGACTTTTTTAAAGCCGAAATCCTGTCGTGAAAATTTTCAACTTTTTCGAAGCCGAAATCTTTTCATGAAAATTTTCATCTTTTTTGAAGCCGAAATCTTTTCATGAAAATTTTCAACTTTTTTGAAGCCGAAATCTTTTCATGAAAATTTTCAACTTTTTTTGAAGTTGAAATACTTCATGAAAATGTTGGACTTTTTTAACGCCGAATTCCTGTCGTGAAAATTTTAAACTTTTTTGAATCCGAAATCTTTTCATGAAAATTTTCAACTTTTTTGAAGCTGAAATACTTCATGAAAATGTTCGACTTTTTTAAAGCCGAAATCCTGTCGTGAAAATTTTCAACTTTTTTGAATCCGAAATCTTTTCATGAAAATTTTCAACTTTTTTGAAGCTGAAATACTTCATGAAAATGTTCGACTTTTTTTAAAGCTGAAATACTTCATGAAAATGTTCGACTTTTTTAAAGCCGAAATCCTATCGTGAAAATTTTCAACTTTTTTGAAGCCGAAATCTTTTCATGAAATTTTCAACTTTTTTGAAGCCGAAATCTTTTCATGAAAATTTTCAACTTTTTTGAAGCTGAAATACTTCATGAAAATGTTCGACTTTTTTAAAGCCGAAATCCTGTCGTGAAAATTTTCAACTTTTTTGAAGCCCAAATACTTCATGAAAATGTTCAACTTTTTTGAAGCCGAAATACTTCATGAAAATGTTCGACTTTTTTAAAGCCGAAATGCTGTCGTGAAAATTTTCAACCTTTTTGAAGCCGAAATACTTCATGAAAATGTTCGACTTTTTTAAAACCGAAATCCTGTCGTGAAAATTTTCAACTTTTTTGAAGTCCAAATACTTCATGAAAATGTTCGACTTTTTTAAAGCCAAAATCCTGTCGTGAAAATGTTCAACTCTTTTGAAGCCAAAATCTTTTCATGAAAATTTTCAACTTTTTTGAAGCTGAAATACTTCATGAAAATGTTCGACTTTTTTAAAGCCGAATTCCTATCGTGAAAATTTTCAACTTTTTTGAATCCGAAATATTTCATGAAAATGTTCGATTTTTTTAAAGCCGAAATCCTGTCGTGAAAATTTTCAACTTTTTTGAAGCCGAAATCTTTTCATGAAATTTTCAACTTTTTTGAAGCTGAATTACTTCATGAAAATGTTCGACTTTTTTAAAGCCGAAATCCTGTCGTGAAAATTTTCAACTTTTTCGAAGCCGAAATCTTTTCATGAAAATTTTCATCTTTTTTGAAGCCGAAATCTTTTCATGAAAATTTTCAACTTTTTTGAAGCCGAAATCTTTTCATGAAAATTTTCAACTTTTTTTGAAGTTGAAATACTTCATGAAAATGTTGGACTTTTTTAACGCCGAATTCCTGTCGTGAAAATTTTAAACTTTTTTGAATCCGAAATCTTTTCATGAAAATTTTAAACTTTTTTGAAGCCGAAATCTTTTCATGAAAATTTTCAACTTTTTTGAAGCCGAAATTTTTTCATGAAAATTTTCAACTTTTTTGAAGCTGAAATACTTCATGAAAATGTTCGACTTTTTTAAAGCCGAAATCCTGTCGTGAAAATTTTCAACTTTTTTGAAGCCGAAATCTTTTCATGAAATTTTCAACTTTTTTGAAGCTGAATTACTTCATGAAAATGTTCGACTTTTTTAAAGCCGAAATCCTGTCGTGAAAATTTTCAACTTTTTCGAAGCCGAAATCTTTTCATGAAAATTTTCATCTTTTTTGAAGCCGAAATCTTTTCATGAAAATTTTCAACTTTTTTGAAGCCGAAATCTTTTCATGAAAATTTTCAACTTTTTTTGAAGTTGAAATACTTCATGAAAATGTTGGACTTTTTTAACGCCGAATTCCTGTCGTGAAAATTTTAAACTTTTTTGAATCCGAAATCTTTTCATGAAAATTTTAAACTTTTTTGAAGCCGAAATCTTTTCATGAAAATTTTCAACTTTTTTGAAGCCGAAATTTTTTCATGAAAATTTTCAACTTTTTTGAAGCTGAAATACTTCATGAAAATGTTCGACTTTTTTAAAGCCGAAATCCTGTCGTGAAAATTTTCAACTTTTTTGAAGCCGAAATCTTTTCATGAAAATGTTCAACTTTTTTGAAGCTGAAATACTTCATGAAAATGTTCGACTTTTTTAAATCCGAAATCCTGTCGTGAAAATTTTCAACTTTTTTGAAGCCCAAATACTTCATGAAAATGTTCAACTTTTTTGAAGCCGAAATACTTCATGAAAATGTTCGCCTTTTTTAAAGCTGAAATCCTGTCGTGAAAATTTTCAACCTTTTTGAAGCCGAAATACTTCATGAAAATGTTCGACTTTTTTAAAGCCGAAATCCTGTCGTGAAAATTTTCAACTTTTTTGAAGCCGAAATCTTTTCATGAAAATTTTCAACTTTTTTGAAGCCGAAATCTTTTTATGAAAATTTTCAACTTTTTTGAAGCCGAAATCTTTTCATGAAAATTTTCAACTTTTTTGAAGCTGTAATACTTCATGAAAATGTTGGACTTTTTTAACGCCGAAATCCTGTCGTGAAAATTTTCAACTTTTTTGAAGCCGAAATCTTTT
Organism: Labrus mixtus; assembly: GCF_963584025.1. Classification (NCBI taxonomy): domain Eukaryota; kingdom Metazoa; phylum Chordata; class Actinopteri; order Labriformes; family Labridae; genus Labrus; species Labrus mixtus. Next base: position 623,869 of record NC_083630.1, on the reverse strand, counting down.
CATGAAAATTTTCAACTTTTTTGAAGCCGAAATCTTTTCGTGAAAATTTTCAACTTTTTTGAAGCCGAAATCTTTTCATGAAAATGTTCAACTTTTTTGAAGCCGAAATCTTTTCATGAAAATTTTCAACTTTTTTAAAGCTGAAATCTTGTCGTGAAAATTTTAAACCTTTTTGAAGCCGAAATACTTCATGAAAATGTTCGACTTTTTTAAAGCCGAAATCCTGTCGTGAAAATTTTAAACTTTTTTGAAGCCGAAATCTTTTCATGAAAATTTTCAACTTTTTTGAAGCCAAAATCTTTTCATGAAAATTTTCAACTTTTTTGAAGCCGAAATTTTTTCATGAAAATTTTCAACTTTTTTGAAGCTGAAATACTTCATGAAAATGTTCGCCTTTTTTAAAGCTGAAATCCTGTCGTGAAAATTTTCAACCTTTTTGAAGCCGAAATACTTCATGAAAATGTTCGACTTTTTTAAAGCCGAAATCCTGTCGTGAAAATTTTCAACTTTTTTGAAGCCGAAATCTTTTCATGAAAATTTTCAACTTTTTTGAAGCCGAAATCTTTTTATGAAAATTTTCAACTTTTTTGAAGCCGAAATCTTTTCATGAAAATTTTCAACTTTTTTGAAGCTGTAATACTTCATGAAAATGTTGGACTTTTTTAACGCCGAAATCCTGTCGTGAAAATTTTCAACTTTTTTGAAGCCGAAATCTTTTCATGAAAATTTTCAACTTTTTTGAAGCCGAAATCTTTTCATGAAAATTTTCAACTTTTTTGAAGCCGAAATCTTTTCATGAAAATGTTCAACTTTTTTGAAGCCGAAATCTTTTCATGAAAATTTTCAACTTTTTTGAAGCTGAAATACTTCATGAAAATGTTCGACTTTTTTAAAGCCGAAATCCTGTCGTGAAAATTTTCAACTTTTTTGAAGCCCAAATACTTCATGAAAATGTTCGACTTTTTTAAAGCTGAAATCCTGTCGTGAAAATTTTAAACCTTTTTGAAGCCGAAATACTTCATGAAAATGTTCGACTTTTTTAAAGCCGAAATCCTGTCGTGAAAATTTTAAACTTTTTTGAAGCCGAAATCTTTTCATGAAAATTTTCAACTTTTTTGAAGCCAAAATCTTTTCATGAAAATTTTCAACTTTTTTGAAGCCGAAATTTTTTCATGAAAATTTTCAACTTTTTTGAAGCTGAAATACTTCATGAAAATGTTCGACTTTTTTAAAGCCGAAATCCTGTCGTGAAAATTTTCAACTTTTTTGAATCCGAAATCTTTTCATGAAAATTTTCAACTTTTTTGAAGCTGAAATACTTCATGAAAATGTTCGACTTTTTTTAAAGCTGAAATACTTCATGAAAATGTTCGACTTTTTTAAAGCCGAAATCCTATCGTGAAAATTTTCAACTTTTTTGAAGCCGAAATCTTTTCATGAAATTTTCAACTTTTTTGAAGCCGAAATCTTTTCATGAAAATTTTCAACTTTTTTGAAGCTGAAATACTTCATGAAAATGTTCGACTTTTTTAAAGCCGAAATCCTGTCGTGAAAATTTTCAACTTTTTTGAAGCCCAAATACTTCATGAAAATGTTCAACTTTTTTGAAGCCGAAATACTTCATGAAAATGTTCGACTTTTTTAAAGCCGAAATGCTGTCGTGAAAATTTTCAACCTTTTTGAAGACGAAATACTTCATGAAAATGTTCGACTTTTTTAAAACCGAAATCCTGTCGTGAAAATTTTCAACTTTTTTGAAGTCCAAATACTTCATGAAAATGTTCGACTTTTTTAAAGCCAAAATCCTGTCGTGAAAATGTTCAACTCTTTTGAAGCCAAAATCTTTTCATGAAAATTTTCAACTTTTTTGAAGCTGAAATACTTCATGAAAATGTTCGACTTTTTTAAAGCCGAATTCCTATCGTGAAAATTTTCAACTTTTTTGAATCCGAAATATTTCATGAAAATGTTCGATTTTTTTAAAGCCGAAATCCTGTCGTGAAAATTTTCAACTTTTTTGAAGCCGAAATCTTTTCATGAAATTTTCAACTTTTTTGAAGCTGAATTACTTCATGAAAATGTTCGACTTTTTTAAAGCCGAAATCCTGTCGTGAAAATTTTCAACTTTTTCGAAGCCGAAATCTTTTCATGAAAATTTTCATCTTTTTTGAAGCCGAAATCTTTTCATGAAAATTTTCAACTTTTTTGAAGCCGAAATCTTTTCATGAAAATTTTCAACTTTTTTTGAAGTTGAAATACTTCATGAAAATGTTGGACTTTTTTAACGCCGAATTCCTGTCGTGAAAATTTTAAACTTTTTTGAATCCGAAATCTTTTCATGAAAATTTTCAACTTTTTTGAAGCTGAAATACTTCATGAAAATGTTCGACTTTTTTAAAGCCGAAATCCTGTCGTGAAAATTTTCAACTTTTTTGAAACTGAAATCTTTTCATTAAAATTTTCAACTTTTTTGAAGCTGAAATACTTCATGAAAATGTTCGACTTTTTTTAAAGCCGAAATCCTGTCGTGAAAATTTTCAACTTTTTTGAAGCCGAAATCTTTTCATGAAAATTTTCAACTTTTTTGAAGCCAAAATCCGTTCATGAAAATTTTCAACTTTTTTAAAGCTGAAATACTTCATGAAAATGTTCGACTTTTTTAAAGCTGAAATCCTGTCGTGAAAATTTTCAACCTTTTTGAAGCCGAAATACTTCATGAAAATGTTCGACTTTTTTAAAGCCGAAATCTTGTCGTGAAAATTTTCAACTTTTTTGAAGCCCAAATACTTCATGAAAATGTTCGACTTTTTTAAAGCCAAAATCCTGTCATGAAAATGTTCAACTTTTTTGAAGCCGAAATACTTCATGAAAATGTTCGATTTTTTTAAAGCTGAATTCCTGTCGTGAAAATTTTCAACCTTTTTGAAGCCGAAATACTACATGAAAATGTTCGACTTTTTTAAAGCCGAAATCCTGTCGTGAAAATTTTCAACTTTTTTGAAGCCGAAATCTTTTCATGAAAATTTTCAACTTTTTTGAAGCTGAAATACTTCATGAAAATGTTCGACTTTTTTAAAGCCGAAATCCTGTCGTGAAAATTTTCAACTTTTTTGAATCCGAAATCTTTTCATGAAAATTTTCAACTTTTTTGAAGCTGAAATACTTCATGAAAATGTTCGACTTTTTTAAATCCGAAATCCTGTCGTGAAAATTTTCAACTTTTTTGAAGCCGAAATCTTTTAATGAAAATTTTCAACTTTTTTGAAGCCCAAATACTTCATGAAAATGTTCGACTTTTTTAAAGCCAAAATCCTGTCTTGAAAATTTTCAACTTTTTTGAAGCCGAAATCTTTTCATGAAAATTTTCAACTTTTTTGAAGCCGAAATCTTTTCATGAAAATTTTCAACTTTTTTGAAGCCGAAATTTTTTCATGAAAATTTTCAACTTTTTTGAAGCTGAAATACTTCATGAAAATGTTCGACTTTTTTAAAGCCGAAATCCTGTCGTGAAAATTTTCAACTTTTTTGAAGCCGAAATCTTTTCATGAAAATGGTCAACTTTTTTGAAGCTGAAATACTTCATGAAAATGTTCGACTTTTTTAAATCCGAAATCCTGTCGTGAAAATTTTCAACTTTTTTGAAGCCCAAATACTTCATGAAAATGTTCAACTTTTTTGAAGCCGAAATACTTCATGAAAATGTTCGCCTTTTTTAAAGCTGAAATCCTGTCGTGAAAATTTTCAACCTTTTTGAAGCCGAAATACTTCATGAAAATGTTCGACTTTTTTAAAGCCGAAATCCTGTCGTGAAAATTTTCAACTTTTTTGAAGCCGAAATCTTTTCATGAAAATTTTCAACTTTTTTGAAGCCGAAATCTTTTTATGAAAATTTTCAACTTTTTTGAAGCCGAAATCTTTTCATGAAAATTTTCAACTTTTTTGAAGCTGTAATACTTCATGAAAATGTTGGACTTTTTTAACGCCGAAATCCTGTCGTGAAAATTTTCAACTTTTTTGAAGCCGAAATCTTTTCATGAAAATTTTCAACTTTTTTGAAGCCGAAACTTTTCATGAAAATTTTCAACTTTTTTGAAGCCGAAATCTTTTCATGAAAATGTTCAACTTTTTTGAAGCCGAAATCTTTTCATGAAAATTTTCAACTTTTTTGAAGCTGAAATACTTCATGAAAATGTTCGACTTTTTTAAAGCCGAAATCCTGTCGTGAAAATTTTCAACTTTTTTGAAGCCCAAATACTTCATGAAAATGTTCGACTTTTTTAAAGCTGAAATCCTGTCGTGAAAATTTTAAACCTTTTTGAAGCCGAAATACTTCATGAAAATGTTCGACTTTTTTAAAGCCGAAATCCTGTCGTGAAAATTTTAAACTTTTTTGAAGCCGAAATCTTTTCATGAAAATTTTCAACTTTTTTGAAGCCAAAATCTTTTCATGAAAATTTTCAACTTTTTTGAAGCCGAAATTTTTTCATGAAAATTTTCAACTTTTTTGAAGCTGAAATACTTCATGAAAATGTTCGACTTTTTTAAAGCCGAAATCCTGTCGTGAAAATTTTCAACTTTTTTGAATCCGAAATCTTTTCATGAAAATTTTCAACTTTTTTGAAGCTGAAATACTTCATGAAAATGTTCGACTTTTTTTAAAGCTGAAATACTTCATGAAAATGTTCGACTTTTTTAAAGCCGAAATCCTATCGTGAAAATTTTCAACTTTTTTGAATCCGAAATACTTCATGAAAATTTTCGACTTTTTTAAAGCCGAAATCCTGTCGTGAAAATTTTCAACTTTTTTGAAGCCGAAATCTTTTCATGAAATTTTCAACTTTTTTGAAGCCGAAATCTTTTCATGAAAATTTTCAACTTTTTTGAAGCTGAAATACTTCATGAAAATGTTCGACTTTTTTAAAGCCGAAATCCTGTCGTGAAAATTTTCAACTTTTTTGAAGCCCAAATACTTCATGAAAATGTTCAACTTTTTTGAAGCCGAAATACTTCATGAAAATGTTCGACTTTTTTAAAGCCGAAATGCTGTCGTGAAAATTTTCAACCTTTTTGAAGCCGAAATACTTCATGAAAATGTTCGACTTTTTTAAAACCGAAATCCTGTCGTGAAAATTTTCAACTTTTTTGAAGCCCAAATACTTCATGAAAATGTTCGACTTTTTTAAAGCCAAAATCCTGTCGTGAAAATGTTCAACTCTTTTGAAGCCAAAATCTTTTCATGAAAATTTTCAACTTTTTTGAAGCTGAAATACTTCATGAAAATGTTCGACTTTTTTAAAGCCGAAATCCTGTCGTGAAAATTTTCAACTTTTTTGAATCCGAAATCTTTTCATGAAAATTTTCAACTTTTTTGAAGCTGAAATACTTCATGAAAATGTTCGACTTTTTTTAAAGCTGAAATACTTCATGAAAATGTTCGACTTTTTTAAAGCCGAAATCCTATCGTGAAAATTTTCAACTTTTTTGAATCCGAAATACTTCATGAAAATTTTCGACTTTTTTAAAGCCGAAATCCTGTCGTGAAAATTTTCAACTTTTTTGAAGCCGAAATCTTTTCATGAAATTTTCAACTTTTTTGAAGCCGAAATCTTTTCATGAAAATTTTCAACTTTTTTGAAGCTGAAATACTTCATGAAAATGTTCGACTTTTTTAAAGCCGAAATCCTGTCGTGAAAATTTTCAACTTTTTTGAAGCCCAAATACTTCATGAAAATGTTCAACTTTTTTGAAGCCGAAATACTTCATGAAAATGTTCGACTTTTTTAAAGCCGAAATGCTGTCGTGAAAATTTTCAACCTTTTTGAAGCCGAAATACTTCATGAAAATGTTCGACTTTTTTAAAACCGAAATCCTGTCGTGAAAATTTTCAACTTTTTTGAAGCCCAAATACTTCATGAAAATGTTCGACTTTTTTAAAGCCAAAATCCTGTCGTGAAAATGTTCAACTCTTTTGAAGCCAAAATCTTTTCATGAAAATTTTCAACTTTTTTGAAGCTGAAATACTTCATGAAAATGTTCGACTTTTTTAAAGCCGAATTCCTATCGTGAAAATTTTCAACTTTTTTGAATCCGAAATACTTCATGAAATTTTCAACTTTTTTGAAGCTGAATTACTTCATGAAAATGTTCGACTTTTTTAAAGCCGAAATCCTGTCGTGAAAATTTTCAACTTTTTCGAAGCCGAAATCTTTTCATGAAAATTTTCATCTTTTTTGAAGCCGAAATCTTTTCATGAAAATTTTCAACTTTTTTGAAGCCGAAATCTTTTCATGAAAATTTTCAACTTTTTTGAAGTTGAAATACTTCATGAAAATGTTGGACTTTTTTAACGCCGAATTCCTGTCGTGAAAATTTTCAACTTTTTTGAATCCGAAATCTTTTCATGAAAATTTTCAACTTTTTTGAAGCTGAAATACTTCATGAAAATGTTCGACTTTTTTAAAGCCGAAATCCTGTCGTGAAAATTTTCAACTTTTTTGAAACTGAAATCTTTTCATTAAAATTTTCAACTTTTTTGAAGCTGAAATACTTCATGAAAATGTTCGACTTTTTTTAAAGCCGAAATCCTGTCGTGAAAATTTTCAACTTTTTTGAAGCCGAAATCTTTTCATGAAAATTTTCAACTTTTTTGAAGCCGAAATCCGTTCATGAAAATTTTCAACTTTTTTAAAGCTGAAATACTTCATGAAAATGTTCGACTTTTTTAAAGCTGAAATCCTGTCGTGAAAATTTTCAACCTTTTTGAAGCCGAAATACTTCATGAAAATGTTCGACTTTTTTAAAGCCGAAATCCTGTCGTGAAAATTTTCAACTTTTTTGAAGCCGAAATCTTTTCATGAAAATTTTCAACTTTTTTGAAGCCGAAATCTTTTCATGAAAATTTTCAACTTTTTTGAAGCCGAAATCTTTTCATGAAAATTTTCAACTTTTTTGAAGCTGAAATACTTCATGAAAATGTTGGACTTTTTTAACGCCGAAATCCTGTCGTGAAAATTTTCAACTTTTTTGAAGCCGAAATCTTTTCATGAAAATTTTCAACTTTTTTGAAGCCGAAATCTTTTCATGAAAATTTTCAACTTTTTTGAAGCCGAAATCTTTTCATGAAAATGTTCAACTTTTTTGAAGCCGAAATCTTTTCATGAAAATTTTCAACTTTTTTGAAGCTGAAATACTTCATGAAAATGTTCGACTTTTTTAAAGCCAAAATCCTGTCGTGAAAATTTTCAACTTTTTTGAAGCCCAAATACTTCATGAAAATGTTCAACTTTTTTGAAGCCGAAATACTTCATGAAAATGTTCGACTTTTTTAAAGCCGAAATGCTGTCGTGAAAATTTTCAACCTTTTTGAAGCCGAAATACTTCATGAAAATGTTCGACTTTTTTAAAACCGAAATCCTGTCGTGAAAATTTTCAACTTTTTTGAAGCCCAAATACTTCATGAAAATGTTCGACTTTTTTAAAGCCAAAATCCTGTCGTGAAAATGTTCAACTCTTTTGAAGCCAAAATCTTTTCATGAAAATTTTCAACTTTTTTGAAGCTGAAATACTTCATGAAAATGTTCGACTTTTTTAAAACCGAAATCCTGTCGTGAAAATTTTCAACTTTTTTGAAGCCCAAATACTTCATGAAAATGTTCGACTTTTTTAAAGCTGAAATCCTGTCGTGAAAATTTTAAACCTTTTTGAAGCCGAAATACTTCATGAAAATGTTCGACTTTTTTAAAGCCGAAATCCTGTCGTGAAAATTTTAAACTTTTTTGAAGCCGAAATCTTTTCATGAAAATTTTCAACTTTTTTGAAGCCAAAATCTTTTCATGAAAATTTTCAACTTTTTTGAAGCCGAAATTTTTTCATGAAAATTTCAACTTTTTTGAAGCTGAAATACTTCATGAAAATGTTCGACTTTTTTAAAGCCGAAATCCTGTCGTGAAAATTTTCAACTTTTTTGAATCCGAAATCTTTTCATGAAAATTTTCAACTTTTTTGAAGCTGAAATACTTCATGAAAATGTTCGACTTTTTTTAAAGCTGAAATACTTCATGAAAATGTTCGACTTTTTTAAAGCCGAAATCCTATCGTGAAAATTTTCAACTTTTTTGAATCCGAAATACTTCATGAAAATTTTCGACTTTTTTAAAGCCGAAATCCTGTCGTGAAAATTTTCAACTTTTTTGAAGCCGAAATCTTTTCATGAAATTTTCAACTTTTTTGAAGCCGAAATCTTTTCATGAAAATTTTCAACTTTTTTGAAGCTGAAATACTTCATGAAAATGTTCGACTTTTTTAAAGCCGAAATCCTGTCGTGAAAATTTTCAACTTTTTTGAAGCCCAAATACTTCATGAAAATGTTCAACTTTTTTGAAGCCGAAATACTTCATGAAAATGTTCGACTTTTTTAAAGCCAAAATCCTGTCGTGAAAATGTTCAACTCTTTTGAAGCCAAAATCTTTTCATGAAAATTTTCAACTTTTTTGAAGCTGAAATACTTCATGAAAATGTTCGACTTTTTTAAAGCCGAATTCCTATCGTGAAAATTTTCAACTTTTTTGAATCCGAAATACTTCATGAAAATGTTCGATTTTTTTAAAGCCGAAATCCTGTCGTGAAAATTTTCAACTTTTTTGAAGCCGAAATCTTTTCATGAAATTTTCAACTTTTTTGAAGCTGAATTACTTCATGAAAATGTTCGACTTTTTTAAAGCCGAAATCCTGTCGTGAAAATTTTCAACTTTTTCGAAGCCGAAATCTTTTCATGAAAATTTTCATCTTTTTTGAAGCCGAAATCTTTTCATGAAAATTTTCAACTTTTTTGAAGCCGAAATCTTTTCATGAAAATTTTCAACTTTTTTGAAGTTGAAATACTTCATGAAAATGTTGGACTTTTTTAACGCCGAATTCCTGTCGTGAAAATTTTCAACTTTTTTGAATCCGAAATCTTTTCATGAAAATTTTCAACTTTTTTGAAGCTGAAATACTTCATGAAAATGTTCGACTTTTTTAAAGCCGAAATCCTGTCGTGAAAATTTTCAACTTTTTTGAAACTGAAATCTTTTCATTAAAATTTTCAACTTTTTTGAAGCTGAAATACTTCATGAAAATGTTCGACTTTTTTTAAAGCCGAAATCCTGTCGTGAAAATTTTCAACTTTTTTGAAGCCGAAATCTTTTCATGAAAATTTTCAACGTTTTTGAAGCCGAAATCCGTTCATGAAAATTTTCAACTTTTTTAAAGCTGAAATACTTCATGAAAATGTTCGACTTTTTTAAAGCTGAAATCCTGTCGTGAAAATTTTCAACCTTTTTGAAGCCGAAATACTTCATGAAAATGTTCGACTTTTTTAAAGCCGAAATCCTGTCGTGAAAATTTTCAACTTTTTTGAAGCCGAAATCTTTTCATGAAAATTTTCAACTTTTTTGAAGCCGAAATCTTTTCATGAAAATTTTCAACTTTTTTGAAGCCGAAATCTTTTCATGAAAATTTTGAACTTTTTTGAAGCTGAAATACTTCATGAAAATGTTGGACTTTTTTAACGCCGAAATCCTGTCGTGAAAATTTTCAACTTTTTTGAAGCCGAAATCTTTTCATGAAAATTTTCAACTTTTTTGAAGCCGAAATCTTTTCATGAAAATTTTCAACTTTTTTGAAGCCGAAATCTTTTCATGAAAATGTTCAACTTTTTTGAAGCCGAAATCTTTTCATGAAAATTTTCAACTTTTTTGAAGCTGAAATACTTCATGAAAATGTTCGACTTTTTTAAAGCCAAAATCCTGTCGTGAAAATTTTCAACTTTTTTGAAGCCCAAATACTTCATGAAAATGTTCAACTTTTTTGAAGCCGAAATACTTCATGAAAATGTTCGACTTTTTTAAAGCCGAAATGCTGTCGTGAAAATTTTCAACCTTTTTGAAGCCGAAATACTTCATGAAAATGTTCGACTTTTTTAAAACCGAAATCCTGTCGTGAAAATTTTCAACTTTTTTGAAGCCCAAATACTTCATGAAAATGTTCGACTTTTTTAAAGCCAAAATCCTGTCGTGAAAATGTTCAACTCTTTTGAAGCCAAAATCTTTTCATGAAAATTTTCAACTTTTTTGAAGCTGAAATACTTCATGAAAATGTTCGACTTTTTTAAAGCCGAAATCCTGTCGTGAAAATTTTCAACTTTTTTGAAGCCCAAATACTTCATGAAAATGTTCGACTTTTTTAAAGCTGAAATCCTGTCGTGAAAATTTTAAACCTTTTTGAAGCCGAAATACTTCATGAAAATGTTCGACTTTTTTAAAGCCGAAATCCTGTCGTGAAAATTTTAAACTTTTTTGAAGCCGAAATCTTTTCATGAAAATTTTCAACTTTTTTGAAGCCAAAATCTTTTCATGAAAATTTTCAACTTTTTTGAAGCCGAAATTTTTTCATGAAAATTTCAACTTTTTTGAAGCTGAAATACTTCATGAAAATGTTCGACTTTTTTAAAGCCGAAATCCTGTCGTGAAAATTTTCAACTTTTTTGAATCCGAAATCTTTTCATGAAAATTTTCAACTTTTTTGAAGCTGAAATACTTCATGAAAATGTTCGACTTTTTTTAAAGCTGAAATACTTCATGAAAATGTTCGACTTTTTTAAAGCCGAAATCCTATCGTGAAAATTTTCAACTTTTTTGAATCCGAAATACTTCATGAAAATGTTCGATTTTTTTAAAGCCGAAATCCTGTCGTGAAAATTTTCAACTTTTTTGAAGCCGAAATCTTTTCATGAAATTTTCAACTTTTTTGAAGCTGAATTACTTCATGAAAATGTTCGACTTTTTTAAAGCCGAAATCCTGTCGTGAAAATTTTCAACTTTTTCGAAGCCGAAATCTTTTCATGAAAATTTTCATCTTTTTTGAAGCCGAAATCTTTTCATGAAAATTTTCAACTTTTTTGAAGCCGAAATCTTTTCATGAAAATTTTCAACTTTTTTGAAGTTGAAATACTTCATGAAAATGTTGGACTTTTTTAACGCCGAATTCCTGTCGTGAAAATTTTCAACTTTTTTGAATCCGAAATCTTTTCATGAAAATTTTCAACTTTTTTGAAGCTGAAATACTTCATGAAAATGTTCGACTTTTTTAAAGCCGAAATCCTGTCGTGAAAATTTTCAACTTTTTTGAAACTGAAATCTTTTCATTAAAATTTTCAACTTTTTTGAAGCTGAAATACTTCATGAAAATGTTCGACTTTTTTTAAAGCCGAAATCCTGTCGTGAAAATTTTCAACTTTTTTGAAGCCGAAATCTTTTCATGAAAATTTTCAACTTTTTTGAAGCCGAAATCCGTTCATGAAAATTTTCAACTTTTTTAAAGCTGAAATACTTCATGAAAATGTTCGACTTTTTTAAAGCTGAAATCCTGTCGTGAAAATTTTCAACCTTTTTGAAGCCGAAATACTTCATGAAAATGTTCGACTTTTTTAAAGCCGAAATCCTGTCGTGAAAATTTTCAACTTTTTTGAAGCCGAAATCTTTTCATGAAAATTTTCAACTTTTTTGAAGCCGAAATCTTTTCATGAAAATTTTCAACTTTTTTGAAGCCGAAATCTTTTCATGAAAATGTTCAACTTTTTTGAAGCCGAAATCTTTTCATGAAAATTTTCAACTTTTTTGAAGCTGAAATACTTCATGAAAATGTTGGACTTTTTTAACGCCGAAATCCTGTCGTGAAAATTTTCAACTTTTTTGAAGCCGAAATCTTTTCATGAAAATTTTCAACTTTTTTGAAGCCGAAATCTTTTCATGAAAATTTTCAACTTTTTTGAAGCCGAAATCTTTTCATGAAAATGTTCAACTTTTTTGAAGCCGAAATCTTTTCATGAAAATTTTCAACTTTTTTGAAGCTGAAATACTTCATGAAAATGTTCGACTTTTTTAAAGCCAAAATCCTGTCGTGAAAATTTTCAACTTTTTTGAAGCCCAAATACTTCATGAAAATGTTCAACTTTTTTGAAGCCGAAATACTTCATGAAAATGTTCGACTTTTTTAAAGCCGAAATGCTGTCGTGAAAATTTTCAACCTTTTTGAAGCCGAAATACTTCATGAAAATGTTCGACTTTTTTAAAACCGAAATCCTGTCGTGAAAATTTTCAACTTTTTTGAAGCCCAAATACTTCATGAAAATGTTCGACTTTTTTAAAGCCAAAATCCTGTCGTGAAAATGTTCAACTCTTTTGAAGCCAAAATCTTTTCATGAAAATTTTCAACTTTTTTGAAGCTGAAATACTTCATGAAAATGTTCGACTTTTTTAAAGCCGAAATCCTGTCGTGAAAATTTTCAACTTTTTTGAAGCCCAAATACTTCATGAAAATGTTCGACTTTTTTAAAGCTGAAATCCTGTCGTGAAAATTTTAAACCTTTTTGAAGCCGAAATACTTCATGAAAATGTTCGACTTTTTTAAAGCCGAAATCCTGTCGTGAAAATTTTAAACTTTTTTGAAGCCGAAATCTTTTCATGAAAATTTTCAACTTTTTTGAAGCCAAAATCTTTTCATGAAAATTTTCAACTTTTTTGAAGCCGAAATTTTTTCATGAAAATTTCAACTTTTTTGAAGCTGAAATACTTCATGAAAATGTTCGACTTTTTTAAAGCCGAAATCCTGTCGTGAAAATTTTCAACTTTTTTGAATCCGAAATCTTTTCATGAAAATTTTCAACTTTTTTGAAGCTGAAATACTTCATGAAAATGTTCGACTTTTTTTAAAGCTGAAATACTTCATGAAAATGTTCGACTTTTTTAAAGCCGAAATCCTATCGTGAAAATTTTCAACTTTTTTGAATCCGAAATACTTCATGAAAATGTTCGATTTTTTTAAAGCCGAAATCCTGTCGTGAAAATTTTCAACTTTTTTGTAGCCGAAATCTTTTCATGAAATTTTCAACTTTTTTGAAGCTGAATTACTTCATGAAAATGTTCGACTTTTTTAAAGCCGAAATCCTGTCGTGAAAATTTTCAACTTTTTCGAAGCCGAAATCTTTTCATGAAAATTTTCATCTTTTTTGAAGCCGAAATCTTTTCATGAAAATTTTCAACTTTTTTGAAGCCGAAATCTTTTCATGAAAATTTTCAACTTTTTTGAAGTTGAAATACTTCATGAAAATGTTGGACTTTTTTAACGCCGAATTCCTGTCGTGAAAATTTTCAACTTTTTTGAATCCGAAATCTTTTCATGAAAATTTTCAACTTTTTTGAAGCTGAAATACTTCATGAAAATGTTCGACTTTTTTAAAGCCGAAATCCTGTCGTGAAAATTTTCAACTTTTTTGAAACTGAAATCTTTTCATTAAAATTTTCAACTTTTTTGAAGCTGAAATACTTCATGAAAATGTTCGACTTTTTTAAAGCTGAAATCCTGTCGTGAAAATTTTCAACCTTTTTGAAGCCGAAATACTTCATGAAAATGTTCGACTTTTTTAAAGCCGAAATCCTGTCGTGAAAATTTTCAACTTTTTTGAAGCCGAAATCTTTTCATGAAAATTTTCAACTTTTTTGAAGCCGAAATCTTTTCATGAAAATTTTCAACTTTTTTGAAGCCGAAATCTTTTCATGAAAATTTTCAACTTTTTTGAAGCTGAAATACTTCATGAAAATGTTGGACTTTTTTAACGCCGAAATCCTGTCGTGAAAATTTTCAACTTTTTTGAAGCCGAAATCTTTTCATGAAAATTTTCAACTTTTTTGAAGCCGAAATCTTTTCATGAAAATTTTCAACTTTTTTGAAGCCGAAATCTTTTCATGAAAATGTTCAACTTTTTTGAAGCCGAAATCTTTTCATGAAAATTTTCAACTTTTTTGAAGCTGAAATACTTCATGAAAATGTTCGACTTTTTTAAAGCCAAAATCCTGTCGTGAAAATTTTCAACTTTTTTGAAGCCCAAATACTTCATGAAAATGTTCAACTTTTTTGAAGCCGAAATACTTCATGAAAATGTTCGACTTTTTTAAAGCCGAAATGCTGTCGTGAAAATTTTCAACCTTTTTGAAGCCGAAATACTTCATGAAAATGTTCGACTTTTTTAAAACCGAAATCCTGTCGTGAAAATTTTCAACTTTTTTGAAGCCCAAATACTTCATGAAAATGTTCGACTTTTTTAAAGCCAAAATCCTGTCGTGAAAATGTTCAACTCTTTTGAAGCCAAAATCTTTTCATGAAAATTTTCAACTTTTTTGAAGCTGAAATACTTCATGAAAATGTTCGACTTTTTTAAAGCCGAAATCCTGTCGTGAAAATTTTCAACTTTTTTGAAGCCCAAATACTTCATGAAAATGTTCGACTTTTTTAAAGCTGAAATCCTGTCGTGAAAATTTTAAACCTTTTTGAAGCCGAAATACTTCATGAAAATGTTCGACTTTTTTAAAGCCGAAATCCTGTCGTGAAAATTTTAAACTTTTTTGAAGCCGAAATCTTTTCATGAAAATTTTCAACTTTTTTGAAGCCAAAATCTTTTCATGAAAATTTTCAACTTTTTTGAAGCCGAAATTTTTTCATGAAAATTTCAACTTTTTTGAAGCTGAAATACTTCATGAAAATGTTCGACTTTTTTAAAGCCGAAATCCTGTCGTGAAAATTTTCAACTTTTTTGAATCCGAAATCTTTTCATGAAAATTTTCAACTTTTTTGAAGCTGAAATACTTCATGAAAATGTTCGACTTTTTTTAAAGCTGAAATACTTCATGAAAATGTTCGACTTTTTTAAAGCCGAAATCCTATCGTGAAAATTTTCAACTTTTTTGAATCCGAAATACTTCATGAAAATTTTCGACTTTTTTAAAGCCGAAATCCTGTCGTGAAAATTTTCAACTTTTTTGAAGCCGAAATCTTTTCATGAAATTTTCAACTTTTTTGAAGCCGAAATCTTTTCATGAAAATTTTCAACTTTTTTGAAGCTGAAATACTTCATGAAAATGTTCGACTTTTTTAAAGCCGAAATCCTGTCGTGAAAATTTTCAACTTTTTTGAAGCCCAAATACTTCATGAAAATGTTCAACTTTTTTGAAGCCGAAATACTTCATGAAAATGTTCGACTTTTTTAAAGCCAAAATCCTGTCGTGAAAATGTTCAACTCTTTTGAAGCCAAAATCTTTTCATGAAAATTTTCAACTTTTTTGAAGCTGAAATACTTCATGAAAATGTTCGACTTTTTTAAAGCCGAATTCCTATCGTGAAAATTTTCAACTTTTTTGAATCCGAAATACTTCATGAAAATGTTCGATTTTTTTAAAGCCGAAATCCTGTCGTGAAAATTTTCAACTTTTTTGAAGCCGAAATCTTTTCATGAAATTTTCAACTTTTTTGAAGCTGAATTACTTCATGAAAATGTTCGACTTTTTTAAAGCCGAAATCCTGTCGTGAAAATTTTCAACTTTTTCGAAGCCGAAATCTTTTCATGAAAATTTTCATCTTTTTTGAAGCCGAAATCTTTTCAGGAAAATTTTCAACTTTTTTGAAGCCGAAATCTTTTCATGAAAATTTTCAACTTTTTTGAAGTTGAAATACTTCATGAAAATGTTGGACTTTTTTAACGCCGAATTCCTGTCGTGAAAATTTTCAACTTTTTTGAATCCGAAATCTTTTCATGAAAATTTTCAACTTTTTTGAAGCTGAAATACTTCATGAAAATGTTCGACTTTTTTAAAGCCGAAATCCTGTCGTGAAAATTTTCAACTTTTTTGAAACTGAAATCTTTTCATTAAAATTTTCAACTTTTTTGAAGCTGAAATACTTCATGAAAATGTTCGACTTTTTTTAAAGCCGAAATCCTGTCGTGAAAATTTTCAACTTTTTTGAAGCCGAAATCTTTTCATGAAAATTTTCAACTTTTTTGAAGCCGAAATCCGTTCATGAAAATTTTCAACTTTTTTAAAGCTGAAATACTTCATGAAAATGTTCGACTTTTTTAAAGCTGAAATCCTGTCGTGAAAATTTTCAACCTTTTTGAAGCCGAAATACTTCATGAAAATGTTCGACTTTTTTAAAGCCGAAATCCTGTCGTGAAAATTTTCAACTTTTTTGAAGCCGAAATCTTTTCATGAAAATTTTCAACTTTTTTGAAGCCGAAATCTTTTCATGAAAATTTTCAACTTTTTTGAAGCCGAAATCTTTTCATGAAAATTTTCAACTTTTTTGAAGCTGAAATACTTCATGAAAATGTTGGACTTTTTTAACGCCGAAATCCTGTCGTGAAAATTTTCAACTTTTTTGAAGCCGAAATCTTTTCATGAAAATTTTCAACTTTTTTGAAGCCGAAATCTTTTCATGAAAATTTTCAACTTTTTTGAAGCCGAAATCTTTTCATGAAAATGTTCAACTTTTTTGAAGCCGAAATCTTTTCATGAAAATTTTCAAATTTTTTGAAGCTGAAATACTTCATGAAAATGTTCGACTTTTTTAAAGCCAAAATCCTGTCGTGAAAATTTTCAACTTTTTTGAAGCCCAAATACTTCATGAAAATGTTCAACTTTTTTGAAGCCGAAATACTTCATGAAAATGTTCGACTTTTTTAAAGCCGAAATGCTGTCGTGAAAATTTTCAACCTTTTTGAAGCCGAAATACTTCATGAAAATGTTCGACTTTTTTAAAACCGAAATCCTGTCGTGAAAATTTTCAACTTTTTTGAAGCCCAAATACTTCATGAAAATGTTCGACTTTTTTAAAGCCAAAATCCTGTCGTGAAAATGTTCAACTCTTTTGAAGCCAAAATCTTTTCATGAAAATTTTCAACTTTTTTGAAGCTGAAATACTTCATGAAAATGTTCGACTTTTTTAAAGCCGAATTCCTATCGTGAAAATTTTCAACTTTTTTGAATCCGAAATACTTCATGAAAATGTTCGATTTTTTTAAAGCCGAAATCCTGACGTGAAAATTTTCAACTTTTTTGAAGCCGAAATCTTTTCATGAAATTTTCAACTTTTTTGAAGCTGAATTACTTCATGAAAATGTTCGACTTCTTTAAAGCCGAAATCCTGTCGTGAAAATTTTCAACTTTTTCGAAGCCGAAATCTTTTCATGAAAATTTTCATCTTTTTTGAAGCCGAAATCTTTTCATGAAAATTTTCAACTTTTTTGAAGCTGAAATACTTCATGAAAATGTTGGACTTTTTTAACGCCGAATTCCTGTCGTGAAAATTTTCAACTTTTTTGAATCCGAAATCTTTTCATGAAAATTTTCAACTTTTTTGAAGCTGAAATACTTCATGAAAATGTTCGACTTTTTTAAAGCCGAAATCCTGTCGTGAAAATTTTCAACTTTTTTGAAACTGAAATCTTTTCATTAAAATTTTCAACTTTTTTGAAGCTGAAATACTTCATGAAAATGTTCGACTTTTTTTAAAGCCGAAATCCTGTCGTGAAAATTTTCAACTTTTTTGAAGCCGAAATCTTTTCATGAAAATTTTCAACTTTTTTGAAGCCGAAATCCGTTCATGAAAATTTTCAACTTTTTTAAAGCTGAAATACTTCATGAAAATGTTCGACTTTTTTAAAGCTGAAATCCTGTCGTGAAAATTTTCAACCTTTTTGAAGCCGAAATACTTCATGAAAATGTTCGACTTTTTTAAAGCCGAAATCCTGTCGTGAAAATTTTCAACTTTTTTGAAGCCGAAATCTTTTCATGAAAATTTTCAACTTTTTTGAAGCCGAAATCTTTTCATGAAAATTTTCAACTTTTTTGAAGCCGAAATCTTTTCATGAAAATTTTCAACTTTTTTGAAGCTGAAATACTTCATGAAAATGTTGGACTTTTTTAACGCCGAAATCCTGTCGTGAAAATTTTCAACTTTTTTGAAGCCGAAATCTTTTCATGAAAATGTTCAACTTTTTTGAAGCCGAAATCTTTTCATGAAAATTTTCAACTTTTTTGAAGCCGAAATACTTCATGAAAATGTTCGACTTTTTTAAAGCCGAAATCCTGTCGTGAAAATTTTAAACCTTTTTGAAGCCGAAATACTTCATGAAAATGTTCGACTTTTTTAAAGCCGAAATCCTGTCGTGAAAATTTTAAACTTTTTTGAAGCCGAAATCTTTTCATGAAAATTTTCAACTTTTTTGAAGCCAAAATCTTTTCATGAAAATTTTCAACTTTTTTGAAGCCGAAATTTTTTCATGAAAATTTTCAACTTTTTTGAAGCTGAAATACTTCATGAAAATGTTCGACTTTTTTAAAGCCGAAATCCTGTCGTGAAAATTTTCAACTTTTTTGAATCCGAAATCTTTTCATGAAAATTTTCAAATTTTTTGAAGCTGAAATACTTCATGAAAATGTTCGACTTTTTTAAAGCCGAAATCCTGTCGTGAAAATTTTCAACTTTTTTGAAACTGAAATCTTTTCATTAAAATTTTCAACTTTTTTGAAACTGAAATACTTCATGAAAATGTTCGACTTTTTTTAAAGCCGAAATCCTGTCGTGAAAATTTTCAACTTTTTTGAAGCCGAAATCTTTTCATGAAATTTTCAACTTTTTTGAAGCCGAAATCCTTTCATGAAAATTTTCAACTTTTTTAAAGCCGAAATACTTCATGAAAATGTTCGACTTTTTTAAAGCCGAAATCCTGTCGTGAAAATTTTCAACTTTTTTGAAGCCGAAATCTTTTCATGAAAATTTTCAACTTTTTTGAAGCCGAAATCTTTTCATGAAAATTTTCAACTTTTTTGAAGCCGAAATCTTTTCATGAAAATTTTCAACTTTTTTGAAGCTGAAATACTTCATGAAAATGTTGGACTTTTTTAACGCCGAAATCCTGTCGTGAAAATTTTCAACTTTTTTGAAGCCGAAATCTTTTCATGAAAATGTTCAACTTTTTTGAAGCCGAAATCTTTTCATGAAAATTTTCAACTTTTTTGAAGCCGAAATACTTCATGAAAATGTTCGACTTTTTTAAAGCCGAAATCCTGTCGTGAAAATTTTAAACCTTTTTGAAGCCGAAATACTTCATGAAAATGTTCGACTTTTTTAAAGCCGAAATCCTGTCGTGAAAATTTTAAACTTTTTTGAAGCCGAAATCTTTTCATGAAAATTTTCAACTTTTTTGAAGCCAAAATCTTTTCATGAAAATTTTCAACTTTTTTGAAGCCGAAATTTTTTCATGAAAATTTTCAACTTTTTTGAAGCTGAAATACTTCATGAAAATGTTCGACTTTTTTAAAGCCGAAATCCTGTCGTGAAAATTTTCAACTTTTTTGAATCCGAAATCTTTTCATGAAAATTTTCAAATTTTTTGAAGCTGAAATACTTCATGAAAATGTTCGACTTTTTTAAAGCCGAAATCCTGTCGTGAAAATTTTCAACTTTTTTGAAACTGAAATCTTTTCATTAAAATTTTCAACTTTTTTGAAACTGAAATACTTCATGAAAATGTTCGACTTTTTTTAAAGCCGAAATCCTGTCGTGAAAATTTTCAACTTTTTTGAAGCCGAAATCTTTTCATGAAATTTTCAACTTTTTTGAAGCCGAAATCCTTTCATGAAAATTTTCAACTTTTTTAAAGCTGAAATACTTCATGAAAATGTTCGACTTTTTTAAAGCCGAAATCCTATCGTGAAAATTTTCAACTTTTTTGAATCCGAAATACTTCATGAAAATTTTCGACTTTTTTAAAGCCGAAATCCTGTCGTGAAAATTTTCAACTTTTTTGAAGCCGAAATCTTTTCATGAAATTTTCAACTTTTTTGAAGCCGAAATCTTTTCATGAAAATTTTCAACTTTTTTGAAGCTGAAATACTTCATGAAAATGTTCGACTTTTTTAAAGCCGAAATCCTGTCGTGAAAATTTTCAACTTTTTTGAAGCCCAAATACTTCATGAAAATGTTCAACTTTTTTGAAGCCGAAATACTTCATGAAAATGTTCGACTTTTTTAAAGCCGAAATGCTGTCGTGAAAATTTTCAACCTTTTTGAAGCCGAAATACTTCATGAAAATGTTCGACTTTTTTAAAACCGAAATCCTGTCGTGAAAATTTTCAACTTTTTTGAAGCCCAAATACTTCATGAAAATGTTCGACTTTTTTAAAGCCAAAATCCTGTCGTGAAAATGTTCAACTCTTTTGAAGCCAAAATCTTTTCATGAAAATTTTCAACTTTTTTGAAGCTGAAATACTTCATGAAAATGTTCGACTTTTTTAAAGCCGAATTCCTATCGTGAAAATTTTCAACTTTTTTGAATCCGAAATACTTCATGAAAATGTTCGATTTTTTTAAAGCCGAAATCCTGTCGTGAAAATTTTCAACTTTTTTGAAGCCGAAATCTTTTCATGAAATTTTCAACTTTTTTGAAGCTGAATTACTTCATGAAAATGTTCGACTTTTTTAAAGCCGAAATCCTGTCGTGAAAATTTTCAACTTTTTCGAAGCCGAAATCTTTTCATGAAAATTTTCATCTTTTTTGAAGCCGAAATCTTTTCATGAAAATTTTCAACTTTTTTGAATCTGAAATACTTCATGAAAATGTTCAACTTTTTTAACGCCGAAATCCTGTCGTGAAAATTTTCAACTTTTTTGAATCCGAAATACTTCATGAAAATGTTCGACTTTTTTAAAGCCGAAATCCTGTCTTGAAAATTTTCAACTTTTTTGAATCCGAAATACTTCATGAAAATTTCAACTTTTTTAAAGCCGAAATCCTGTCGTGAAAATTTTCAACTTTTTTGAAGCCGTAATCTTTTCATGAAAACTTTCAACTTTTTTGAAGCCGAAATCTTTTCATGAAAATTTTCAACTTTTTTGAAGCTGAAATACTTCATGAAAATGTTTGACTTTTTTAAAGCCGAAATCCTGTCATGAAAATTTTCAACTCTTTTGAAGCCGAAATCTTTTCATGAAAATTTTCAACTTTTTTGAAGCCGAAATCTTTTCATTAAAATTTTCAACTTTTTTGAAGCTGAAATACTTCATGAAAATGTTCGACTTTTTTAAAGCCGAATTCCTGTCGTGAAAATTTTCAACTTTTTTGAATCCGAAATCTTTTCATGAAAATTTTCAACTTTTTTGAATCTGAAATACTTCATGAAAATGTTCGACTTTTTTATCGCCGAAATCCTGTCGTGAAAATTTTCAACTTTTTTGAATCCGAAATACTTCATGAAAATTTTAAACTTTTTTGAGGACGAAATCTTTTCATGAAAATTTTCAACTTTTTTGAAGCCGAAATATTTTCATGAAAATTTTCAACTTTTTTGAAGCCGAAATCCTTTCATGAAAATTTTCAACTTTTTTAAAGCTGAAATACTTCATGAAAATGTTCGACTTTTTTAAAGCCGAAATCCTATCGTGAAAATTTTCACCTTTTTTGAATCCGAAATACTTCATGAAAATGTTCGACTTTTTTAAAGCGGAAATCCTGTCGTGAAAATTTTCAACTTTTTTGAAGCCGAAATCTTTTCATGAAATTTTCAACTTTTTTGAAGCTGAAATACTTCATGAAAATGTTCGACTTTTTTAAAGCCGAAATCCTGTCGTGAAAATTTTCAACTTTTTTGAAGCCCAAATACTTCATGAAAATGTTCAACTTTTTTGAAGCCGAAATACTTCATGAAAATGTTCGACTTTTTTAAAGCCGAAATCCTGTCGTGAAAATTTTCAACTTTTTTGAAGCCGAAATCTTTTCATGAAAATTTTCAACTTTTTTGAAGCCGAAATCTTTTCATAAAAATTTTCAACTTTTTTGAAGCTGAAATACTTCATGAAAATGTTTGACTTTTTTAAAGCCGAAAATCCTGTCATGAAAATTTTCAACTCTTTTGAAGCCGAAATCTTTTCATGAAAATTTTCAACTTTTTTGAAGCCGAAATCTTTTCATGAAAATTTTCAACTTTTTTGAAGCTGAAATACTTCATGAAAATGTTCGACTTTTTTATCGCCGAAATCCTGTCGTGAAAATTTTCAACTTTTTTGAATCCGAAATACTTCATGAAAATTTTCAACTTTTTTGAAGACGAAATCTATTCATGAAAATTTTCAAGTTTTTTTGAATCTGAAATACTTCATGAAAATGTTCGACTTTTTTAACGCCGAAATCCTGTCGTGAAAATTTTCAACTTTTTTGAAGCCGAAATCTTTTCATGAAAATTTTCAACTTTTTTGAAGCCGAAATCTTTTCATGAAAATTTTCAACTTTTTTGAATCTGAAATACTTCATGAAAATGTTCAACTTTTTTAACGCCGAAATCCTGTCGTGAAAATTTTCAACTTTTTTGAATCCGAAATACTTCATGAAAATGTTCGATTTTTTTAAAGCCGAAATCCTGTCGTGAAAATTTTCAACTTTTTTGAAGCCGAAATCTTTTCATGAAATTTTCAACTTTTTTGAAGCTGAATTACTTCATGAAAATGTTCGACTTTTTTAAAGCCGAAATCCTGTCGTGAAAATTTTCAACTTTTTCGAAGCCGAAATCTTTTCATGAAAATTTTCATCTTTTTTGAAGCCGAAATCTTTTCATGAAAATTTTCAACTTTTTTGAATCTGAAATACTTCATGAAAATGTTCAACTTTTTTAACGCCGAAATCCTGTCGTGAAAATTTTCAACTTTTTTGAATCCGAAATACTTCATGAAAATGTTCGACTTTTTTAAAGCCGAAATCCTGTCTTGAAAATTTTCAACTTTTTTGAATCCGAAATACTTCATGAAAATTTCAACTTTTTTAAAGCCGAAATCCTGTCGTGAAAATTTTCAACTTTTTTGAAGCCGTAATCTTTTCATGAAAACTTTCAACTTTTTTGAAGCCGAAATCTTTTCATGAAAATTTTCAACTTTTTTGAAGCTGAAATACTTCATGAAAATGTTTGACTTTTTTAAAGCCGAAATCCTGTCATGAAAATTTTCAACTCTTTTGAAGCCGAAATCTTTTCATGAAAATTTTCAACTTTTTTGAAGCCGAAATCTTTTCATTAAAATTTTCAACTTTTTTGAAGCTGAAATACTTCATGAAAATGTTCGACTTTTTTAAAGCCGAATTCCTGTCGTGAAAATTTTCAACTTTTTTGAATCCGAAATCTTTTCATGAAAATTTTCAACTTTTTTGAATCTGAAATACTTCATGAAAATGTTCGACTTTTTTATCGCCGAAATCCTGTCGTGAAAATTTTCAACTTTTTTGAATCCGAAATACTTCATGAAAATTTTCAACTTTTTTGAAGACGAAATCTTTTCATGAAAATTTTCAACTTTTTTGAAGCCGAAATCTTTTCATGAAAATTTTCAACTTTTTTGAAGCCGAAATCTTTTCATGAAAATTTTCAACTTTTTTGAATCTGAAATACTTCATGAAAATGTTCAACTTTTTTAACGCCGAAATCCTGTTGTGAAAATTTTTAACTTTTTTGAATCCGAAATACTTCATGAAAATTTTCAACTTTTTTGAAGCTGAAATACTTCATGAAAATGTTCGACTTTTTTAAAGTCGAAATCCTGTCGTGAAAATTTTCAACTCTTTTGAAGCCGAAATCTTTTCATGAAAATTTTCAACTTTTTTGAAGCCGAAATATTTTCATGAAAATTTTCAACTTTTTTGAAGCCGAAATCCTTTCATGAAAATTTTCAACTTTTTTAAAGCTGAAATACTTCATGAAAATGTTCGACTTTTTTAAAGCCGAAATCCTATCGTGAAAATTTTCACCTTTTTTGAATCCGAAATACTTCATGAAAATGTTCGACTTTTTTAAAGCCGAAATCCTGTCGTGAAAATTTTCAACTTTTTTGAAGCCGAAATCTTTTCATGAAATTTTCAACTTTTTTGAAGCTGAAATACTTCATGAAAATGTTCGACTTTTTTAAAGCCGAAATCCTGTCGTGAAAATTTTCAACTTTTTTGAAGCCCAAATACTTCATGAAAATGTTCAACTTTTTTGAAGCCGAAATACTTCATGAAAATGTTCGACTTTTTTAAAGCCGAAATCCTGTCGTGAAAATTTTCAACTTTTTTGAAACTGAAATCTTTTCATTAAAATTTTCAACTTTTTTGAAGCTGAAATACTTCATGAAAATGTTTGACTTTTTTTAAAGCCGAAATCCTGTCGTGAAAATTTTCAACTTTTTTGAAGCCGAAATCTTTTCATGAAAATTTTCAACTTTTTTGAAGCCGAAATCTTTTCATGAAAATTTTCAACTTTTTTGAAGCTGAAATACTTCATGAAAATGTTTGACTTTTTTAAAGCCGAAAATCCTGTCATGAAAATGTTCAACTCTTTTGAAGCCGAAATCTTTTCATGAAAATGTTCGACTTTTTTAAAGCCGAATTCCTGTCGTGAAAATTTTCAACTTTTTTGAATCCGAAATCTTTTCATGAAAATTTTCAACTTTTTTGAATCTGAAATACTTCATGAAAATGTTCGACTTTTTTATCGCCGAAATCCTGTCGTGAAAATTTTCAACTTTTTTGAATCCGAAATACTTCATGAAAATTTTCAACTTTTTTGAAGACGAAATCTTTTCATGAAAATTTTCAACTTTTTTGAAGCCGAAATCTTTTCATGAAAATTTTCAACTTTTTTGAAGCCGAAATCTTTTCATGAAAATTTTCATCTTTTTTGAAGCCGAAATCTTTTCATGAAAATTTTCAACTTTTTTGAATCTGAAATACTTCATGAAAATGTTCAACTTTTTTAACGCCGAAATCCTGTCGTGAAAATTTTCAACTTTTTTGAATCCGAAATACTTCATGAAAATGTTCGACTTTTTTAAAGCCGAAATCCTGTCTTGAAAATTTTCAACTTTTTTGAATCCGAAATACTTCATGAAAATTTCAACTTTTTTAAAGCCGAAATCCTGTCGTGAAAATTTTCAACTTTTTTGAAGCCGTAATCTTTTCATGAAAACTTTCAACTTTTTTGAAGCCGAAATCTTTTCATGAAAATTTTCAACTTTTTTGAAGCTGAAATACTTCATGAAAATGTTTGACTTTTTTAAAGCCGAAATCCTGTCATGAAAATTTTCAACTCTTTTGAAGCCGAAATCTTTTCATGAAAATTTTCAACTTTTTTGAAGCCGAAATCTTTTCATTAAAATTTTCAACTTTTTTGAAGCTGAAATACTTCATGAAAATGTTCGACTTTTTTAAAGCCGAATTCCTGTCGTGAAAATTTTCAACTTTTTTGAATCCGAAATCTTTTCATGAAAATTTTCAACTTTTTTGAATCTGAAATACTTCATGAAAATGTTCGACTTTTTTATCGCCGAAATCCTGTCGTGAAAATTTTCAACTTTTTTGAATCCGAAATACTTCATGAAAATTTTCAACTTTTTTGAAGACGAAATCTTTTCATGAAAATTTTCAACTTTTTTGAAGCCGAAATCTTTTCATGAAAATTTTCAACTTTTTTGAAGCCGAAATCTTTTCATGAAAATTTTCAACTTTTTTGAATCTGAAATACTTCATGAAAATGTTCAACTTTTTTAACGCCGAAATCCTGTTGTGAAAATTTTTAACTTTTTTGAATCCGAAATACTTCATGAAAATTTTCAACTTTTTTGAAGCTGAAATACTTCATGAAAATGTTCGACTTTTTTAAAGTCGAAATCCTGTCGTGAAAATTTTCAACTCTTTTGAAGCCGAAATCTTTTCATGAAAATTTTCAACTTTTTTGAAGCCGAAATATTTTCATGAAAATTTTCAACTTTTTTGAAGCCGAAATCCTTTCATGAAAATTTTCAACTTTTTTAAAGCTGAAATACTTCATGAAAATGTTCGACTTTTTTAAAGCCGAAATCCTATCGTGAAAATTTTCACCTTTTTTGAATCCGAAATACTTCATGAAAATGTTCGACTTTTTTAAAGCCGAAATCCTGTCGTGAAAATTTTCAACTTTTTTGAAGCCGAAATCTTTTCATGAAATTTTCAACTTTTTTGAAGCTGAAATACTTCATGAAAATGTTCGACTTTTTTAAAGCCGAAATCCTGTCGTGAAAATTTTCAACTTTTTTGAAGCCCAAATACTTCATGAAAATGTTCAACTTTTTTGAAGCCGAAATACTTCATGAAAATGTTCGACTTTTTTAAAGCCGAAATCCTGTCGTGAAAATTTTCAACTTTTTTGAAACTGAAATCTTTTCATTAAAATTTTCAACTTTTTTGAAGCTGAAATACTTCATGAAAATGTTTGACTTTTTTTAAAGCCGAAATCCTGTCGTGAAAATTTTCAACTTTTTTGAAGCCGAAATCTTTTCATGAAAATTTTCAACTTTTTTGAAGCCGAAATCTTTTCATGAAAATTTTCAACTTTTTTGAAGCTGAAATACTTCATGAAAATGTTTGACTTTTTTAAAGCCGAAAATCCTGTCATGAAAATTTTCAACTCTTTTGAAGCCGAAATCTTTTCATGAAAATGTTCGACTTTTTTAAAGCCGAATTCCTGTCGTGAAAATTTTCAACTTTTTTGAATCCGAAATCTTTTCATGAAAATTTTCAACTTTTTTGAATCTGAAATACTTCATGAAAATGTTCGACTTTTTTATCGCCGAAATCCTGTCGTGAAAATTTTCAACTTTTTTGAATCCGAAATACTTCATGAAAATTTTCAACTTTTTTGAAGACGAAATCTTTTCATGAAAATTTTCAACTTTTTTGAAGCCGAAATCTTTTCATGAAAATTTTCAACTTTTTTGAAGCCGAAATCTTTTCATGAAAATTTTCATCTTTTTTGAAGCCGAAATCTTTTCATGAAAATTTTCAACTTTTTTGAATCTGAAATACTTCATGAAAATGTTCAACTTTTTTAACGCCGAAATCCTGTCGTGAAAATTTTCAACTTTTTTGAATCCGAAATACTTCATGAAAATGTTCGACTTTTTTAAAGCCGAAATCCTGTCTTGAAAATTTTCAACTTTTTTGAATCCGAAATACTTCATGAAAATTTCAACTTTTTTAAAGCCGAAATCCTGTCGTGAAAATTTTCAACTTTTTTGAAGCCGTAATCTTTTCATGAAAACTTTCAACTTTTTTGAAGCCGAAATCTTTTCATGAAAATTTTCAACTTTTTTGAAGCTGAAATACTTCATGAAAATGTTTGACTTTTTTAAAGCCGAAATCCTGTCATGAAAATTTTCAACTCTTTTGAAGCCGAAATCTTTTCATGAAAATTTTCAACTTTTTTGAAGCCGAAATCTTTTCATTAAAATTTTCAACTTTTTTGAAGCTGAAATACTTCATGAAAATGTTCGACTTTTTTAAAGCCGAATTCCTGTCGTGAAAATTTTCAACTTTTTTGAATCCGAAATCTTTTCATGAAAATTTTCAACTTTTTTGAATCTGAAATACTTCATGAAAATGTTCGACTTTTTTATCGCCGAAATCCTGTCGTGAAAATTTTCAACTTTTTTGAATCCGAAATACTTCATGAAAATTTTCAACTTTTTTGAAGACGAAATCTTTTCATGAAAATTTTCAACTTTTTTGAAGCCGAAATCTTTTCATGAAAATTTTCAACTTTTTTGAAGCCGAAATCTTTTCATGAAAATTTTCAACTTTTTTGAATCTGAAATACTTCATGAAAATGTTCAACTTTTTTAACGCCGAAATCCTGTTGTGAAAATTTTTAACTTTTTTGAATCCGAAATACTTCATGAAAATTTTCAACTTTTTTGAAGCTGAAATACTTCATGAAAATGTTCGACTTTTTTAAAGTCGAAATCCTGTCGTGAAAATTTTCAACTCTTTTGAAGCCGAAATCTTTTCATGAAAATTTTCAACTTTTTTGAAGCCGAAATATTTTCATGAAAATTTTCAACTTTTTTGAAGCCGAAATCCTTTCATGAAAATTTTCAACTTTTTTAAAGCTGAAATACTTCATGAAAATGTTCGACTTTTTTAAAGCCGAAATCCTATCGTGAAAATTTTCACCTTTTTTGAATCCGAAATACTTCATGAAAATGTTCGACTTTTTTAAAGCCGAAATCCTGTCGTGAAAATTTTCAACTTTTTTGAAGCCGAAATCTTTTCATGAAATTTTCAACTTTTTTGAAGCTGAAATACTTCATGAAAATGTTCGACTTTTTTAAAGCCGAAATCCTGTCGTGAAAATTTTCAACTTTTTTGAAGCCCAAATACTTCATGAAAATGTTCAACTTTTTTGAAGCCGAAATACTTCATGAAAATGTTCGACTTTTTTAAAGCCGAAATCCTGTCGTGAAAATTTTCAACTTTTTTGAAACTGAAATCTTTTCATTAAAATTTTCAACTTTTTTGAAGCTGAAATACTTCATGAAAATGTTTGACTTTTTTTAAAGCCGAAATCCTGTCGTGAAAATTTTCAACTTTTTTGAAGCCGAAATCTTTTCATGAAAATTTTCAACTTTTTTGAAGCCGAAATCTTTTCATGAAAATTTTCAACTTTTTTGAAGCTGAAATACTTCATGAAAATGTTTGACTTTTTTAAAGCCGAAAATCCTGTCATGAAAATTTTCAACTCTTTTGAAGCCGAAATCTTTTCATGAAAATGTTCGACTTTTTTAAAGCCGAATTCCTGTCGTGAAAATTTTCAACTTTTTTGAATCCGAAATCTTTTCATGAAAATTTTCAACTTTTTTGAATCTGAAATACTTCATGAAAATGTTCGACTTTTTTATCGCCGAAATCCTGTCGTGAAAATTTTCAACTTTTTTGAATCCGAAATACTTCATGAAAATTTTCAACTTTTTTGAAGACGAAATCTTTTCATGAAAATTTTCAACTTTTTTGAAGCCGAAATCTTTTCATGAAAATTTTCAACTTTTTTGAAGCCGAAATCTTTTCATGAAAATTTTCAACTTTTTTGAATCTGAAATACTTCATGAAAATGTTCAACTTTTTTAACGCCGAAATCCTGTTGTGAAAATTTTTAACTTTTTTGAATCCGAAATACTTCATGAAAATTTTCAACTTTTTTGAAGCTGAAATACTTCATGAAAATGTTCGACTTTTTTAAAGTCGAAATCCTGTCGTGAAAATTTTCAACTCTTTTGAAGCCGAAATCTTTTCATGAAAATTTTCAACTTTTTTGAAGCCGAAATATTTTCATGAAAATTTTCAACTTTTTTGAAGCCGAAATATTTTCATGAAAATTTTCAACTTTTTTGAAGCCGAAATATTTTCATGAAATTTTCAACTTTTTTGAAGCTGAAATACTTCATGAAAATGTTCGACTTTTTTAAAGCCGAAATCCTGTCGTGAAAATTTTCAACTTTTTTGAAGTCCAAATACTTCATGAAAATGTTCAACTTTTTTGAAACCGAAATATTTCATGAAAATGTTCGACTTTTTTAAAGCCGAAATCCTGTCGTGAAAATTTTCAACTTTTTTGAAACTGAAATCTTTTCATTAAAATTTTCAACTTTTTTGAAGCTGAAATACTTCATGAAAATGTTTGACTTTTTTTAAAGCCGAAATCCTGTCGTGAAAATTTTCAACTTTTTTGAAGACGAAATCTTTTCATGAAAATTTTCAACTTTTTTGAAGCCGAAATCTTTTCATGAAAATTTTCAACTTTTTTGAAGCTGAAATACTTCATGAAAATGTTTGACTTTTTTAAAGCCGAAAATCCTGTCATGAAAATTTTCAACTCTTTTGAAGCCGAAATCTTTTCATGAAAATTTTCAACTTTTTTGAAGCTGAAATACTTCATGAAAATGTTCGACTTTTTTATCGCCGAAATCCTGTCGTGAAAATTTTCAACTTTTTTGAATCCGAAATACTTCATGAAAATTTTGAACTTTTTTGAAGACGAAATCTATTCATGAAAATTTTCAAGTTTTTTTGAATCTGAAATACTTCATGAAAATGTTCGACTTTTTTAACGCCGAAATCCTGTCGTGAAAATTTTCAACTTTTTTGAAGCCGAAATCTTTTCATGAAAATTTTCAACTTTTTTGAAGCCGAAATCTTTTCATGAAAATTTTCAACTTTTTTGAATCTGAAATACTTCATGAAAATGTTCAACTTTTTTAACGCCGAAATCCTGTCGTGAAAATTTTCAACTTTTTTGAATCCGAAATACTTCATGAAAATGTTCGACTTTTTTAAAGCCGAAATCCTGTCTTGAAAATTTTCAACTTTTTTGAATCCGAAATACTTCATGAAAATGTTCAACTTTTTTAAAGCCGAAATCCTGTCGTGAAAATTTTCAACTTTTTTGAAGCCGTAATCTTTTCATGAAAACTTTCAACTTTTTTGAAGCCGAAATCTTTTCATGAAAATTTTCAACTTTTTTGAAGCTGAAATACTTCATGAAAATGTTTGACTTTTTTAAAGCCGAAATCCTGTCATGAAAATTTTCAACTCTTTTGAAGCCGAAATCTTTTCATGAAAATTTTCAACTTTTTTGAAGCCGAAATCTTTTCATGAAAATTTTCAACTTTTTTGAAGCTGAAATACTTCATGAAAATGTTCGACTTTTTTAAAGCCGAATTCGTCGTGAAAATTTTCAACTTTTTTGAATCCGAAATCTTTTCATGAAAATTTTCAACTTTTTTGAATCTGAAATACTTCATGAAAATGTTCGACTTTTTTATCGCCGAAATCCTGTCGTGTAAATTTTCAACTTTTTTGAATCCGAAATACTTCATGAAAATTTTCGACTTTTTTAAAGCCGAAATCCTGTCGTGAAAATTTTCAACTTTTTTGAAGCCGAAATCTTTTCATGAAATTTTCAACTTTTTTGAAGCCGAAATCTTTTCATGAAAATTTTCAACTTTTTTGAAGCTGAAATACTTCATGAAAATGTTCGACTTTTTTAAAGCCGAAATCCTGTCGTGAAAATTTTCAACTTTTTTGAAGCCCAAATACTTCATGAAAATGTTCAACTTTTTTGAAGCCGAAATACTTCATGAAAATGTTCGACTTTTTTAAAGCCGAAATCCTGTCGTGAAAATTTTCAACTTTTTTGAAACTGAAATCTTTTCATTAAAATTTTCAACTTTTTTGAAGCTGAAATACTTCATGAAAATGTTCGACTTTTTTTAAAGCCGAAATCCTGTCGTGAAAATTTTCAACTTTTTTGAAGCCGAAATCTTTTCATGAAAATTTTCAACTTTTTTGAAGCCGAAATCCTTTCATGAAAATTTTCAATTTTTTTAAAGCTGAAATACTTCATGAAAATGTTCGACTTTTTTAAAGCCGAAATCCTATCGTGAAAATTTTCAACTTTTTTGAATCCGAAATACTTCATGAAAATGTTCGACTTTTTTAAAGCCGAAATCCTGTCGTGAAAATTTTCAACTCTTTTGAAGCCGAAATCTTTTCATGAAAATTTTCAACTTTTTTGAAGCCGAAATATTTTCATGAAAATTTTCAACTTTTTTGAAGCCGAAATTTTTTCATGAAAATTTTCAACTTTTTTGAAGCTGAAATACTTCATGAAAATGTTCGACTTTTTTGAAGCCGAAATACTTCATGAAAATGTTCGACTTTTTTAAAGCCGAAATCCTGTCGTGAAAATTTTCAACTTTTTTGAAACTGAAATCTTTTCATTAAAATTTTCAACTTTTTTGAAGCTGAAATACTTCATGAAAATGTTTGACTTTTTTTAAAGCCGAAATCCTGTCGTGAAAATTTTCAACTTTTTTGAAGCCGAAATCTTTTCATGAAAATTTTCAACTTTTTTGAAGCCGAAATCTTTTCATGAAAATTTTCAACTTTTTTGAAGCTGAAATACTTCATGAAAATGTTTGACTTTTTTAAAGCCGAAAATCCTGTCATGAAAATTTTCAACTCTTTTGAAGCCGAAATCTTTTCATGAAAATGTTCGACTTTTTTAAAGCCGAATTCCTGTCGTGAAAATTTTCAACTTTTTTGAATCCGAAATCTTTTCATGAAAATTTTCAACTTTTTTGAATCTGAAATACTTCATGAAAATGTTCGACTTTTTTATCGCCGAAATCCTGTCGTGAAAATTTTCAACTTTTTTGAATCCGAAATACTTCATGAAAATTTTCAACTTTTTTGAAGACGAAATCTTTTCATGAAAATTTTCAACTTTTTTGAAGCCGAAATCTTTTCATGAAAATTTTCAACTTTTTTGAAGCCGAAATCTTTTCATGAAAATTTTCAACTTTTTTGAATCTGAAATACTTCATGAAAATGTTCAACTTTTTTAACGCCGAAATCCTGTTGTGAAAATTTTTAACTTTTTTGAATCCGAAATACTTCATGAAAATTTTCAACTTTTTTGAAGCTGAAATACTTCATGAAAATGTTCGACTTTTTTAAAGTCGAAATCCTGTCGTGAAAATTTTCAACTCTTTTGAAGCCGAAATCTTTTCATGAAAATTTTCAACTTTTTTGAAGCCGAAATATTTTCATGAAAATTTTCAACTTTTTTGAAGCCGAAATATTTTCATGAAAATTTTCAACTTTTTTGAAGCCGAAATCTTTTCATGAAATTTTCAACTTTTTTGAAGCTGAAATACTTCATGAAAATGTTCGACTTTTTTAAAGCCGAAATCCTGTCGTGAAAATTTTCAACTTTTTTGAAGTCCAAATACTTCATGAAAATGTTCAACTTTTTTGAAACCGAAATACTTCATGAAAATGTTCGACTTTTTTAAAGCCGAAATCCTGTCGTGAAAATTTTCAACTTTTTTGAAACTGAAATCTTTTCATTAAAATTTTCAACTTTTTTGAAGCTGAAATACTTCATGAAAATGTTTGACTTTTTTTAAAGCCGAAATCCTGTCGTGAAAATTTTCAACTTTTTTGAAGACGAAATCTTTTCATGAAAATTTTCAACTTTTTTGAAGCCGAAATCTTTTCATGAAAATTTTCAACTTTTTTGAAGCTGAAATACTTCATGAAAATGTTTGACTTTTTTAAAGCCGAAAATCCTGTCATGAAAATTTTCAACTCTTTTGAAGCCGAAATCTTTTCATGAAAATTTTCAACTTTTTTGAAGCTGAAATACTTCATGAAAATGTTCGACTTTTTTATCGCCGAAATCCTGTCGTGAAAATTTTCAACTTTTTTGAATCCGAAATACTTCATGAAAATTTTGAACTTTTTTGAAGACGAAATCTATTCATGAAAATGTTCAAGTTTTTTTGAATCTGAAATACTTCATGAAAATGTTCGACTTTTTTAACGCCGAAATCCTGTCGTGAAAATTTTCAACTTTTTTGAAGCCGAAATCTTTTCATGAAAATTTTCAACTTTTTTGAAGCCGAAATCTTTTCATGAAAATTTTCAACTTTTTTGAATCTGAAATACTTCATGAAAATGTTCAACTTTTTTAACGCCGAAATCCTGTCGTGAAAATTTTCAACTTTTTTGAATCCGAAATACTTCATGAAAATGTTCGACTTTTTTAAAGCCGAAATCCTGTCTTGAAAATTTTCAACTTTTTTGAATCCGAAATACTTCATGAAAATGTTCAACTTTTTTAAAGCCGAAATCCTGTCGTGAAAATTTTCAACTTTTTTGAAGCCGTAATCTTTTCATGAAAACTTTCAACTTTTTTGAAGCCGAAATCCTGTCATGAAAATTTTCAACTCTTTTGAAGCCGAAATCTTTTCATGAAAATTTTCAACTTTTTTGAAGCCGAAATCTTTTCATGAAAATTTTCAACTTTTTTGAAGCTGAAATACTTCATGAAAATGTTCGACTTTTTTAAAGCCGAATTCGTCGTGAAAATTTTCAACTTTTTTGAATCCGAAATCTTTTCATGAAAATTTTCAACTTTTTTGAATCTGAAATACTTCATGAAAATGTTCGACTTTTTTATCGCCGAAATCCTGTCGTGTAAATTTTCAACTTTTTTATCGCCGAAATCCTGTCGTGTAAATTTTCAACTTTTTTGAATCCGAAATACTTCATGAAAATTTTCGACTTTTTTAAAGCCGAAATCCTGTCGTGAAAATTTTCAACTTTTTTGAAGCCGAAATCTTTTCATGAAATTTTCAACTTTTTTGAAGCCGAAATCTTTTCATGAAAATTTTCAACTTTTTTGAAGCTGAAATACTTCATGAAAATGTTCGACTTTTTTAAAGCCGAAATCCTGTCGTGAAAATTTTCAACTTTTTTGAAGCCCAAATACTTCATGAAAATGTTCAACTTTTTTGAAGCCGAAATACTTCATGAAAATGTTCGACTTTTTTAAAGCCGAAATCCTGTCGTGAAAATTTTCAACTTTTTTGAAACTGAAATCTTTTCATTAAAATTTTCAACTTTTTTGAAGCTGAAATACTTCATGAAAATGTTCGACTTTTTTTAAAGCCGAAATCCTGTCGTGAAAATTTTCAACTTTTTTGAAGCCGAAATCTTTTCATGAAAATTTTCAACTTTTTTGAAGCCGAAATCCTTTCATGAAAATTTTCAACTTTTTTAAAGCTGAAATACTTCATGAAAATGTTCGACTTTTTTAAAGCCGAAATCCTATCGTGAAAATTTTCAACTTTTTTGAATCCGAAATACTTCATGAAAATGTTCGACTTTTTTAAAGCCGAAATCCTGTCGTGAAAATTTTCAACTCTTTTGAAGCCGAAATCTTTTCATGAAAATTTTCAACTTTTTTGAAGCCGAAATATTTTCATGAAAATTTTCAACTTTTTTGAAGCCGAAATTTTTTCATGAACATTTTCAACTTTTTTGAAGCTGAAATACTTCATGAAAATGTTCGACTTTTTTAAAGCCGAAATCCTGTCGTGAAAATTTTCAACTTTTTTAAAGCCGAAATCTTTTCATGAAAATTTTCAACTTTTTTGAAGCCGAAATCTTTTCATGAAAATTTTCAACTTTTTTGAAGCCGAAATCCTTTCATGAAAATTTTCAAATTTTTTAAAGCTGAAATACTTCATGAAAATGTTCGACTTTTTTAAAGCCGAAATCCTATCGTGAAAATTTTCAACTTTTTTGAATCCGAAATACTTCATGAAAATGTTCGACTTTTTTAAAGCCGAAATCTTTTCATGAAAATTTTCAACTTTTTTGAAGCTGAAATACTTCATGAAAATGTTCGACTTTTTTAAAGCCGAATTCCTGTCGTGAAAATTTTCAACTTTTTTGAATCCGAAATCTTTTCATGAAAATTTTCAACTTTTTTGAATCTGAAATACTTCATGAAAATGTTCGACTTTTTTATCGCCGAAATCCTGTCGTGAAAATTTTAAACTTTTTTGAATCCGAAATACTTCATGAAAATTTTCAACTTTTTTGAAGACGAAATCTTTTCATGAAAATTTTCAACTTTTTTGAAGCCGAAATCTTTTCATGAAAATTTTCAACTTTTTTGAAGCCGAAATCTTTTCATGAAAATTTTCAACTTTTTTGAAGCTGAAATACTTCATGAAAATGTTTGACTTTTTTAAAGCCGAAATCCTGTCATGAAAATTTTCAACTCTTTTGAAGCCGAAATCTTTTCATGAAAATTTTCAACTTTTTTGAAGCCGAAATCTTTTCATGAAAATTTTCAACTTTTTTGAAGCTGAAATACTTCATGAAAATGTTCGACTTTTTTAAAGCCGAATTCCTGTCGTGAAAATTTTCAACTTTTTTGAATCTGAAATCTTTTCATGAAAATTTTCAACTTTTTTGAATCTGAAATACTTCATGAAAATGTTCGACTTTTTTATCGCCGAAATCCTGTCGTGAAAATTTTCAACTTTTTTGAATCCGAAATACTTCATGAAAATTTTCAACTTTTTTGAAGACGAAATCTTTTCATGAAAATTTTCAACTTTTTTGAAGCCGAAATCTTTTCATGAAAATTTTCAACTTTTTTGAAGCCGAAATCTTTTCATGAAAATTTTCAACTTTTTTGAATCTGAAATACTTCATGAAAATGTTCAACTTTTTTAACGCCGAAATCCTGTCGTGAAAATTTTTAACTTTTTTTAATCCGAAATACTTCATGAAAATTTTCAACTTTTTTGAATCCGAAATACTTCATGAAAATGTTCAACTTTTTTAAAGCCGAAATCCTGTCGTGAAAATTTTCAACTTTTTTGAAGCCGTAATCTTTTCATGAAAACTTTCAACTTTTTTGAAGCCGAAATCTTTTCATGAAAATTTTCAACTTTTTTGAAGCTGAAATACTTCATGAAAATGTTTGACTTTTTTAAAGCCGAAATCCTGTCATGAAAATTTTCAACTCTTTTGAAGCCGAAATCTTTTCATGAAAATTTTCAACTTTTTTGAAGCCGAAATCTTTTCGTGAAAATTTTCAACTTTTTTGAAGCTGAAATACTTCATGAAAATGTTCGACTTTTTTAAAGCCGAATTCGTCGTGAAAATTTTCAACTTTTTTGAATCCGAAATCTTTTCATGAAAATTTTCAACTTTTTTGAATCTGAAATACTTCATGAAAATGTTCGACTTTTTTATCGCCGAAATCCTGTCATGAAAATTTTCAACTCTTTTGAAGCCGAAATCTTTTCATGAAAATTTTCAACTTTTTTGAAGCCGAAATCTTTTCATGAAAATTTTCAACTTTTTTGAAGCTGAAATACTTCATGAAAATGTTCGACTTTTTTAAAGCCGAATTCCTGTCGTGAAAATTTTCAACTTTTTTGAATCCGAAATCTTTTCATGAAAATTTTCAACTTTTTTGAATCTGAAATACTTCATGAAAATGTTCGACTTTTTTATCGCCGAAATCCTGTCGTGAAAATTTTAAACTTTTTTGAATCCGAAATACTTCATGAAAATTTTCAACTTTTTTGAAGACGAAATCTTTTCATGAAAATTTTCAACTTTTTTGAAGCCGAAATCTTTTCATGAAAATTTTCAACTTTTTTGAAGCCGAAATCTTTTCATGAAAATTTTCAACTTTTTTGAAGCTGAAATACTTCATGAAAATGTTTGACTTTTTTAAAGCCGAAATCCTGTCATGAAAATTTTCAACTCTTTTGAAGCCGAAATCTTTTCATGAAAATTTTCAACTTTTTTGAAGCCGAAATCTTTTCATGAAAATTTTCAACTTTTTTGAAGCTGAAATACTTCATGAAAATGTTCGACTTTTTTAAAGCCGAATTCCTGTCGTGAAAATTTTCAACTTTTTTGAATCCGAAATCTTTTCATGAAAATTTTCAACTTTTTTGAATCTGAAATACTTCATGAAAATGTTCGACTTTTTTATCGCCGAAATCCTGTCGTGAAAATTTTCAACTTTTTTGAATCCGAAATACTTCATGAAAATTTTCAACTTTTTTGAAGACGAAATCTTTTCATGAAAATTTTCAACTTTTTTGAAGCCGAAATCTTTTCATGAAAATTTTCAACTTTTTTGAAGCCGAAATCTTTTCATGAAAATTTTCAACTTTTTTGAATCTGAAATACTTCATGAAAATGTTCAACTTTTTTAACGCCGAAATCCTGTCGTGAAAATTTTTAACTTTTTTTAATCCGAAATACTTCATGAAAATTTTCAACTTTTTTGAATCCGAAATACTTCATGAAAATGTTCAACTTTTTTAAAGCCGAAATCCTGTCGTGAAAATTTTCAACTTTTTTGAAGCCGTAATCTTTTCATGAAAACTTTCAACTTTTTTGAAGCCGAAATCTTTTCATGAAAATTTTCAACTTTTTTGAAGCTGAAATACTTCATGAAAATGTTTGACTTTTTTAAAGCCGAAATCCTGTCATGAAAATTTTCAACTCTTTTGAAGCCGAAATCTTTTCATGAAAATTTTCAACTTTTTTGAAGCCGAAATCTTTTCATGAAAATTTTCAACTTTTTTGAAGCTGAAATACTTCATGAAAATGTTCGACTTTTTTAAAGCCGAATTCGTCGTGAAAATTTTCAACTTTTTTGAATCCGAAATCTTTTCATGAAAATTTTCAACTTTTTTGAATCTGAAATACTTCATGAAAATGTTCGACTTTTTTATCGCCGAAATCCTGTCGTGTAAATTTTCAACTTTTTTGAATCCGAAATACTTCATGAAAATTTTCGACTTTTTTAAAGCCGAAATCCTGTCGTGAAAATTTTCAACTTTTTTGAAGCCGAAATCTTTTCATGAAATTTTCAACTTTTTTGAAGCCGAAATCTTTTCATGAAAATTTTCAACTTTTTTGAAGCTGAAATACTTCATGAAAATGTTCGACTTTTTTAAAGCCGAAATCCTGTCGTGAAAATTTTCAACTTTTTTGAAGCCCAAATACTTCATGAAAATGTTCAACTTTTTTGAAGCCGAAAAACTTCATGAAAATGTTCGACTTTTTTAAAGCCGAAATCCTGTCGTGAAAATTTTCAACTTTTTTGAAACTGAAATCTTTTCATTAAAATTTTCAACTTTTTTGAAGCTGAAATACTTCATGAAAATGTTCGACTTTTTTTAAAGCCGAAATCCTGTCGTGAAAATTTTCAACTTTTTTGAAGCCGAAATCTTTTCATGAAAATTTTCAACTTTTTTGAAGCCGAAATCCTTTCATGAAAATTTTCAACTTTTTTAAAGCTGAAATACTTCATGAAAATGTTCGACTTTTTTAAAGCCGAAATCCTATCGTGAAAATTTTCAACTTTTTTGAATCCGAAATGCTTCATGAAAATGTTCGACTTTTTTAAAGCCGAAATCCTGTCGTGAAAATTTTCAACTTTTTTGAAGCCGAAATCTTTTCATGAAAATTTTCAACTTTTTTGAAGCCGAAATCTTTTCATGAAAATTTTCAACTTTTTTGAAGCCAAAATTTTTTCATGAAAATTTTCAACTTTTTTGAAGCTGAAATACTTCATGAAAATGTTCGACTTTTTTAAAGCCGAAATCCTGTCGTGAAAATTTTCAACTTTTTTAAAGCCGAAATCTTTTCATGAAAATTTTCAACTTTTTTGAAGCCGAAATCTTTTCATGAAAATTTTCAACTTTTTTGAAGCCGAAATCCTTTCATGAAAATTTTCAAATTTTTTAAAGCTGAAATACTTCATGAAAATGTTCGACTTTTTTAAAGCCGAAATCCTATCGTGAAAATTTTCAACTTTTTTGAATCCGAAATACTTCATGAAAATGTTCGACTTTTTTAAAGCCGAAATCCTGTCGTGAAAATTTTCAACTTTTTTGAAGCCGAAATCTTTTCATGAAAATTTTCAACTTTTTTGAAGCCGAAATCTTTTCATGAAAATTTTCAACTTTTTTGAAGCTGAAATACTTCATGAAAATGTTTGACTTTTTTAAAGCCGAAATCCTGTCATGAAAATTTTCAACTCTTTTGAAGCCGAAATCTTTTCATGAAAATTTTCAACTTTTTTGAAGCCGAAATCTTTTCATGAAAATTTTCAACTTTTTTGAAGCTGAAATACTTCATGAAAATGTTCGACTTTTTTAAAGCCGAATTCCTGTCGTGAAAATTTTCAACTTTTTTGAATCCGAAATCTTTTCATGAAAATTTTCAACTTTTTTGAATCTGAAATACTTCATGAAAATGTTCGACTTTTTTATCGCCGAAATCCTGTCGTGAAAATTTTCAACTTTTTTGAATCCGAAATACTTCATGAAAATTTTCAACTTTTTTGAAGACGAAATCTTTTCATGAAAATTTTCAACTTTTTTGAAGCCGAAATCTTTTCATGAAAATTTTCAACTTTTTTGAAGCCGAAATCTTTTCATGAAAATTTTCAACTTTTTTGAAGCTGAAATACTTCATGAAAATGTTTGACTTTTTTAAAGCCGAAATCCTGTCATGAAAATGTTCAACTCTTTTGAAGCCGAAATCTTTTCATGAAAATTTTCAACTTTTTTGAAGCCGAAATCTTTTCATGAAAATTTTCAACTTTTTTGAAGCTGAAATACTTCATGAAAATGTTCGACTTTTTTAAAGCCGAATTCCTGTCGTGAAAATTTTCAACTTTTTTGAATCCGAAATCTTTTCATGAAAATTTTAAACTTTTTTGAATCTGAAATACTTCATGAAAATGTTCGACTTTTTTATCGCCGAAATCCTGTCGTGAAAATTTTCAACTTATTTGAATCCGAAATACTTCATGAAAATTTTCAACTTTTTTGAAGACGAAATCTTTTCATGAAAATTTTCAACTTTTTTGAAGCCGAAATCTTTTCATGAAAATTTTCAACTTTTTTGAAGCCGAAATCTTTTCATGAAAATTTTCAACTTTTTTGAATCTGAAATACTTCATGAAAATGTTCAACTTTTTTAACGCCGAAATCCTGTCGTGAAAATTTTTAACTTTTTTTAATCCGAAATACTTCATGAAAATTTTCAACTTTTTTGAAGCTGAAATACTTCATGAAAATGTTCGACTTTTTTAAAGTCGAAATCCTGTCGTGAAAATTTTCAACTCTTTTGAAGCCGAAATCTTTTCATGAAAATTTTCAACTTTTTTGAAGCCGAAATATTTTCATGAAAATTTTCAACTTTTTTGAAGACGAAATCCTTTCATGAAAATTTTCAACTTTTTTAAAGCTGAAATACTTCATGAAAATGTTCGACTTTTTTAAAGCCGAAATCCTATCGTGAAAATTTTCAACTTTTTTGAATCCGAAATACTTCATGAAAATGTTCGACTTTTTTAAAGCCGAAATCCTGTCGTGAAAATTTTCAACTTTTTTGAAGCCGAAATCTTTTCATGAAATTTTCAACTTTTTTGAAGCCGAAATCTTTTCATGAAAATTTTCAACTTTTTTGAAGCTGAAATACTTCATGAAAATGTTCGACTTTTTTAAAGCCGAAATCCTGTCGTGAAAATTTTCAACTTTTTTGAAGCCCAAATACTTCATGAAAATGTTCAACTTTTTTGAAGCCGAAATACTTCATGAAAATGTTCGACTTTTTTAAAGCCGAAATCCTGTCGTGAAAATTTTCAACTTTTTTGAAACTGAAATCTTTTCATTAAAATTTTCAACTTTTTTGAAGCTGAAATACTTCATGAAAATGTTCGACTTTTTTTAAAGCCGAAATCCTGTCGTGAAAATTTTCAACTTTTTTGAAGCCGAAATCTTTTCATGAAAATTTTCAACTTTTTTGAAGCCGAAATCCTTTCATGAAAATTTTCAACTTTTTTAAAGCTGAAATACTTCATGAAAATGTTCGTCTTTTTTAAAGCCGAAATCCTATCGTGAAAATTTTCAACTTTTTTGAATCCGAAATACTTCATGAAAATGTTCGACTTTTTTAAAGCCGAAATCCTGTTGTGAAAATTTTCAACTTTTTTGAAGCCGAAATCTTTTCATGAAAATTTTCAACTTTTTTGAAGCCGAAATTTTTTCATGAAAATTTTCAACTTTTTTGAAGCTGAAATACTTCATGAAAATGTTCGACTTTTTTAAAGCCGAAATCCTGTCGTGAAAATTTTCAACTTTTTTGAAGCCGAAATCTTTTCATGAAAATTTTCAACTTTTTTGAAGCCGAAATCTTTTCATGAAAATTTTCAACTTTTTTGAAGCTTAAATACTTCATGAAAATGTTCGACTTTTTTAAATCCGAAATCCTGTCGTGAAAATTTTCAACTTTTTTGAAGCCCAAATACTTCATGAAAATGTTCAACTTTTTTGAAGCCGAAATACTTCATGAAAATGTTCGACTTTTTTAAAGCTGAAATCCTGTCGTGAAAATTTTCAACCTTTTTGAAGCCGAAATACTTCATGAAAATGTTAGACTTTTTTAAAGCCGAAATCCTGTCGTGAAAATTTTCAACTTTTTTGAAGCCGAAATCTTTTCATGAAAATTTTCAACTTTTTTGAAGCCGAAATCTTTTCATGAAAATTTTCAACTTTTTTGAAGCCGAAATCTTTTCATGAAAATTTTCAACTTTTTTGAAGCTGAAATACTTCATGAAAATGTTGGACTTTTTTAACGCCGAAATCCTGTCGTGAAAATTTTCAACTTTTTTGAATCCGAAATCTTTTCATGAAAATTTTCAACTTTTTTGAAGCTGAAATACTTCATGAAAATGTTCGACTTTTTTAAAGCCGAAATCCTGTCGTGAAAATTTTCAACTTTTTTGAATCCGAAATCTTTTCATGAAAATTTTCAACTTTTTTGAAGCTTAAATACTTCATGAAAATGTTCGACTTTTTTTAAAGCCGAAATCCTGTCGTGAAAATTTTCAACTTTTTTGAAGCCGAAATCTTTTCATGAAAATTTTCAACTTTTTTGAAGCCGAAATCTTTTCATGAAAATTTTCAACTTTTTTGAAGCTGAAATACTTCATGAAAATGTTCAACTTTTTTGAAGCCGAAATACTTCATGAAAATGTTCGACTTTTTTAAAGCTGAAATCCTGTCGTGAAAATTTTCAACCTTTTTGAAGCCGAAATGCTTCATGAAAATGTTCGACGTTTTTAAAGCCGAAATCCTGTCGTGAAAATTTTCAACTTTTTTGAAGCCGAAATCTTTACATGAAAATTTTCAACTTTTTTGAAGCCGAAATCTTTTCATGAAAATTTTCAACTTTTTTGAAGCTGAAATACTTCATGAAAATGTTGGACTTTTTTAACGCCGAAATCCTATCGTGAAAATTTTCAACTTTTTTGAAGCCGAAATCTTTTCATGAAAATTTTCAACTTTTTTGAAGCCGAAATCTTTTCATGAAAATTTTCTACTTTTTTGAAGCCGAAATCTTTTCATGAAAATGTTCAACTTTTTTGAAGCCGAAATCTTTTCATGAAAATTTTCAACTTTTTTGAAGCTGAAATACTTCATGAAAATGTTCGACTTTTTTAAAGCCGAAATCCTGTCGTGAAAATTTTCAACTTTTTTGAATCCGAAATCTTTTCATGAAAATTTTCAACTTTTTTGAAGCTGAAATACTTCATGAAAATGTTCGACTTTTTTAAATCCGAAATCCTGTCGTGAAAATTTTCAACTTTTTTGAAGCCGAAATCTTTTAATGAAAATTTTCAACTTTTTTGAAGCCCAAATACTTCATGAAAATGTTCGACTTTTTTAAAGCCAAAATCCTGTCTTGAAAATTTTCAACTTTTTTGAAGCCGAAATCTTTTCATGAAAATTTTCAACTTTTTTGAAGCCGAAATCTTTTCATGAAAATTTTCAACTTTTTTGAAGCCGAAATTTTTTCATGAAAATTTTCAACTTTTTTGAAGCTGAAATACTTCATGAAAATGTTCGACTTTTTTAAAGCCGAAATCCTGTCGTGAAAATTTTCAACTTTTTTGAAGCCGAAATCTTTTCATGAAAATGTTCAACTTTTTTGAAGCTGAAATACTTCATGAAAATGTTCGACTTTTTTAAATCCGAAATCCTGTCGTGAAAATTTTCAACTTTTTTGAAGCCGAAATACTTCATGAAAATGTTCGACTTTTTTAAAGCTGAAATCCTGTCGTGAAAATTTTCAACCTTTTTGAAGCCGAAATGCTTCATGAAAATGTTCGACGTTTTTAAAGCCGAAATCCTGTCGTGAAAATTTTCAACTTTTTTGAAGCCGAAATCTTTTCATGAAAATTTTCAACTTTTTTGAAGCCGAAATCTTTTCATGAAAATTTTCTACTTTTTTGAAGCCGAAATCTTTTCATGAAAATGTTCAACTTTTTTGAAGCCGAAATCTTTTCATGAAAATTTTCAACTTTTTTGAAGCTGAAATACTTCATGAAAATGTTCGACTTTTTTAAAGCCGAAATCCTGTCGTGAAAATTTTCAACTTTTTTGAATCCGAAATCTTTTCATGAAAATTTTCAACTTTTTTGAAGCTGAAATACTTCATGAAAATGTTCGACTTTTTTAAATCCGAAATCCTGTCGTGAAAATTTTCAACTTTTTTGAAGCCGAAATCTTTTAATGAAAATTTTCAACTTTTTTGAAGCCCAAATACTTCATGAAAATGTTCGACTTTTTTAAAGCCAAAATCCTGTCTTGAAAATTTTCAACTTTTTTGAAGCCGAAATCTTTTCATGAAAATTTTCAACTTTTTTGAAGCCGAAATCTTTTCATGAAAATTTTCAACTTTTTTGAAGCCGAAATTTTTTCATGAAAATTTTCAACTTTTTTGAAGCTGAAATACTTCATGAAAATGTTCGACTTTTTTAAAGCCGAAATCCTGTCGTGAAAATTTTCAACTTTTTTGAAGCCGAAATCTTTTCATGAAAATGTTCAACTTTTTTGAAGCTGAAATACTTCATGAAAATGTTCGACTTTTTTAAATCCGAAATCCTGTCGTGAAAATTTTCAACTTTTTTGAAGCCCAAATACTTCATGAAAATGTTCAACTTTTTTGAAGCCGAAATCTTTTCATGAAAATTTTCAACTTTTTTGAAGCCGAAATTTTTTCATGAAAATTTTCAACTTTTTTGAAGCTGAAATACTTCATGAAAATGTTCGACTTTTTTAAAGCCGAAATCCTGTCGTGAAAATTTTCAACTTTTTTGAAGCCGAAATCTTTTCATGAAAATGTTCAACTTTTTTGAAGCTGAAATACTTCATGAAAATGTTCGACTTTTTTAAATCCGAAATCCTGTCGTGAAAATTTTCAACTTTTTTGAAGCCCAAATACTTCATGAAAATGTTCAACTTTTTTGAAGCCGAAATACTTCATGAAAATGTTCGCCTTTTTTAAAGCTGAAATCCTGTCGTGAAAATTTTCAACCTTTTTGAAGCCGAAATACTTCATGAAAATGTTCGACTTTTTTAAAGCCGAAATCCTGTCGTGAAAATTTTCAACTTTTTTGAAGCCGAAATCTTTTCATGAAAATTTTCAACTTTTTTGAAGCCGAAATCTTTTTATGAAAATTTTCAACTTTTTTGAAGCCGAAATCTTTTCATGAAAATTTTCAACTTTTTTGAAGCTGTAATACTTCATGAAAATGTTGGACTTTTTTAACGCCGAAATCCTGTCGTG
This sequence comes from Labrus mixtus, assembly GCF_963584025.1. NCBI lineage: Eukaryota > Metazoa > Chordata > Actinopteri > Labriformes > Labridae > Labrus > Labrus mixtus. Next base: position 579,132 of record NC_083630.1, on the reverse strand, counting down.
AAAATTTTCAACTTTTTTGAAGCCGAAATCTTTTCATGAAAATTTTCAACTTTTTTGAAGCCGAAATCTTTTCATGAAAATTTTCAACTTTTTTGAAGCCGAAATCTTTTCATGAAAATGTTCAACTTTTTTGAAGCCGAAATCTTTTCATGAAAATTTTCAACTTTTTTGAAGCTGAAATACTTCATGAAAATGTTCGACTTTTTTAAAGCCGAAATCCTGTCGTGAAAATTTTCAACTTTTTTGAAGCCCAAATACTTCATGAAAATGTTCGACTTTTTTAAAGCTGAAATCCTGTCGTGAAAATTTTAAACCTTTTTGAAGCCGAAATACTTCATGAAAATGTTCGACTTTTTTAAAGCCGAAATCCTGTCGTGAAAATTTTAAACTTTTTTGAAGCCGAAATCTTTTCATGAAAATTTTCAACTTTTTTGAAGCCAAAATCTTTTCATGAAAATTTTCAACTTTTTTGAAGCCGAAATTTTTTCATGAAAATTTTCAACTTTTTTGAAGCTGAAATACTTCATGAAAATGTTCGACTTTTTTAAAGCCGAAATCCTGTCGTGAAAATTTTCAACTTTTTTGAATCCGAAATCTTTTCATGAAAATTTTCAACTTTTTTGAAGCTGAAATACTTCATGAAAATGTTCGACTTTTTTTAAAGCTGAAATACTTCATGAAAATGTTCGACTTTTTTAAAGCCGAAATCCTATCGTGAAAATTTTCAACTTTTTTGAATCCGAAATACTTCATGAAAATTTTCGACTTTTTTAAAGCCGAAATCCTGTCGTGAAAATTTTCAACTTTTTTGAAACCGAAATCTTTTCATGAAATTTTCAACTTTTTTGAAGCCGAAATCTTTTCATGAAAATTTTCAACTTTTTTGAAGCTGAAATACTTCATGAAAATGTTCGACTTTTTTAAAGCCGAAATCCTGTCGTGAAAATTTTCAACTTTTTTGAAGCCCAAATACTTCATGAAAATGTTCAACTTTTTTGAAGCCGAAATACTTCATGAAAATGTTCGACTTTTTTAAAGCCGAAATGCTGTCGTGAAAATTTTCAACCTTTTTGAAGCCGAAATACTTCATGAAAATGTTCGACTTTTTTAAAACCGAAATCCTGTCGTGAAAATTTTCAACTTTTTTGAAGTCCAAATACTTCATGAAAATGTTCGACTTTTTTAAAGCCAAAATCCTGTCGTGAAAATGTTCAACTCTTTTAAGCCAAAATCTTTTCATGAAAATTTTCAACTTTTTTGAAGCTGAAATACTTCATGAAAATGTTCGACTTTTTTAAAGCCGAATTCCTATCGTGAAAATTTTCAACTTTTTTGAATCCGAAATATTTCATGAAAATGTTCGATTTTTTTAAAGCCGAAATCCTGTCGTGAAAATTTTCAACTTTTTTGAAGCCGAAATCTTTTCATGAAATTTTCAACTTTTTTGAAGCTGAATTACTTCATGAAAATGTTCGACTTTTTTAAAGCCGAAATCCTGTCGTGAAAATTTTCAACTTTTTCGAAGCCGAAATCTTTTCATGAAAATTTTCATCTTTTTTGAAGCCGAAATCTTTTCATGAAAATTTTCAACTTTTTTGAAGCCGAAATCTTTTCATGAAAATTTTGAACTTTTTTGAAGTTGAAATACTTCATGAAAATGTTGGACTTTTTTAACGCCGAATTCCTGTCGTGAAAATTTTCAACTTTTTTGAATCCGAAATCTTTTCATGAAAATTTTCAACTTTTTTGAAGCTGAAATACTTCATGAAAATGTTCGACTTTTTTAAAGCCGAAATCCTGTCGTGAAAATTTTCAACTTTTTTGAAACTGAAATCTTTTCATTAAAATTTTCAACTTTTTTGAAGCTGAAATACTTCATGAAAATGTTCGACTTTTTTTAAAGCCGAAATCCTGTCGTGAAAATTTTCAACTTTTTTGAAGCCGAAATCTTTTCATGAAAATTTTCAACTTTTTTGAAGCCGAAATCCGTTCATGAAAATTTTCAACTTTTTTAAAGCTGAAATACTTCATGAAAATGTTCGACTTTTTTAAAGCTGAAATCCTGTCGTGAAAATTTTCAACCTTTTTGAAGCCGAAATACTTCATGAAAATGTTCGACTTTTTTAAAGCCGAAATCTTGTCGTGAAAATTTTCAACTTTTTTGAAGCCGAAATCTTTTCATGAAAATTTTCAACTTTTTTGAAGCCGAAATCTTTTCATGAAAATTTTCAACTTTTTTGAAGCCGAAATCTTTTCATGAAAATTTTCAACTTTTTTGAAGCTGAAATACTTCATGAAAATGTTGGACTTTTTTAACGCCGAAATCCTGTCGTGAAAATTTTCAACTTTTTTGAAGCCGAAATCTTTTCATGAAAATTTTCAACTTTTTTGAAGCCGAAATCTTTTCATGAAAATTTTCAACTTTTTTGAAGCCGAAATCTTTTCATGAAAATGTTCAACTTTTTTGAAGCCGAAATCTTTTCATGAAAATTTTCAACTTTTTTGAAGCTGAAATACTTCATGAAAATGTTCGACTTTTTTAAAGCCAAAATCCTGTCGTGAAAATTTTCAACTTTTTTGAAGCCCAAATACTTCATGAAAATGTTCAACTTTTTTGAAGCCGAAATACTTCATGAAAATGTTCGACTTTTTTAAAGCCGAAATGCTGTCGTGAAAATTTTCAACCTTTTTGAAGCCGAAATACTTCATGAAAATGTTCGACTTTTTTAAAACCGAAATCCTGTCGTGAAAATTTTCAACTTTTTTGAAGCCCAAATACTTCATGAAAATGTTCGACTTTTTTAAAGCCAAAATCCTGTCGTGAAAATGTTCAACTCTTTTGAAGCCAAAATCTTTTCATGAAAATTTTCAACTTTTTTGAAGCTGAAATACTTCATGAAAATGTTCGACTTTTTTAAAGCCGAATTCCTATCGTGAAAATTTTCAACTTTTTTGAATCCGAAATACTTCATGAAAATGTTCGATTTTTTTAAAGCCGAAATCCTGTCGTGAAAATTTTCAACTTTTTTGAAGCCGAAATCTTTTCATGAAATTTTCAACTTTTTTGAAGCTGAATTACTTCATGAAAATGTTCGACTTTTTTAAAGCCGAAATCCTGTCGTGAAAATTTTCAACTTTTTCGAAGCCGAAATCTTTTCATGAAAATTTTCATCTTTTTTGAAGCCGAAATCTTTTCATGAAAATTTTCAACTTTTTTGAAGCCGAAATCTTTTCATGAAAATTTTCAACTTTTTTGAAGCTGAAATACTTCATGAAAATGTTGGACTTTTTTAACGCCGAATTCCTGTCGTGAAAATTTTCAACTTTTTTGAATCCGAAATCTTTTCATGAAAATTTTCAACTTTTTTGAAGCTGAAATACTTCATGAAAATGTTCGACTTTTTTAAAGCCGAAATCCTGTCGTGAAAATTTTCAACTTTTTTGAAACTGAAATCTTTTCATTAAAATTTTCAACTTTTTTGAAGCTGAAATACTTCATGAAAATGTTCGACTTTTTTTAAAGCCGAAATCCTGTCGTGAAAATTTTCAACTTTTTTGAAGCCGAAATCTTTTCATGAAAATTTTCAACTTTTTTGAAGCCGAAATCCGTTCATGAAAATTTTCAACTTTTTTAAAGCTGAAATACTTCATGAAAATGTTCGACTTTTTTAAAGCTGAAATCCTGTCGTGAAAATTTTCAACCTTTTTGAAGCCGAAATACTTCATGAAAATGTTCGACTTTTTTAAAGCCGAAATCCTGTCGTGAAAATTTTCAACTTTTTTGAAGCCGAAATCTTTTCCTGAAAATTTTCAACTTTTTTGAAGCCGAAATCTTTTCATGAAAATTTTCAACTTTTTTGAAGCCGAAATCTTTTCATGAAAATTTTCAACTTTTTTGAAGCTGAAATACTTCATGAAAATGTTCGACTTTTTTAAAGCCGAAATCCTGTCGTGAAAATTTTCAACTTTTTTGAAACTGAAATCTTTTCATTAAAATTTTCAACTTTTTTGAAGCTGAAATACTTCATGAAAATGTTCGACTTTTTTTAAAGCCGAAATCCTGTCGTGAAAATTTTCAACTTTTTTGAAGCCGAAATCTTTTCATGAAAATTTTCAACTTTTTTGAAGCCGAAATCCGTTCATGAAAATTTTCAACTTTTTTAAAGCTGAAATACTTCATGAAAATGTTCGACTTTTTTAAAGCTGAAATCCTGTCGTGAAAATTTTCAACCTTTTTGAAGCCGAAATACTTCATGAAAATGTTCGACTTTTTTAAAGCCGAAATCCTGTCGTGAAAATTTTCAACTTTTTTGAAGCCGAAATCTTTTCATGAAAATTTTCAACTTTTTTGAAGCCGAAATCTTTTCATGAAAATTTTCAACTTTTTTGAAGCCGAAATCTTTTCATGAAAATTTTCAACTTTTTTGAAGCTGAAATACTTCATGAAAATGTTGGACTTTTTTAACGCCGAAATCCTGTCGTGAAAATTTTCAACTTTTTTGAAGCCGAAATCTTTTCATGAAAATGTTCAACTTTTTTGAAGCCGAAATCTTTTCATGAAAATTTTCAACTTTTTTGAAGCCGAAATACTTCATGAAAATGTTCGACTTTTTTAAAGCCGAAATCCTGTCGTGAAAATTTTAAACCTTTTTGAAGCCGAAATACTTCATGAAAATGTTCGACTTTTTTAAAGCCGAAATCCTGTCGTGAAAATTTTAAACTTTTTTGAAGCCGAAATCTTTTCATGAAAATTTTAA